>NW_016804381.1:25590-40006 GCF_001698545.2 Rhinopithecus bieti
CAAGGGTTTATCTCTTTGATACTAGTCAAAAAGAGCTATGTTTTTTCTTTTACTTTTATATCATTTTAGTCTAACTTTATGGTATTTTTCTGGTTATAGATAGAAAATATAAACATTGTAGAAAAAATAAAAAGGGGAAAAATACAATGCAGAAATTGTAACCCCAATTATAACAAATGTTAACGTTTTGTCTATTTTCTAGTTTCTTGTCTATGTTTGCATTAATGCATATGCGTAATATCTAGATATCTACTTGGAAAGTTGAATTTACACCTTAAATACTTTTTGTCTCCAGTTTCACTCAACATTATAAAATGAGATATTAACATGTCACTAAATACTTTTTGAGCATAAGATTTTAAATGGCTACACAATATTCTTTAACAAATTCAACAGTATTGAGCATGTAGGTTGTTTTAATTTTTTGTTCTTGTAAGAGATACAGTGATAAGTATTTTGATACATAAATTTTAGATCCTATCTCTGATTATTTTCTTTTGATAGATTCTGGAATTGGAATTGGTGAGTAAAATATAAACCTTTTAAAAGTTCATGATATGTTTTTCCCTTACTGTTTTGAATAAATGTAAATTGCATTAACTCCCACCACTAGTGGAAAAAAATGGGCCTATTTGTTGCAGCACATTTTCATCCAGATTTAATTATTAACATTTTAAAAATACTTTCCGGTTTGATATGCCAAAAAATAGCACCACTAGCCAGGCATGGTCACACCTGTAATCCCAGCACTTGAGGAGGCCAAAGTGAAAGGATCACTTGAGGCCAGGAGTTTAACACGAGCCCGGGCAACACAGCAAGACCTCTATCTCTACAAAACATTAAAAAAAAAAAAAAAAGAATGAGCCAGACGTGGTGTCATGCACCTGTACTCCCAGCTACTTGGGAGGCTGAAGTGGGAGGATCACTTGAGCCTGGAGTTTTGAGGCTGTCATGAGCTATGATTACATCATTGCACTCCAGCTGTAGCCTGGGTGACAGCGAGAGACCCTGTCTCTAAAACGAATAATAATGACAGTAATTGGAGGAGTATCAGTTTGTATGTTTTCTTTCAAAAATTGTTTATTTCCTTTGCCTATTTTTTGTTGTTAATTTGATATTTTCTTCACTTTTGGTTTTAAACTAAAATAAATGCTCATTATAAAACTCAAATGAATTATAATTATGTACAATAAAAATATCAAAATTACCCTTCACTTCTACCCCAACAGCATTGTATGCATATTTTTATGCAATTACATTTACTTTTACAAAATACACAGACCTACAGGCATGTCTATAAGATATTTTTTGAACATAAATTAGATCACTTGCTTTTTTACTTAAAAGTATATTGTGGACTTATTTACTTGTCAGTCAACAAAGTTTCTCACTTGTTTAAAAAGTCTATAGTAGCATTCTGAAATTTGGATGTTGCATAGTTTACTTCACCACTTACTTGTTTGTGTACATCCTTGTATGTACATTTTTATGCTCATTGTGAATAAGGCTCTGGCCTATTTATATGCTTCTTCTCTCTAACTGAATGTAAAGCATGGATCTAACTTTACACTTAGTCCTTTTCTGAGGGAAGAGGTTTCTCTTTTGCAGACTGAGAACACAGTTCTTACAAACTATTAAGTAGAATCAAGGGCAAAATAACAAACTCTGGCAAGCTCCATTCTCCATACTCAGAAATGACAGAACAGGATTCCTGGAAAAGCTGCAGAAGATGTCTCTCAGCCTTCTCCCACTCCATTGTCATTCTGAAATCAGAGAACATGAGCATAGCTAGTCACAGCACTAGTGGGGAGGAGGGGACTGAGTCACCCTCCTGCTGCACATCGCTGCTGAAATAGTGGCTTAATGCCTTAGCTATTAAGCAGGTTGCCACTGGCCACACTGGCCAATCTGGCCCTATTTCTAGTGTAAAAAGCTCAAACAGCCTGTACAGAGAGTAGGCTCTTGGTTTCTGCCTCCAGGAGATAGTTTCAAGGCCAAAAAGCCTCTAGAGGGCAGAGGAAGGAGAAGCTGCCAGGTTCAGTTTCATTTTACCTCTTGGCTCTGAGCATTCTCAGACTGGACTTCCAGTAGAACTGCTTCAACCACTTGCTCAGCCTGCTTCAGGTGAGCATGATGGATGGATGCCCTGTCATGCAGATCCATCATTCACAAATTCTTATTCCTGGAAATCCTGGCGGGAGTGTGGAGGGGATCTCCTACAAAATCCATTCATTCATCCATTCATTCATCAATGACACATTTATTAAGTAGCTCCATAATTTTAGTTTCAGACATCTTGTTGGGCAGCAGGGATAGAATAAGCTAAAAACATGGTATTTGCTTTTGAGAAGTTCGTTATCTATTATAAAGGGATAGATGTGAACAAATGATTATAATATCACATGGTTGGTGCTAGGTGAAGAATGTGTATAGAATGGGGGAGGCACAAGACAGGAAGTGAGTTATATTATTTCTGCTTGAGGGGTGAGGAGACTAGGAAAAGGGTCATGGAGGAGGTGCTCCTGAACCTGGTATGTTGGTCTTTCCAAACACTGACTTCCAGTGCATCCCTTAAGCTATGTCTGACCTCAGAGCCAGGTACTAATGGTTGCCAGAGCAAATATCCACTAGCTAAGCATGGCCACCCCAGAGCCCAAGGTTGTGGATAAGCGTCTAGCCCATGGAAAGCTTCCTAAACTAGAGACAAGTTCAAGCCTAGGAATACAGTGTTTCCAGTCAAAGATTCAACCCTCAGAAACGACATGAATTTGATCCTATGATGGAGTTTCATTTGGCCTTTGCTGTCCGCACCCTCCTGTAGATCCGAAAGGCCTTAGTTCCACTGTCAAGGCTTACAGTAATGAGAGCCCAGAAATGTTATTTAGGGCAAGAATGCCATCAAGGTGAGGGATTTCTTAAAAAATTATACTTTTCTGTTTAATTTTATGAGTAAAATATGGTTATTAAAATTTGAATATGTTAGACCCTCATTAATAAAATCCACTTTATTTTAAAAATTAAACTTGTATCTATTAACAAACTAACTTCAAATAATTAAACCTAATACCATGGAGCAGACATGCTTTAGAGAGTGGAATCTGGAGTCTATTATATTTGTCACAGAAAGAACACTCCCACACACCACTCATGCGTCTGGGGACAGGAACCTTCAGTTGCAGCAGTCAGCACTGGGGGCACAGAGACATTCATAAGGGCCCTGAGCCCCTGGATCTTCCAGTGTGACTTCTGAAACCCCAAACAGCTTTGGCCAACAATAGAGACAGGAGTGTTCACACCTGCCATGTTCTGATTAGCCCATTTCAACCCCTACCTAGTCAATGTGACCACTGGGGTGTTTAGAAGCCACCCTCCTGGGGAGGTCACCTAGAAAACAGTGATCCTGTTCGGAGGCAGTGACAGACAGGCCTATTGCTGTGCTGCCTCATAGTTGAGACGATAGGAATTGACTTGATTGACTGAGCTCAAATTCCAGCATTGCCATTGACCAGCTGTGGGACCTAGAGTTAAGTTGCCCAGCCTCCTTTTTCCAATTTCCTTATCCATGAAGTGGAGATACTAATAAAATCTTATTCAAGGGTTTTGAAGAGTATGCAATGTCTTCTAGGCCTTAGATCAGGGCCTGATACATAAGAAGCCTTCAGCAAATGTTGATTCTGATAAGCAGGTTGATGCTTGAAGGTGCCTATCAGAGCTTTTGGAGCATGCTTAGCTTTATACTTTCAAAGATTATAAAGGGAACCTGCCAGGCTATGTGGTGGTAATCAAGGCTCAAAGCCTATACCTTTCAGGCCATGAAGTCTCTTAGAGCAGTTTCTCTCAAACTTTAATGTGTCTGTGAATCTCCTAGGGGAATCTTGTTAAAATGCAAATCTGAGCAGATCTGAAATTCTGCAAGTTAAACAAATTTCCAGATAAGTTTGATGCTGCTGGTTTGCAGATTATCCTTTTAGTGACAAGCATGTGGGTTTCTTCAAGATACTGGCTTCACAGCCTCTTTAGTGGACACACATTTATAAAAACACAGTCATATAGAATGTAATTGTAAACCTATATAACATGGAGTTTAAAAGCAGAAAATTTAGAATTAGACGAACCTGGGATTCATTTTTGGGTATATACTAGCTTCCATGACCTTAGACAAATTATTTAATGTACTTAGGCCTCAGTTTCCACCTCTGCAAATAGGGATAATGATATCTAGTTTACTCAGCTGAAAGACCTATGTGAATTAATGTTAATACTGAAACACTTGGTCTGGAAAATCCCAGACTCCTGGCATCATGGAGGCAGCTCCTGGTCCTGTAATAGCAGCTGATCTGATCCAGACAGGTGTTTCTGGACGGCCCACCTTTTGTGTATTCTAAAAGTACAACTAATATCAACCAATATTTGCCCATACTTTGCTCTGCCCATTCCCTCCAACTTAAAGAAGATGCCCCAGTGAAGGGTTGTCACAGCACAAAGCTACTCTGAATTTGTCCCTTGAATCTCATCCAAACCCACTATCTTTAGTCTTCTATTCTCTGGGCCAAGGACTTTGTCTGGGCTATCCATTGTCCTGGTTTCATCTTTACCTCAGCGTTCCCACTGGATGCACAATTGTTCCCCTGGCTAGACTGGTTTCTCCTGAGGACAGTTTGTTCTCTAATACAGGTGCACTGATCTCATCCTCCTTTCCCAGAATGACTCTCTTAATCCAGACACATGACATAATATATATTTTGGGTTATTCTTGATCCCCAATTAATATTTGGTTTCCACATTATATTTTAATACTACAAGTTATAAACTGCCTATATCTTAGGTTTTCATAGATTGATACATTTTGCTACGAAATGTATGGAGGAAAGAAATGAAAGTAGAGAAATATTTTTTGTCAGGCAGGTTATGACCCTCTCCAACCCAGTCTATCTCCACTATCATATTTACCTCAGCTTAAAATCAAAGCAGAGAGATCCATTTTTGTTGTGGAGTATTGTCAAGAAACATTCTAAGGAGCACTTTCAATTCATTGCAAAACATTTATCCCAGCTAATTCAGTATACTCTAAATCCATTATTTTTGGAAACTACTTAAAAGGTGCTTGCTATACTGAAAGACTTTGCAAGAAATTTCCATAGGAATATGTTGTATTTTCTACAGTGATGGAACCTGCTTTTATTGTTATTAGGCAGGCAATAAGCCCAACATGTCATATTGTCTTTTAGATTTTTCTCTATTATGATATTTTCTATCTTCATGTTTTATTGCTAGGTCTCATAGTAAATTTTTAAAAAATCTAAACTATTGCATTCTTGCTCTGAGCTATGTCCTCTACTACATTGAATACAAATGACACAGATTTATAAAATGACACAAAAATCCTTATTCTGGGTCATGACTTAAAATATAAATTTTACTTTTAAACTGACTCTATATTCAGTCCCAAGATGATACACACACATGTATGCATGGCATTAATACATTTCTGTGAATAAACATGTAGGCTTTCTATAAAATCCCCATTAATTTAGTATATTCCAAGATCTCTATCTAGTAATCACTTGAACAAGAGCCTCAAGATTTAGGCTGCATTATTGCATTCAACAATGATGATATGACATTATCCTTTCTCTATTGCATTTCTCCATCTAAAATTAGGAGTATCAGTTTTATTCTTTACAGATCATTAGGGAAAATGTTAGCTAAAACTATTATACCAAGATTCTTGGTCTTCTCCTATTAGCTTGCAAATGTGAAGATCTGAAACTGGAGTTAGATTTTGTTGGTGTGCTGTGGACAGGCTTTTCGACTGTGCCTTCCAAAAATAAGGAAAGAAAGAAAAGAAGACCCTGCTTTGTAGAATTTGCCAATTTCCATGGTGTAGATAGTCCTGCTATGTTGGATTTCAAGCTACCAGTGGTTTAACAGCTAGCTAGTCAAATGTTAACAATCAGTTCTTGAGGTGGAGACTGACAGGGAGAGAGAGAGACAGAGAGACAGATAGAGAGAGAGAAAGGGAAAGAGAGAGGGAGGGAGGGGAGAGGCTGCTGCAGCATGCCACTGGGTTTTGATACAGAAATGGTCAAAATTCTCATGTCACCAAGGAGGTGAGTGTGATAGTGGAAATTGATCAATTTAGCATTAAAATTCATTCTCTTTATATCTGTGCCATAGGTAACAAACATCTATATCATATAGTGTATGCAGAAATGCTTTGAGCATTTCAAAGAGCCATGGCTAAGCAAACATATTACTAAACATAGAAAATTTGAGTAACCTGTAACATAAAGCTAGGATTATGATTGAATTGTCATAGACTTTGACCAGAATCCACATCCATGTGACTAAAAATTCCCCAAAACTGGTATTAGGCATATATGTGTCTGTAAGAATGGGAAAAATCAAAATTAATAGATACATATTCATAATTCATTTTCCAAGTATGTATTTAAAATAGGTAACCATTTCCATTTTCTCTATGTCCTACTCAATCCTAACATTATCCAATCTTCATCATTAACAGAGCTATGAGTTTTTCATCAAAATAAGTTGGCACTAAAATTATCATTAAAATATACCTCTAAGATTCTATGGATGAATTTGAGATTGTGAAATGTTTCTTGCTATTCCTGTAAATTTTTAAAGCATCAGATTGCTACAGGAGCATGTTACCAAATTTGCCTGTCTTGTTTAATCAAAGGAAGGGATAACACTATGGAAGCTCCAAATATTCTTCTGAGTTGTATTGCATAAAATTTTAGGGTTCTTTTTTTAAGTCACAGGTTTGAAAATTTTTGCCCAAGATCAGTTCCTTAGCAGCTATGTCGAGATAATATAACCTCATGGTTTGATGTTATAAGCCTATATCTTTGCATAATGCCTATACAGAAACTTATCTTTCAATTAGAGTTGACATGTTTAAATTTCAGAAGGGCTTTAAGTGCTTACAATGTTCACTCAAAGAAATTAGTTAACTTCATTACATGAAACTTTGTTATGATTATTGCCCTGAAGACCTTGCATACTTTCACATTTAAATGTGATGTAGATGTCATAAAAACTATATGTAAAAAGTATTTATTACCTTAAAATAGATGTATAAATTTAATCCAGATTAATTAAATGATTTTATCCAATACATTATGATATGGTTTGGCTCTGTGTCCTCATCCACATCTCATCTTGTAGCTTGCATAATTCCCAAGTGTTGTGGGAGGCACCTGGTGGAAGATGATTGAATTATGGGTGTGTGTCTTTCCTGTGCTGTTCTCGTTGATAGTGAACAGGTCTCATGAGATATGATGGTTTTAAAAACGGGAGTTTTTCTGCACAAGCCCTCTTTTTTTGCCTGCTGCCATTCATGTAAGATGTCAGTTGCTCCTCCTTGCCTTCCGCCAATATTGTGAGGCCTCTCCAGCCATGTGGAACTGTAAGTCCAATAAGCCTCTTTCTGTTGTTGTAAATTGCCCAGTCTCAGGTATGTCTTTATCAGCAACATAAAAATGGACTAATACAGTAAACTGGTACCAGTAGAGTGGGGTACCACCGAAAAGATACCCAAAAATGTGGAAGCGACTTTGGAACTGGGTAATAGGCAGAGGCTGGAACAGTTTGGAGGGCTCAGAAGAAGACAGGAAGACGTGGGAAAGTTGGGAACTTCCTAGAGACCTGTTGAATGGCTTTGACCAAAATTCTGATAATGATATGGACAATTAAATCCAGGCTGAGGTGGTATCGGATGGAGATGAGGAACTTGTTGGGAACTGGAGCAAAGGTGACTCTTGTAATGTTTTAGCAAAGAGACTGGCAGCGTTTTGCCCCTGCCCTAGAGATTTGTGGAACTTTGAACTTGAGAGAGATGATTTAGGGCATCTGGCAGAAGAAATTTCCAAGCAGAAAAGCATTCAAGAGGTGACTTGGGTGTTGTTAAAGGCATTCAGTTTTCAAAAGGGAAACAAGGTATAAAAGTTTGGAAAATTTGCAGCCTGACAATGCAATAGAAAAGAAAATCCCATTTTTAGGGAAGAAATTCAAGCCAGTTGTAGAAATTTGCATAAGTAATGAGGAGCCGAATGTTAATCACCAAGACAATGGGGAAAATGTCTTCAGGGCATGTCAGAGACCTTTGCAGCAGACCCTCCCATCAGAGGCCTGGAGGCGGAGGAGAAAAAAGTGGTTTCCTGGGTTGGGTCTAGGGTACCTGTGCTGTGTACAGCCTAGGGACTTTGGTGCCCTGCATTCCAACCACTCCAGCTGTGGCTGAAAGGGGACAACATGGAGCTCAGGCTATGGCTTCAGAGGGTCCAAGCCTCAAGTCTTGGCAGCTTCCATTTGGTATTGAGCTTGCGAGTGCACAGAAGTCAAGAACTGAGGTTTGGGAACCTCTGCCTAGATTTCAGAAGATGTATGGAAACACCTGGATACCCAGGCAGAAGTTTGCTGCATGGGCAGGGTCCTCATGGAGAACCTCTTCTAGGGCAATGCAGAAAGGAAATGTGGGGTGGGGACCCCCATGCAGGGTCCCTACTGGGGCACCGCCTAGTGGAGCTATAAAAAGTGGGCCACTGTCCTCCAGACCCCAGAATGGTAGATCCACTGTCAGCTTGCACTGTGCACCTGGAAAAGCCACAACACTCAACATCAGCCTGCGAAGGCATCCAGGAGGGAGACTGCACCCTGCAAGGCCACAGGGGTGGTGCTGCCTAAGACTGTGGAAGCCCAGCTCTTCCATCAGTGTGACCTAGATATGAGACCTGGAGTCAAAGGAGATCATTTTGGAGCTTTAAGATTTGACTGCCCTGCTGGGTTTCTGACTTGCATGAGACCTGTAGCCCCTTTGTTTTGGCCAATTTCTCCCATTTGGAATGACTGTATTTATCCAATGCCTGTACTCCCAGTGTATCTAGGAAGTAACTAACTTGCTTTTGATTTTATAGGCTCATAGGGAGAATGGACTTGCCTTGTCTTGCATGAAACCTTTGACTGTGGACTTTTGAGTAAATGCTGAAATGAGTTGAGACTTTGGGGGACTGTTAGGAAGGCATGATTGGTTTTGAAATGCGAAGACAGGAGATTTGGGAGGTGCCAGGGGCAGAATGATAAGATTTAGCTCTGTGTCCCCACCCAAATCTCATCTTGTAACTCCCATATTCCTATGTGTTGTGGGAGGAACCTGGTGAAAGATGATTGAATTATGGGGTCAGGTCTTTCCCATGCTGTTCTTGTGATAGTGAGTGAGTCTCACGAGATATGATGGTTTTAAAAATGGAAGTTTCTCTGTACAAGCTCTCTTTTTTGCCTGCTGCCATCCACATAAGATGTGACTTGCTCCTCCTTCCCTTCTGCCATGATTATGAGGCCTCCTAGCCATTAAGTCTAATAAACTTCTTTCTTTTATAAATTGCCCAGTCTTGTGTATGTCTTTCTTAGTAGCATGAAAATGGACTAATACACATTATTATTATTGATTCTATGATAATTTTAAAATGAGGGAAGGTAGTATTGGTAAGAAGACTGTCTAACATTGACCAGAACTTGAAGTCTATATCACTGGAAAATTCTCTCCTTATCACATTGAAATGGGTTTTTGTTTTCATCTAAAACATTTCACATGGACAAGTGTATAAAACTGAATTCCCCTCACCAAACATTTATTAATACAGCTTGTAGTTTAGGCACTGATTTCAAAACTGAAAGTACCTAAATGATCTTTTCTGGAGATGAGTTCAGGCTGTGGCAAGGAGAATGACCTAAATAAATGATTAGGTATATTCACAGTGGCATGGAAACAATGAGAGAGAAAAAATAGGCTGGGCTGTCCTGAGCAAAGGGAGTTTTGAGCTGAGCCTTGGAGCCTGATTAGAGGTTTAACCAGGGGGTAATTAGGTGAATTAGAGTGGGAGTAGGGGAGTAACAAAGGCAGAGTTTCAAGATATTTGATAAACAGTGATTCCTCTACAGTAGTTGGAAGATATAGAGGGGAGAGAGATTGGAGATGATGTTGGAAAAGTAGCCTGAAACCAGGATGGAAAGAGGTTGGGTACTATGTGACCTTTCTATGACTGCTGTGACAAAGTACCATAAATTTACTGGCTCAAAATAACACAACTTTATTCTCTTACAATTCTAGAAGTCAGAAGTCTAAAATAAGTCTTATGGGGTAACATTAAGTTATCAGCAGGGCTGGTCCCTTTAGGGACTGCAGGGGAGAATCCATTCCTTACCCCCTTCAGATTCTAGGGGCTGCCTGCATTTCTTAGCTCACGGCCCCTTTCTCACATCACTCCAAGCTCTTGCTTCTGTTATCACATCTCTTTCTACTGACTTTTATTCTCTTGCTCCCTCTTATAAGAACTCTTGCGATTTCATTGGTTCATCCAAATAATCCAGAATCATCTCCCATTTCAGGGTTCTTAGTCACATCTGCAAAGTCCATTTTATCATGTCTGGTAACATATTTATAGGTTCTGGAGATTAGGATATGGATACCCTGCTCTGGCTTGATGGAAGGCACGATGTGAGGAGGCATTATTCTGTCTACCACAGATATCCTGTTGAGTGTTTTGAGATATATTAAAAATAATATATCTTTAAGATTATTGGGAACTATTATAGGTTCCTAACCTTGGTCAGATTTCATTTTATAAGATAACAATACCTGTAGGGTGGAGGGGAAGACTCAGGATAAGACCAAGTGAGAGACGGTGAGGAATGGGAAAGGGAGAACATTAAACAATCATAGTAGAATATAAATATTCAGTCCTTTTCAGAATGAAAACTGTTTTATTCTTTCTCCTTTCTTTGCTGAATTAGAAGGATGGAATATAATAATTTCCCTTTACTCCCTGGGGGAGTTCAAAGACTGAGCCCTTCATGCCCTTGAAGAAAGGGAGTTGGCTATTTCTGCAACTTTTAATCTAGGCTCTAGATTTAATGAGCTATTGAAGTCTGTTGTGAGAGAACACAGGGTGTGGAGAAGGATAATGAGATTGCGGGGATGGGGAAGACTGAAGAGCAAAGGAGCAAAAGATAAGTGATAGTAGATGGGACCCCAGAGCCTGGGGAATTGACCTGGGGGAAACAGCCCAATAAGGAAAAATGCCCAGTCCTAAGAGAGTGGGCCAGAGGAGAGACAGGAGTCCTCTTCTATGATGGTCCAGCCCTCACTGAACAAAAGCATTCTACCAGAGATTTCCTCCTGAGCTCACACAGAGTCTCTAGTCCCAAGGATCTGGGTGGGGTGGTATGACTGGTTCTGGCTCATTAGATGTGAGTGGAAATAATGAAGGCTACTTCCCGGCCTGGAACATAAGAAATTATCTATGCTTGATCCTGCTTTCCCTTTCACTTGGAAGACACCTGCGCTGGAAAGCTGCCTAATGAGGAACATTTGCATTGTATTTCATCTAAGTGAGAAATAAACTTTTATTGTGTAAAGCCAGTAAATGTTAGGGCTTGTTACTGCAGCACAGCTTAGCCTGTCATGACTAAAACCCAGTGGATTTTACTTTTAATTCCTGAGAACTTCACTCTAGGGTCCCCAGCATCATACCCAGTGAGTACACAGCAGACAGGACATGTTGGTAAGAAATACTGTTATGAGATTCCTTCTGATTATCTACTGGTTATACCTCACTGCACTTAAGATGCCTCTGGGTCCAAGGGGAGTTACATCCTGGATACCTAGTAAGGTAGTGAGATGGTAGAAAGGTCTAACATCTGTACTTGGGAAGACTGAACTGTCCACACTCCTTTGAGATGGGACACCAGTTACTGATATCTTGGCTACATTGTATTATGTTTATAATATTTAAGATTAGAATAAACAGGACCCACATAAATGTTGCTCACTGATTCCATGGACGTGATCTCTGATCAGACTTTGTTTGGTCTCCTAAACATTTAGTCTGTCTTAGCCTGGGTTTTCTCTGAAACAGAGAATAAAACAAGGACTTGTGTACAGGAGGCTTATCTAGCATGTGATCATAGGAAGCAAGAGAAAGGGACCAGAATTATAAAAGAAGGAAGGAGGAAAACTACCACAAGGGTCTTATACCAAGTTATTCTCCATAGTGGGCAGCTGGGGCTTGATCCAAACAGAATCTGCTGAAGCATGCAGAGGCTGTTTTAGAATTTCTACTGAAGGATAGACAACTCAACAGGGAGAAATATTTATCCATCACCCACTGGTTGAGGTGGCCCCAGAAGGCACTGACTCCCCTGACTTCAGGGCCGTGCTTGGAGCATGCTGAGCTGTCTTCCATAGTGTTAAAACAGCTTCCCCCAGGCGGAGAGCAAAAGATGCTCAGAGCATGCTGGAGGTAAGGTGCTGTCAGTGTGAAACCATCTGAATCTTACACAACACCGTTTGCCAAAGCCAAGGCTGCCAACAGTGCTGAGGCTGCAAGGATGTGAAGCAGGTGTGTGATGCACATCCCCCTTCCCAAAAGCACCCTGATCTCTTTATGGGGATTTTTAGGGGGCTAGGAATTCCTGGCTCTGATGTCTCATTGCTCAGAAGCTGAAACCCAAGGGTAGAGATTCATTCTCAGCCTGACTAAGCTCACCTTATTGGTGAGTGAGTAAGTCTGAGAGGTAAGTTACACACGCATCAGAAGGTCCTGGCAGGATCAAGTCCAGTTTCCCACAGTAGTGCACAACTTAATAACATCCCCTTATAGTAGCTTAGGACAGGGAGAGGACATCCTCCGACCTTGAGTGTCTCTCAAGAGTATATAGCAAAGGACGGGAGCAATTTGGTAGTCAATCTAGCAATTTGGCATTTTGACCAAGTTGTTCCAGGACACAGTCTTTGTTTCCTGTTTCCAGTACCAGCCATTTTGAGTTTCTGTGTTCTTGTCATTCCATAGCTTGAATTCTAGCCTCCGATTGAGTCTATGAGCCCCTGATATTATCCCAATAAATTATCTTTTCTTTAAGCCGGACTCTGAGATAACAATTATTAAATAAGATAGAAGACAGGGCGACTAGCAGGGCAAAGGTTGAGAAGTAATTTTATGGCACATTTGTCAGTAGAATTGTCAATAGAAACCAGCTCTGACACCATCTTGCTAGAATTAACATTAAGAAAAAAAACTCCCTCTAGCTTCTACCTCAGCAGTTTATCAGTAATAGTCTATCAGAATAAGAGTACACACTTCTGATTTTATACTGACCTAGAGATTTTTTGGTTTTGCTTCAGTCCAAATGAACTTCAGTCATATGATTAAAGAGATATTCTGGAAACATGGATTGAACCCATGTATTTGCCTCAGGTGTCTCATGAATCCTGCTCAGATGATGGTAAAGGAACAACAACAACAAAAAGGCATGCATGTTCAAGGTCAAAGAGAAGAGGAGTGGATGAAGGACCAGCTACTGACTCATCAGTCTGAAGAAAGCTGATACCTAAACCAGCAGTGGGAGAAGGAAACAGCCAGAAACAAGCTGATTCATGCTGCAGAGGCCTGGGAAGGCTTAGGGATTGGAGGCACCCAGTACTGTTGAAGACGAGAAAGTGTGGAGATGCTGAAAACAGAATTAGCTGAAAATCTGTATTTGCAGGAGTTAGATTCTTCCTCCCCAGCACATAAACCAGGTAAATGCCCTTTCCTGATCACAGCTGAAGATTGGAAAGGTCAACTCTGACAAATTCTGGATTTGAGAATAGAAACAGCTGAGGTGTGGGTCAGGCACCATATTGAAATGAAGGGTGTTTTAAATATATAGTACAAGGAAGTATCTTATACTCCAAAAATTTTAGATAGACTGCAAATAATCAATGGGTGTATAAATTCCAGAATTTTTAATATCTAGGTATCTATTTTAATACAACTTTTCTTAGCTATCACTTACAAATACAACTTCAGGGTCTGGCAGAAGTGAGACCAGCCTTGCTCCTGATAATCTGCTCTGGGAACTGGATGAAAACATGACCATAAACTCCAGCCCAGAAAAGAAGCCCTGTTTTTCATAGACCAGCCACCTAGATGCTGTGTGGTCTAGTATGTACTTCTAGTGCTCCACTCTAGTCACTGATGATTTATAACACAGTAGTTACAGAGCATAGTAACTCTGTGGAATTGAATGGCTTGAATCCAAACTTAAGCTCTGTGATTACCTATCCCTTAAGCAATCTTGGACAAGTTATTTAACTTCCCTCAGTGCCTCAGTTTCTTTATTTAAAATAATTTTTTTTTTTTTTTTTTTTTTTTGAGACAGCATCTTGCTCTGTTGCCCAAGCTGGAGTGCAGTGGCATGATCTCGGCTCACTGCAACTTCCACCTCCCAGGTTCAAGGAATTCTCCTGCCTCAAGCCTCCTGAGTTGCTGGGACTACAGATGTATGCCACCATGTCTGGTTAATTTTGTATTTTAGTAGAGATGGGGTTTTGCCATGTTAGCCAGACTGGTCT
>NW_016804381.1:40234-67289 GCF_001698545.2 Rhinopithecus bieti
TACTTTAGATTCTTTCTTTTTAAAAAAATTTTTGAGACAGCATCTTGCTCTGTTGCCCAAGCTGGAGTGCAGTGGCATGATCTCGGCTCACTGCAACTTCCACCTCCCAGGTTCAAGGAATTCTCCTGCCTCAAGCCTCCTGAGTTGCTGGGACTACAGATGTATGCCACCATGTCTGGTTAATTTTTGTATTTTTAGTAGAGATGGGGTTTTGCCATGTTAGCCAGACTGGTCTCAAACTGCTGACCTCAGTTGATTCACCCACCTCGGCCTTCCAAAGTACTGGGATTACAGGCATGAGCCACAGTGCCTGGCCTCTTCCAAATCTTTATTGTAGTATGCCTGGGACACACCTCAGTTTTCTATTAAAAAAAAAAAAAAAAAAACTCAAATTATGTCGCTGTCAAAGACAGAATTTCAAGAGCTTCATTTACAAATACTACAGATTGCTTTACTCTTTTCCATACCCATAGATTTAAATATCAAACAGAATTCTGAATGATAGGATTGCTGTATTTTTACAAATCAAAATACTAAGACCTAGAATGCCAGCTAATGCATTCAGGAGGAATGATGGAGCTAGAAAGTTGTAATTTTGAAACAATCATCACAGTAATAAATTTAGGCAAGAATCATCAACGGATGCTAAAACTAGTGGTAAAAGTTTAATGAGAAACAAGGTAGCTATAAAGTCTCAAAGTATCTTCCTATAACTACTTATTAATTAACAAGGGAAAATAACTTCACAATGGAGAAACTTGACAGACACTAACTTAAGCAAGTGAATAAAGTTCATATCACAATAGTAGGACAAAGCCACAGTATGTGCCACCTGTTGGGATGCATTGAAAAAGATACAATGTCACAGCTGACTTATTCCTCCCAAATTTGCATAACTTGAGTTAATCATGAAAAAAATTGGATTTACTCAAGTTGTGGAATATTCTACAAAATAATTGGGCAGTACTCTTAAAAATGCTAAGGTTATGTAAGACAAAGAAAGGCTGAGAATCTGTCACAGACAAAGGGAAACTAAAGAAACATGCCAACTAAATTCAATGCATGATCCTGGATTGAATCCTGGGCTAGGAAAAGAAAAAAGGTATAAAAGACATTATTGGAGCAATTGATGATATTTGAATACTGACTAGGGGGATTAGATAATAGTTATTGTATCAATGTAGAATTTCCTGATTTTATCAATTACGTTGTGGTTATGAAAGAGATTGTTGTCGATTTTGGCATAAACATACTGAAATATTTAGGGATAAAGGGGTACGATGTCAGCAACTTACTCTCGAATAGCAGAGAAAAATATGTATGTGTATATAGAGAGACAGGACAACAAATCAAGCAGGGCAAAATGTTCAATAATTGGTGGACCTGGGCAAATGACATATAGGAGACTTTGTAATCTTTTCTTAAGTTTGAAATTATACAATATTAAAAGTTTAAAAAAGTGCCATGGCCAAAAGATTACCTCTCAAATA
Organism: Rhinopithecus bieti; assembly: GCF_001698545.2. Taxonomy (NCBI): domain Eukaryota; kingdom Metazoa; phylum Chordata; class Mammalia; order Primates; family Cercopithecidae; genus Rhinopithecus; species Rhinopithecus bieti. The sequence goes on from NW_016804381.1 coordinate 41,725, forward strand.
TAATCTTCTCCAGGTGGCATTAGATGATTCAGGTGACCACAGTAGATCAATTTATCCCATTATCTCATATTTCCAAACTTAAAGAAACCTTGCTCAGTGCTTGAGAAAACTTGCTCAAACTAGGCTCAGTGCTATGAACAAAAGAAAATAGTTCTAGACTCCCAGATTCCACTAAGTCTATAAGTATGAAGGTAGGGAACCAATTTTTTAAAATTATTCTTCCAGTAAAACTTCTTGCAAGTAGTTTTAGGTAATATCTTCTATAAAACAGTGTGGCAGAATCTGCTATTTGCCACTCCAATATTCATTCTTTGATTCTTCCTTGGTAATGACCACCCTGATTTTTAGGTAGGGGTAAGTTTGCTCACAATGAAGGTTATATTTGACAGCTTCCCTTGCAGCTATGTGTGGCTAAATTGCTAAATTCTAACAAAGGAGACCAAAAAGAAAGGTAATATGGCAACTTCCAAGACACCTCCTTAAAAGACATCAGGCACAGGTCCTTTTACCTTTCTTTTTTTCTGCTACTATATTATCATCTGGAGTATAAATGTGATGCCTGGATCTCTAGCAGTTATCATGGGCAACACAGGCAAGGTCCATACGCTAGGGATGGTGAAAAAGAGAGACAGAAGAACCTGATTTAAAAAGAGCTGTTATACCAACCCTAGAAGGTCAACCTGGTAGACTATTTTAGAAGAGAGAAAAATTAACTTTTATTTTGTGTAAGTCACGGTGAATTTGAGTTTCTATTATATATCATAAAACAGATGGTTTTTCAAGAGAAAAAAAAGGTGGGGACTAAGGTCTCACTTAGACTTCTAACCCCAATGACATTTTTGGGAGTTGGTTCACTCCATGAGGGTGGAGGCCATCAATGTATCTTCCTAGAACCTAGCAGTCTTCACATAGTTTCAGTTGATGAACATTTTAGAAAACAAAGTTTCTTTTAGAAAACAATTTCAAAATGTTACCTACGACAACATTAGAAATTCATCTCTGTTTGGTACTGTTTTGAGCATTATAAATTGCTACAAAGAGCAAATTCAATACATTTCTTTCCCTATAAATCTTTGGTCAAAAACAATATAATCACTATCTGATCTTCTAACTGGTTGAAATTATGAAGATAATTTTTTATTATATCATTGCTTCCATAGAACTCTTCATTAATGGATCATAAAGTAAGGTGAAGCATAAAGTACAGGCTGAGTTATACCACAATAACAACTCCAAAATCTCACTGTTTAAAACAACAAAGTTTTACTTCGAGTGAGCAGGAACCTCTGTTCCCTATCTTCCATTTTCAGGCCAATGGAATCTCTTCCCTCAAGGAGGAAGAGAACATGACAAATTGCTCATTGGGTCTTAAAATTTCCATTCAGAAATGAGACACATCACCTCTATTCATATTTCATTAACCGAAGTCACATGGCCTGTTTCAAACAACAAAGGTTTACTTCAGGTGAGCAGGAAGCTCTGTTCCATATCTTCCATGTTCAGGCCCATGGAATCTTTTCCTTCAAGAAGGAAGAGAACATGATAAATTGCCCACTGGTTCTTAAGGTTTCCGTTCAGAAATGAGACACATCACTTCCACTCATATTTCATTGACTAAAGTCACATGGTCATATCTAACTTCAAGGAGCAGACAGTGAAATCCTACCATGTACTCAGGATGAATACCCCAGAATTACTGGATAATACTACCTACCAGATACAGCATCCCACAAGTAATGCTGAGCTCATATCTTCTCATTTCAGTCTTCTAAATTTGCTTTAATAAAGTTTAGAGGTAAGAAAGATTTGGTTGGCTAATACAATGAGCCAGCTATATTCACTTTGATTATGGAAAGTGAAATTTTCCTGAGAAGCTGGAGAATTAGATCTAACTCTCCTAATCTGTCAGTATTATCTTGTAACTAGCTGATGATAAAAAACAAATCAGTATGACTTTTCAAAGTCTTATCATTGTAGTTTGACTATGTTATCTTAGATCAGTGATTTAAGTGTGCAGAAATTCTGAGGGAATCTCCAGAAAATGCAGTTAAGAGGTCCACAAAATCCTTCTTTTTCCAAACTTATCTGTTTGACACTGTATTTTCTCCATGTACTTCAACCAAGACAACATACTGTAACAAACAATGTAGAGCAGACATAAGAATCCACTCACCTCATATTAGGCAAAATATTTTAGAGATTTTCAAAGAAATCAGTTGTGGGAAAACACAGGAATTTTAAAATACATATTTTATGTTAATATGCAATAAATGGCTGGTATTTTAAAGGAATATGTATATAGATTTTTATTTTAATTTTAATACAGTAAATATTGATAGATATAATCCACATAAACCTGAGGTTTGTGGGGTCCTTAATAATTTTGTTTTAGTTTTGTTTTGAACTAATTTTCTTCACTAACTTGTAAGAATTTAAAGGGTTCTCAAGACCAAAAGTTTGAGGACCAGTATCTTAGATAACACCTTGCTTGGTAAATTTCAACTTAGTCTTTCAAAGGAGGTAACTACTAAATAACATTTTCTCTGAAAGATTTTAACGACCAATGGTATAATTATAACAACTTGTAGTTATGTACACAAAGAATAGGGCATTGTGAAAAACCCATCTAATTACTGGGAAAGGTAGTTTGACCTATCTATCCTGAAACACCAAATCTACTGCATATTTGGATTGCAAGAAAGTATGTTCAGTTAATCCATTGAATAGTACCTGAGACCAGGAGCTAGACACTGAATAAGGATCCATGCACCTGCACATGACTAAAACTTACCTAAAAGAGGCTAAAATTAAAATAAGCAGTTTTATATTCTCATATAACAAGAAGTCCAGGTGTTGGATATTTCCACAGATGGCTATTCCATAGGTGTGACAGCATCAAAATACTCCCAGGATCTTTACATCCTTCCAATCTGCTAGTTTCAGCCTCTTGGCTCATGTAAACTGGCTCCTTTCATGAGCTCCAAATCCTGACATCAAAAGTAAACACAACATGGGGTAGTTGTATTTCTCGAGTGGAGTCTTTCTCTTAGGCTGTGAGAAAGACTTCCCAGAAGCATGGTGCACCTTAACATTGGTTCCTTTTCAAGTGTCCTTGGTCAGAACTGTATCATATGACTGCTCAAATTAATCACTGGTAGGGGGAACGAGGTTATCATGATTGGCTTAGACAAATCATGATTCTCTCTTTGTGGTTGAGGAAGGACCCAGCTTTTCCAAAAGCACTCCTGCACAAAATTGCTGTTCTCTTAGTAAGAATAAGAGTGAGGTGGGGAGTAGCTATGGGATGAGTAATCAGTAAGGTCTTCGACAATTACAAAAACTGGAATGTCTCATTGCAATAACTAAGACTATCATGGAATAATAATAATTCAGGGAAGTTTTATGAAGATAATATTTGCCGGTTTTCCTTCTGTCAATTAATATAATAAATGCCTAACAGCATTAAAATTTGTAGTTTCATTTTTTAAAATCTTCATTGGTAGCTCATTCTTAGTTTGTAGTTTTCTGTAAGTTCTCATATATATTTCCTTCAGTAATAACAAAAAGTCAGTTCTATTCAATCTCATACTACTCCATTTTTGTTTCCTTACTTAAATTATCATACACTTGTCATTGCCGACATTATAGTATCCTACCATTTAAACTTAATACTTCCAGTTAAAATTGGTCTCTCTTGTTAAACTGGGGTCATTTATAGGTTTTAAAAATATAAATTTCATTCTATAAGCCAAGTAATTATCTAATCTAAGTAATTAATAAAAGTCAGAAACAAATACAGAAATATATTATCCAATATGGCCTTCTTTCTCTGGAACAACCCACATACCAGCTGCCTGCTCTACTACTAATAGTATGAGCCAACTAGGGCTGGGAGATATTTTCTGCTAGGATTTTGTTAATTTGCAGCTAATTTAGAAAATGATCCTCTGTCATTTTTCCTTCAGGTCTCAGTTTAAATGTCATCTCTTCTGGGGCCTTCTCTGACCACCTTGTTTAAAAGATGCCTCATCCAATTATTTTCTATTAAATCACTCTTCTAATTCTGTCTATAGAAGTCTTGCAAATCTGCAATTACCTCCTTAATGTATTTGTTTATTTTCTATTTCCCAACTAGAATGTAAACACTGTGAGAGCTGGAAAACGTGTTAGTCTTATTCTATACTGTATGCTCAAAGTTTAATCTCGTGCCGGCTCATAATGACTGATCAATAAATATTTGTTAATTGAATTTAGTTTTCTTTCCCGAATCACCTCTCACTGAAACATTTTATGCTCTATTCTGAAAGAAATTTTAAAATAAATCTTAATGTTTGTCATATTTTGGTCAATGGTATTTAATAATACAGGATATTAAATTTGTATAGTTAATGAACATTTAACATAAAGTGTCAGATGTGGTAAAACATTGTAAAAAAAAATAGTTTATAATGGAACAGATAAATCTCTTTTATGTCTGATGGTACCTTTTATACACTGCATTTTATTTTACATAATTTATTAGGTATGATAAATTAATCTATTTGGGGTTAGCACAGAAATTTTAAAATGTCTAGAAGTGAAGCCGTCAAGAACCATGATAGTTTATTTGGCCAAAGCTGAACTTTGCAAATATTTTGTGTCTTCAACATACTTTGAATTGAAACCACCTCTCATGAACTCTCATTGTGGTTTTATTAAATATTCAGTTGTAACTAATAATAAGAAATATGAACTATTTTAAGGCATTAAGTATTTTATTAAATAAATACATTAACTACTTTATTCCTGTTATTAACTACATAGGAAAGTTACATGAGAAGCACAGTGAAATCTGGCTGTTTTCAGTGGAGATATTCCCATGTATGAGTGTGATTAGCACAGACTTGCTAAATCTCTCTCTGAGCCATCTGTGAGCACCTTCTTGGTTTAAAACAACACACACTAGCTCTGCTCAGTTCTAAGTCAGTTTTTACCACAACTGTTATCTTTATCTTAAACCTGGGAAGATTCTCAAATGCCTGAAGCTTGGAAATGCCACCTTTCACTAAGGATCTGAACCTTACTTAAACTGAAAAAAGAGTTATATTAAATCAACTATCTCAGATGAGATTTTATTGGCATGAAGTGTTGACCACAAAAGTTCTAATGCATTTGTAAGGAAAAAAATAGAGAATATTCAGCTAACTAGTTAGTTTAGAGCATATTCATGTGTTTATCATTCTAACAATCCTAAATGAAATTCCTAGTCACTTGAGCTCGCTTGCTTCTCTTTAGCTCAACTTCAAGTTAGAGTGATGCAAACCTCTCTTTATAGTGGCCCCAGTGTGAGGTCCTGGGTTTTGATGAATCAGCAGTAGTGGAGACTTTTCTGGAAAAGACTTGGCAGTAAATAACCTACTCCATAGCTTGACAGCCTAGGTCCTTACTGCAGACCTGGTACAATTTTTTTTCCAAAGAACTTGTTCTGATCACCATGAATCAGAGCATTCAAGTGGAATTTCTGGAATACTGCACTGTAGCAGTGGAACTGCCCAGAGAACTGTAAACACAATGTAAATTTTAAAACAAATTCTAAAGTTACAAGAGGCATTATGACAGTCACTTTGTCTACCAACAATAAGTGTTTTAAAAACCTGCAAATCAGGAACATTTAGAGTAGGCTTGATTTTGACTGTGGTGTTCAGTTCTGCAAGCCCAGATTGAGTGCAGTTAAGAATCAATCCTTTGTTGTAATATCTAAGGTTTTTATATTGAGCTGCGCTTTGCATATCATAAAGATCGCCATTTTAACTGTACAAGTGAATGACATTTTGCAAATTTACAGAATTGTGCAACCATCAACACAATTCAATTTTAGAAGATTTCCATCACCCCAAAAAGATCCCCCATATGCATTATGTTTAGGGTTTTCTATTTATTTTTTCCACAGCTTTTCTGTGTGAAAACATAATACCATAATTGAAATAGAATACCACAAATGTTAATAAATTTGACAGCTGGCATTCAGACACAACTGAATAATTTGCCTGGAAAATAGCAAATTTTGTATGTACAACTTTTTAAAAAGGAGTCTAGCTAATTAAGCAGATACTAGTTTTCCTTAAACAATATTCATAAGATCATGAATAAGAGGAGATGTGTATGAACTGAGACTAGCTCTGCTCTTGTTATAAGCAAATCTGATATTACTTAGGAGGCACATGGTGGCAACAGCAGCTGTGAGTCATTATATTCCTCTCATTCCTTCACACTTCTGTTTTTCACCTTACTTTCTAAGTGGAGAATCAGTCATATTCAGGCTGAGGTCATCAAAATGCGTGAGGTCATCAAAATGCGTGGGGCAACACCAGGTTACATTCAAAGTGGGAGCCTAGTTCAAGCTCCAATTTTTCTTTTAATTGATTACTGTTTTCTGGATTATATAGAAGCTCATATGAATTTTTTTTTTTTTTTTTTTTTTTTTTTTTTTTTTTTGAGACGGAGTCTCACTCTGTCGCCCGGGCTGGAGTGCAGTGGCCGGTTCTCAGCTCACTGCAAGCTCCGCCTCCAGGGTTTTCGCCATTCTCCTGCCTCAGCCTCCGGAGTAGCTGGGACTACAGGCGCCCGCCACCTCGCCCGGGTAGTTTTTGCATATGAATGTTTTAAATGTGGTCCTGACTTCTTATCTTTTTCCTCCTCAGGGACCATCATTTAGTACCCTTTTGCCAGAGTATACTTCCTTTCTCACATATTATAGTCATGCAAAGAGCCAAATATTAATAAATAATAATAAATAAATAAAAATTAAAAAGCATGTTAGGCCCACAAGCACCATGTATAAGGTAAATTTATAATACTTTCTCTTAGTAAAATATAAAGTTTGGTGGCACAGATGTCTGTTAGAAGGCAGCTCCATAAAAATATAAGAATTTTGTCAGTTTTGTGCATTTAACATATCCCAAGATCCTAAAATCGTGCCTGGCACATAGTAGGTGTTCAATAATACTTGTTAAATAAATGAAGTTTTAAAAATGCTTGTCCTAATGGACTATTAAGTTTGATCCACCTCATTGGTGTGTTATGAAAAGTGTGTTGATACGTTACATAAAATACATTTTAAAAATGTACTAGTGGAACTCAGTATACAATTCTAAAGTAAATTTAAACTGTAAAATGAGTAAGTTATACCTCAGATTATGTTATTTTATGATGCTGTATTTCTTTATATTTATCTTACAGAGCTTTACATCCTCATATTGCACACAGTTTGGATAAGAATTACATATCTACGTTCTAAAATAAATATAATGTCACTGAAAATTGTACTGGTTTTCTCTTCTTTAGGTACAGCTTATAGTTAATATCCTCCTTAATGATTTAGCTAAGAAATTCCATCTTTGATGGAAATGATAAACAATGCAAAAAAAAAAGCTAAAAGAAAAATAGCATATTGATCTCGGCCTCATGAAAATCAGCTTCAAGATCTCTATAAATAGGTAGCATACATTAAATTAACATATAAACGGTAAGTTTAGGATCTTTCTAATAATTCATATTTCTATTTCTCAGTTTACTTAAATTTGATCAAGTAAAACTCTGGCCATATTTTTATTAATTGGCTCTCCTTTTTTCCAGTAATGCATTATTTTTTCACAATTTTAAGAAAACTGATATTCTCTCAGATTCATGTCTCATCATTACAGTAGATCCCTCCTTCTCCACGCCAGAACTAGTCACCTTGATTAAACTTGTTTCCTGGGAGTTCCCAGACCTGGATTATGGTCATCACTGATTCAAACACTCCATTCTTATGAGGATTCTCTTCAGGGCTATTGCTCTCATTTTTTCCTTCCTCTTTGGAGACCATGAACCATCATCCAGCCCCTGTCTCTCCAGAAGCATCTCCTCTCCTGACTGCTCTCCTCATTTTATAAGCATACTTTTGTCTTTGCACCCTAAAAACAAGATCCCTTAATGGACCCAGCATTCTCTAATTTTCCTCTCAAAATAGTTGCTCAACTCACTATTTTGACTTCTTCTTCACCTCTAATCTACAACTCAATTTACTGTAAAAAAAAAAAAAAAAAAAAAAAAAAAGGTTCTGTCCCTATACAGTCAAACGATACTGTTCTAAAGTCATTTATAACCCCTTATAAGGAGTTATATTGCCAAATCCAATTAACACTTGTCCTTATGTATGTGACCTCTTGGTAGCCCTGACTGCGTTGGACCTCTCCTGCCTTATTGGAGTTCTTTCATCCCATGTTTCCACCACACCTGCTTTAATGAAACACTTTCGCACCTTGCTTTACTGAAACACTCTCTCTTCTCTTCTCTCCTCCTCCTCCTCTTCTTCTTCTCCTTCTCCTTCTTCTTTCCTCTCTTTCTCCTCTCTTTCTCTCCTTTTTCCTTCCTTCCTTCCTTCCTTCCTTCCTTCCTTCCTTCCTTCCTTCTCTCTCTTGCTCTCTCTCTTTCCTTCCAGAGTCGTGCTTTGTCACCCCACTGCAGCCCCAACTTCCTGTGCTCAAGTGATCCTCTGCCCTCAGCTCCCTGAGTAGCTTGAACTACAGGCATGAACCACCATGCTTGACTGATTTTTTACATTTTGTTTTATAGAGATGGGCTCTCATTATGTTGCCCAGGCTGGTCTTGAACTCCTGAGCTCAAGCAATCCTTCCATCTTGGTCTCCTAAAGTGCCAGGATTACAGGAGTGAGCCACTGTGACTGGCCTACTGAGGCACTTTCTACCAGCTTCACCACTCCTTTTCAATGAGATGGGTTTTTTTGTTTGTTTGTTTGTTTTATTTTGCATATCCTCTCACCTTACAATCAAATGTTGATCTCTAGGCTACTGTCCTTGGTCCTGGACTCAACCTACACAATTTCCCTGGGAAAACAAATCAATTCCTATTGTTTTAATGGCCATTTTTTTGCTGATGACTCTCACATTTAAATCTTTAGCCTTGAATTCTCTACTAAACTCCAGACCTCATGTCTCCAGTTGTCCTCTGAATATCTTCTCCACCTACATGTTACTGAGCCTTCCAAAGTCTTAGATTTATTCTCAGTTCTTCTCCTTGGGATGACTGTATTTTACATGTAGGAAGGAAGATGAACTGAATATTTAGTAGCCAGAAGGGCAGATGATGGCACTCCTATATGTTGTTTATTTCTGTTTCTCCTCTTTCTGAACACATGGAAGAATTGCACTTCCTTGCTTTTTGAAACTGGTGTGTCATGTGACTTGTTTTAGCCAGTGAAATGTGTGTCCCTTCTAGGCAGAAACCTCTGAAACCTTTTACTCAAATAATTGTATTCTTTTCTCCTTGTACATTCCAGAGGAAAGAGGCTCCATCAGCTTACATCCTTAAGTGAAGACGATGTAGAGCCGACCTCACACCAACCAAAAATGGATATAGGGCATGAGTGAAAAATAAGCCTTTGCTATTTCAAGCCTGTGAGATTTTGGAGTTATTTGTTACCAACAAATAGCCCAGCACATCTGACTGATTTAAGATCAAAACCAAACTCATTATTTTTTTCCTGCACATCATGAACAGAATAAAACAACATAAGAGGGCCTCACCTGCTCTTTATCCTATGCTCCCTGTTTTCTGTGTCTGTAGTTGAACCATCACCATTTACTCACTTAACCGGGCTAGAAACCTGGGAATATATCCAGACTCCACTTTCAAGTCCACCTACATCTTATGACTCAAGTAATTCTTCAGGTTCTATTTCCTAAATATCCTTCAAATCCATCCCTTCATCTCCATTCTTAGTGCACATCTTACTATCTCTTGCCCAGACTATTACAGTGACCATTTAAATGGACTCCCTGTCTCTAGCCTTTCCTAAATCCATTTTCCATATGGCTGCCAGAGTGATTTTTATAAAATGCCATTCCACTTTCCTGCTTAAAATCTTTCATCAGTGCTTACAGAATAAAGTCAAAATGACTTAGCATAGCATTTTAGGCTCTTGATAGTCCAAACCCTTTCTATCTCTTCAGCATCTCTGCTCCAGAGATATCCAGTTTCTTTTCCTCCCACTCCTGAACAACCCAGACAATACCATTCTTTGATTAATCCTTCCAAAAATATCAACTTAGATTTGATTTACTCTAAGAAGGCTTTCCTGGTTATCCCAAACAGACTTAATTTCCTCCCATCTATCTGCCTAAAATGTGCTTTTACTATTGAATGGGTCACTTTTTTTTTTTTTCTTATGTGTTTATTGTACTGGCCAGAGTTTGTAATAATTGTAGTCTTCTCAAGGTTAGGAAGAATACCTTACTGTCCTTATCTGGAAAGCACAGTAGTTAGCACATTACAGCCACCTCAAAAAGATTTTTTTTATTTTTTATTTTCATTTTAAGTTCGGTGGTACATGTGCAAGATGTGCAGGTTTGTTACATAGGTAAACATGTGCCATGGTGATTTGCTGCATCTATCAACCCATCACCTAGGTATTAAGTCCAGCATGCATTAGTTATTTTTCCTAATCCTCTCTCTCCTCCCACCCCAACCACTGACAGGCCCAGTGTGTGTTTTTCCCCTGCCTGTGTCCAGGTGTTCTCATTACTCAGCTCCCACTTACAAGTGAGAACGTGCAGTAGTTTGGTTTTATGCTCCTGCATTAGTTTGCTGAGGATAACGGCTTCCAGCTTCATCCATGTCCTTGAAAAGGACATGATCTTTTTCCTTTTTATGGCTGCATAGTATTTCGTGTTGTGTATGTACCACATTTTGTTTATCCAGTCTATTACTGATGGGCATTTGGGTTGATTCCCTATCTTTGCTATTGCAAATAGTGCTGTAATGAACATATGCATACAAACATTATGCATGCATCTTCGTAAAATAATGATTGATATTCCTTTGGGTATATACCTAGCAATGGGATTGCTAGGTGAAATGGTATTTCTGGTTCCAGGTCTTTGAGGAATCACCACACCATCTTCCACAAAGATTGAACTAATTTACATTATGGAACGGAAATAATAAGACATTTTATCAGAAAGGTTAACATCTGTTACGGTCTTATATTTTTTACAGAGCGTAAAATCCATTGAAGGCTTACTATATGTCAGGCACTGCAAAATGCATTCCATAAGTTTTATTGTATTTAGCCTAACAATAACTGTACGGGATGGAGACATGTATTAGGTGTCTATCCTTACTGATTTTCTTATCAGAAGCAACCCAAATCTCACCTTCCTGGCAGATAGATCATTATAGGCTCTTAGCTACTATTATAATTAAATTATTTTCCTATGCAGTAGCTGAATGAAGAGCAGAGACAACTATAGTTTACAATCAAGATTTTTGTCTAAACTTTTAAGAGAAAGTCCAGTTTCATTATTTAAAACATTTTGAAAAAAATTATAACATTTATATATCATCTTTCCCTCGATGCATAACACTTTTTACACAGTTTAGTGGTAGATAAGTGAGGGGTAACTCAAATCAGAGAAACGGGTGCAGACATTTGATTAACTTGTCTCACATCATAACTTTTCAAGATTTCATTATCATTCCACAACACCTGCCTTCAAAAAAGAACTTTGTAATTACCATTGAGTGACAAAATACCAAGTAGTGATAGAGGTGTATAGACGAACTCAAAAGTTATTGTAGGAGGATACTGATAAAATATTGGGAAAAATCATAAAAGACACGAGAAGATAATTTAGAGTTATATGAGCAAATCACATGACTCCAGTCTCTGGCTCTCTTAGCCAGAACACTGAATCTTTTACAATTTACCTCTTGTTGCCAATAATTTTCTATTATCGTCAGATAATAATAGACTGGCATATGAACCTAGTTTATCAACACATTTTTTAAAAAACTGACATTCCTTTCTTAAGGAGTCCATCCATTCACCCAATTTTTAAAAAATTGTTCCAGGAAGAGGACTTAAGTTCATTCCTTTGAATTCTAGTCTGCATCCCAGCTTTTAGAACAGGGGATGCAGAACCAGTTGATTTGCCACAGGCCAAGCAAGTCCTGAGTTTCCAGCGAATCAAGCAATTAACCAGTTACTTGGCTTTTTGCAGAAATACACAAAACGTGTAGACTCGCTTAATTCCGTCGCCTCTTCACACGGAAATTGGCTCCTCGGGCGAATGTTGTTTTTCACCGCAGCCATGTGTCGAAGGGCGATTAACATTCGCTCGACAAAACCCCATCCCGGGCCATTTGGAAGTTGCACGCGTTCACACCCGGGGCTCAGCCTGGTGCGCCTTCACGCGCAGCCTTTTTGTTTATGCGGTTAGCAAGGGAGAGGGGCGGAGAAGGAGCGAACCTCTCAATGTGCAGCAGGCCGCGAGGGCTATATAAAGCTCGGGTCTCGGACCTACTGGAACTAGCCAAGATTGCCCGCGAGCTGGCAGCGGCCTTACGCCAGTCTCCGCGGCGCCATGGAGACCGCAGGAGGCGCAGAGGGCGCAGAGAGTGGAGCCGCTGCGTGTACGGCCATCGACCGCACTACGCGGCGCGCGGCCGCAGACTCCGGGTAGGCTTCTCCGCGCTGCTCTGTGCCTCGCAGCTTCCCCCGTCCCTCCCGCCTGCGCCTCCCCAGCTCCTCCCCTCCACTCTCCATCCCCCACTCCCCGGTGCCAGCGCTCGGCTTCGGTGGATTCTCCCGGGTCTGGGCTCACGTCTCCTCTGCGCGCCTTGTGCTATCCATCCGGCAGATACGCGGGCTTCTGGAGACCCTGGGTGGACGCTGGAGGCAAGAAAGAAGAGGAGACGCCGAACCACGCCACGGAGGCGGTGAGTGAGCCACGCGTCTCAGGCCGCGCCTCCCACGGGTGCAGAAGATTGACCAGGGCTCTCGGGACGCAGTGCCCGAGAGAGACATGCGAGACACCGCTCCTGCCTCACGCTTAACATCCTGCCTGCCAGTGGCCATAACGGTGCCGACGCGGCGGATGCGTCCTCTGGAGCGATGGGCCACAGGCACCCAGCCGGGAGCGAGGCTGCTGAGAGCCCTGGGGTTACATTCCCAGCGGGCACGAGGAACACTGGGTCGTGCACGTTTCCACTTTCTAGAAGGAGGTGGGTGATAACTGGATTCACTTCCTTTCCTCTTCAGATGCCCGATGGCCCTGGAATGACCGCAGCCCCAGGAAAGCTTTCGCAATTCAGGCACCCAGTCAGGTGAGTGACAGGCCTCCCCAAAGGTCTCCTGCTTCTCCAGCCCCAGGGAAGAGCCAGGGGCATCGCACAGCCCAGCTCCGCAGCTGGTCCTGCAGCCTCTCTCTCTCTGAAAATCTGGCTTCAAGGTTACTTATCTTCTCACTCGCAGAGACCCGTTACTCATCAAATTGAAAAAGGTAGGGGCTCACGGTCTCACGTAAAGGGACCATGATCAATACATACTCAATGAACTTGATGAATATATTACGAAGAGGGAAAGGGGATGCTATGGTGAAAGAGCGGTGTCCTCTTGTGGTGGCAAAACAGTTTTTGTTTTTAAATCCTAAAGGGTTCGAATGAAATTGACTTGGCATCAGGCAGTGTGTATGCTGCTTTTGTCTTGCAATCTGGAAGGAAGAATGGGATTAGCAGTTACAGTCTTACAGCAAATCAAGTTTGCCGTGTAGGAGAAAATAGAAATGTAATGAAAATCCTAAAGATTACTGAGGGTGGTTATAGAAAGGGTCAAAAATTATTTAACGTGAGGAGCTAGTTTACTGTTCCTAGCCACTTCAGGAAGTCAGCCTTTATCTAAGATTCTTTGTCTTTTATTACTATTACTTTTATTCAGGTGAAATGTTAATAATTCTGCAGTTTTCCTGCCTCCCAGAGCTGTTAAATGAAGAGCTGAATGATGTTTGTAAAGTGTCCGTGGTGATAAATAGCACATAGAAGTCATTACATCTAATTTCCTACCATGTGCTAGCACTAGTGAAGGATACAGAAAAAAGTAGTCAAAGCACATGGCAAGTGTTGTAATGAAGTTTAGTTTGGTTAGTTTTACAAGTATGGGCATGGCACGAAGTGCCTAAATCTGTGAGTGGTAGGGGGAAGGGTCAGGGAAGTGTATATTATAAGTAGTGGTTACCTGGCTGAGTCTTGGAGAAGTTAATCAGATGAATGGGAAGTGGGAGCAAAAGAAATAGCATTGGAAAAGAGAAGCAGGATCATGAAACAGTGTGGCTCCTTGTGGGAACTCCAAGGAGTTTAGGTGTGTGAAGTTGTGGTCATTTCAGCAGGGTAATCAGATGCCAGATCTTGCACACTCTTGTACAGAGTTTTGTCTTGATCCTGTTTGTAGTGTTGGGAACCCGTGGGCTTTATTCCGAAGGTAGTCTTGGGGGTTATACGTTAAATAGGCTTAGGACATCGAAAGTAAAACTGGAAGTTCTGCAATTTTTCAGGTAAGAAATGATGACGAACCATTGTAAGACACGGGAAGTGAGGATGGGACTGGATGAATCTAGGAAATACTTAGATGACAAAATAGATTAGGCTTTATAATGTATTGGATATGGTAGATGAAGAAGAGGTAAAAGACCAGAATGGCTCCTAAGTTTGTGGCTGATGATCAGGTGAATGCTGTACTAAAAGAATGGAAATTAGGGCCGAAAACAGATTTGGGAGGTGAGACCATGAGTCAAGTTTTCCACTTATCATATTTAATGTGCCTATGGGGCATCTGAAGAGTGATATCCAGTAGAGTGCTGCATATGTAAGTTAGGGTCCCAGAGTCAAGATCTTAAGTGGAAATACCGACTTGGGAGTCCATGGTAAATGTAGGGTGGGGAAATCATGACAGTGGGCCAGGTCATCCTAGTTTGTTTAGAGAGAGGGCTGATGTTCTCAATGAAAACCTGAGGGAAGGCCAGCATCTAACCAGTACACAAATAAAAGGAGGTCCGCAAAGGAGACTGAGAAGAATCAGAACAGAAAGAAACTCAGAAAAGTATGTGGGCCCTGGGAGAAAAATGGCCCACAGTGAGAAATTCTGGAGAGAGTATCATAATTACTAAACAGCATTCTTTGGGTTTGCCAGTTCCAGTTACCCATTAGAAAATAAATTGTTTCTTATATAAGAAATTCCCTTCTTTTCTGAAGTATGGATACAATTTAATTGTGCTTCTCTTACATTTTATTTTTATTCATTTATATTTTGACTAATGTGATGTGTTTTTTTTATTCAGCTGTCAACTTTTTGAGGGTAGGCACCATGATTTATTCATCTTTAAATTGTGAATTATGTTAGCACAAGGGATCACTGAAATATTTATTGAATGACTGAATAATTGATAGTTACTTGTTTAAGCATCAAAATATAAACTTTTATGATTTTGCTGGAAACATTTATAAACTACATTGTTTTTCTGCCTTTTAAAGTGGAGCATACTGAACATAATGCAATCTTTCATTTATTGGAATGACTCTGTTGTATGAATATATGGGCTGTTTATCCTACACGAAAATGACTGCACTGTACTTGGTGATTCAGCCTTATCTCTCCTCTTTCTTTTCCTTGATGAAGACCAGAAGGCAAGATTAGTATTTGTCAGATTTTTGAAATTCTGAGGTAATATACTTACATGCCAGTTATTTGTATAAAACATATATAATTTCTCAATATTTCATATGGTATTCACAAATTTAGTTGAAATGAGGAGAAGACAGGCAGACAGAATCAAAGTTGAGGCCAGAAGTAGTCTTTCTATGCCTCAAGTTGTGAGTGTATAGACAAAATTTTTAAAATACTGTTTTTTATACATTTCTAAACTTACATTGTCTACTTCTATAAGAGTTAAATCTGTGAGTTTTAAGTAAGATAATAGGTAATTTCCACCTTTTTGTAAGGTGCATAATATTTCGTCATCTTTATAAAGCTGGCTATCATCAGAGTTTTTAATGTACTGGTAGAACTAAATTCATTTTTTCCAAAAAAATTTAGAAACTGTAAGACAAATCTTCTATGTATTATAAGAATAAATATATCCATAAGACACAAAGTAAGATAAACATTGATCTTATGCTTATCCAGGGTTTAGTGTGAATTTGATCCAATTTACAGCTTGAATAAAGACTTAAAATAATCAAACAGTTATTGATACTTGGGCAAGTAGATTCCATGAAAACTGTGATAGTAGCATATTTTAACTCTATATCTTAAGGCTATATCCAAATGTCTAAGTCAATTGTTAAATATATGGAGCTCTTGAAAATTTGACCATTTCATCGAGTTTAAAGATTACTGAATGTGAAAAACCATAATATCTCTGGTTGTCTGCTTCTTTCACTATTTTGGCCAAAATCAAAGTGTTATGATTACTTATATCAAGAAGCAGAAGCTCTTCTGAAAAATTTTCCAATTCAAGCCACAATTTCATTTTACGAAGATTCTGATAGTGAAGATGAAATTGAGGAGCTGACCTGTGAAAATTAATCTGATTAGCTACTTTTGATTATATCCAGAGCTTTTAGGGTTTAAATTTAGTGTACAAATGTATCATAATTATTTTAAGCTAATTTATTTGTATATAAATTATTAATAAAGTGAAATATTTTATAATTAATCTGGTATTTGGCCTTTTTTTATCCCTACACTAGAATTGAATGTTGGAATCTAAAATAGGTGCCATCTACAAATGTCTTGATTGCATTATAAATATTTGCGGCTTACAAAGAATAAATTTTTCTCTTCATTAAATTGCAAATTTATATTTAGTTATAATTTTGCAAAGAATGACAGTATTTAATTCTCAAGACTAAATCTTTTAACATCTGCTATTTCCTACTGATGCCAGTTGGATATTGTAGTTACAGATTAGTATTATCTTATTAGATAATGAAGAAAATAGCCTTATGTTAGAAATCACTCATTTATTAGTAAATATTTCTTAGCAGGTGGAAAAAAACACATTAAATCATTATCTGTAATTGAAAAAGGGAATCAATCTTAGGGCTCTTAAATTATAGATATTTTACATAAATGATGAGCAAAGTAACTCTTATGTTAATACTCCTTTTCAGTCCTTAAATCCCGTAGTAAAATAGTATGGATATTTAATACTTAATGTACTACATCGAGGGATCCCTAGAATTAAAACAAAATATTTAAATTTGAGTGATTGATATGGAGTCTAAAAAAGTGGAGTCTAAAGGCCAGAAGTTGATAGTATCTTCCATTTCTGTAGGGGAGCTAAGAAATTTGGAAAGTATGGAACATTCTTCAACAATATTAACTTATCCTTGTTCTGGTTCTCTGCTTTTGTTATTCTTATGTAAAAGTTTTCTCATGAGAAGTGAAATAAGTCTCAGTGGTTAGTTTTTCTTATGTAGACCCTAGAAGAATATGTCATCATTTAATGAGAGAGAGAGAACACTGCAGCAGTTTGCAAGGTCAAAGTAATACAGTTATTTATAGTCATGAGGTTCTTTTAGCTCAAATTCAGTCTTCTTGTAATAAGCATTTCAATTGCAAATAAAAATGGATAGAAGTGAATGTCATAGGTGGCTACCAAGCTAAGAAATGCCTCTTATTTGAATGGCCACATATAGTCACACACTTTTTCTTCTGATTTAAAAGATTCTACAAACCTAACCTTGATTTTTAGGCACTTTAAGAACTAAGTAGTTAAACAGAGAAAGTTTAAAGCATGACAATATGTTCAGAGTTAGGAAAAGTTAGTAATTAAAGGAGGATGGGGAGGATTATTTAGAACTATGTTTCTTCTGAAAACTTTCTCTCTTATTGAATTCTACTCTGAAGATCTATGTGCTCCCCAAGGGACACACAAAACAAACATTAACAGTAAAATCAGATTTTGAGCATTAGAGCCTGGTGTTTACCTACAGTGTTTGTCCTTTTCCCATTCATATGTTGGAATAGTACGAACAGCCACTGCCACTTATTCAGTACCTAATATTAACGAGGCACCGCAGTATGTAGTTTACATATGACCCTTTAATCTTTAATAAACCCATTATGCAGATGGAGAAAATGAGACTTTGAGATACTGAAGTAACTTGCATAAGACAGCTCAGTCATTAAGTGCAGAGATGGCATCCAAACCAAATCTGACTTTTAAACGTTACTTCATCACCACAGCTGGAGGTGAGCTGCATCAGTACACAATTCCCAGGGAAGACAGGAAGTTACATAAGGAGGGAGAATTTGTGAGTGGGTGAATACAGCAGAAGGAGACTTTACTAACGTCTTACCCGCATTCATTAGTCCTCAGCATGCTTAAAGTTGAGGTTTAAGGATGCTTAAAGATGAGGTTTTCTTCTTACCCCACAGTAGTGGCTGTTGACATTTGATATTTTTGCTCTTAAAGGTGTGAGGTGCTTTTTCCAGTACAGTCTAGTGCCTTACAGGAAAGAATTTCAGAGAAACTAAAATGCGTTTTTGTCCATATTTCAAGTAGTGTATTTTATTCCATATTTCAAGTAGTGCGATGGTACTGCTTAACAATGAACACACATTGCTGTTCCGGGTTAGCAGGATTAAGAATTTGTTCCCAGATTCGGTCAGCACCAAGGCTAAGGAACAGCTTCACTCTCTAATCTTTCAACGAAATAGCTGTCACCTTGCTCCGGTGCTGAAGTGCGGGACGCGGAACTAACTGAGCATGCGTACTTCCTCCCTACCGGCCCTCCCTCCGCCCCATTGGCTCCGCCCTCCGCGGACGTGCTGCGTCAGAGCGCGTCTCACCCCTGGCGACCCCGGAAGTGGGTCGGGGGTTGGCCACTGCCCGGCCACAGAGCTGGAGGTGGAGGTACTATCCAGTCCGGCGGCGAACCCCGGGCAGGGCCGGGGGCTGGGGTTTCAAGATGCTGAACGTCCCTTCCCAGTCTTTCCCGGCCCCCAGGTCGCAGCAGCGTGTAGCCTTCGGGGGGCGTAGCAAGGTAAGCGGGTGGCTCCGTGAGTCTCTCCCCTCGCTGCGTTTCGCGCACCGGCAGTCTGTTCTCTTTTTCCGCCCCAGCTCCCAGCTCCTGTACACCTCTCTAAGCTGTCGTTCGCTGCTGTCCTTGCCTGCAACCTCTTTCTGATCCCACTCTGTCTACAGTCCCTAAACTCTGCTTATCTCCCTCCCTTTCCCCTAGTAGCCCCTCTTCTTTCTGGTCCTTTATCCCGCTCTATCTGCTCCCTTCCTTCAAGTCCTTTCCCGCGATTTAAATTTATATGACAGAGCCAGGCACTGTGCTTGCGGTATTATAGGCGCTCGGTATTAGCCTCCTTCCCTCAACCTCATCTCCTCGCTGGTCTTTTGTTCTTCACTGCCTGAAGGAGTTGTACCACATCACTCGATGTGGGTTCCCTTGCAGGAGGGAAAGGCTTGGCAGCGGCGACAGTGACCGTCTGTGCAAGGATGGGGACTTGAGCTGGGGAGCTAAGTCAGGTTTACAGACACTATCCAAGTCATACTGCCTTTCTTTCTTCCTCGGGTACCTGATTGTTTTATCACTGCCTTTTCTACTATTATCACTTGCTAACTTTGAAGTAAATACAATACTCTTGAGTTTTTGTTGAGCACAGTTACTGTTAGCAACAGGTGGAATACTGTGCAGATATATTCTGTATTTGCAAAATTCAATAAAAATTGTGTTCTTTGTTCTTTTGCGAATGTTGTTTGTTCCTGTTTATGTGTTAGTTCCTCATTCTGTAACCATATCTTTATCTTTTGTTTGTGACACTTCCACCTACTTGGGCCACTCGGTTAACTCTTGAGTCTTAGCATCATTTGGAACCCTTATCGATTTTCTTATTTTTCTCCACTTAGACTTGGCGTTCTGATTCTAGTTCAGAATGAATATAGGTTCAGGGATCTGTAGTTTTCATTAGCTTTCCAGAGATTTCTTAAGTACTTATAGGAGGCCATGTATATTTTTAGTGGTTTACATGTATTAACTTTAATCTTCACAATTATCCTGTGAAGTGAAAGCTTTTATTGTCTCTATTTCACAGAAAAGGAAACTGGCTAAGAAATGTTGCCTTAAATTGCTTAGACTTGTGTTGTGGTTCTGCTGTGAAATTTCATTTACTGATTCATATATCAATCATCTAGCCATCCAGTCAAGTATATTTTTCTCACTGGTTTTTGACCTATTTCTTGAAGCTAAATACTTGACTGAATAACATAGTCTTTCCAGAGAGAATCTCTGAATTAGAATATGAGTGGCTGCTGTTCTTCGTTAAAAATACCAACTATGTTCTCAGCATCCATTTAAAGGAGAACACTTAGACGCAAAGACAAAAAGTCACACAGATGGCGATGGCAAAGGTGAGTCTTTGGTCCAAAAGAAAACACAATAAGATTTTGTGCAATTCTAAGGAAAACTCAGACTCCACTCTTTTCCTCTTTTCTTTGTGAAACAAGATGATGCTGAGAGTGTAAAAACTGAGTCAGGTTTGGATGAAATGGGTAGAAGTTGAGAAAATAGAACCTAGTTGGGAAGGTTGTGTATCATGCAGCAGGTTCTCAAATAATGTTGTTTCATTCAACAGCATTAAGTTATAATATTGATGAGAAAAAAAATTCGTTTCAGCCGGGGCCACTGTCTTTGGCACCCTCTAACTGTGTCTGCGTGGGTTTTCTCTGGGTACTCTAGTTTCCTGCTACAACCCACAGATATGCAAGTTAGGTTAATTGGTGTGTCTAAACGGCCCCAGTCTGCATGAATGTTGGGTGTCTATGAGTGTGCCTTGCCGTAGGATGGCATCCTGTCCAGGGTCGATTCCTGCCTTGCGCCCTGAGCTACTGGGATAGGCTCTGACTACCTGTGACATTGAACTGAAATAGTTGGGCAAATAATTATCTTACTGTTTTTTAATTAATCTTCCTTAAATGTATGTATAGCTAACATTTCTTTCAGTGTTTGATATTAGAAGTATTTTGGTCTTTATTTAGAAGTCTGGTGATGTTTTTGTGACCAGAAATATGCTGCAGGAACTTTTGTTTATGTCAGTTAGCCCACGGTATAATTAGTTTCATTGTACATAGTTTAGTTTCCAAGCACCTATTGACCAGCTTAAGTGAGGACTTACTGTAATTTTTTAAAGGCACAGATTTTGAAGTGAGAAAGACCTAGATTCTTCCACCATATCTACCAGTTAATCTCTTTGAGTGTGTTTCCTCAGATGTAAATGAGAATAACAGTACCCATATTATAGGATTGTTTATAGGATTCAGTGAGATAATGTTTCTCTTAACACAGCATTGGTAAGCACCCAGTAAATGCTACTTGTCCTGAGGCTTTTATTTAGATCTCACAGACTTGAGTGTAACACAGAATATGCACTCAACATATGATAGTTATTATTTCTATTAATACCAGTGAACAAATACTTATTGAGAACCTACTATATGCTGGAGTTTGTGGTCTTTGATTTCAAGGTGTTTAGTCTCATAGGTTGCACGAAGTAGTAAACATTCAGTTATAATGTCATAAGTACTACAATAGGGTGTTACGACCACAAAGGAGTTGAGGATCAGAGAAGCCTTCCAGAGGAATTAATGGGAGTTGGGGTGAGGTTGATCCCTGCAGAGGAAGCAGCACTGCTATAAGCCAGTATTTGACAGCAATCAAGGAATCAAATAATCAGTTCCCATTTGGCCAAGTATATAATGGAGAAGAGCAAAAGTTAGAACATGGAGCTAGTGCAGTCAACTGTGACCAGATTGTGAAGATCTGGTAAATCCCTAGGGAATTAAGGTAACCTGAGGAGCCACTGAGGGAGGGAGAGCCTATGATTAGATTTGCATTTCAGAAAGCTTGCTTTAACTATCCTGTGGATTATGAATAGAGAGAGGTGAGTGATTTTAGTTTGGGATGGGAAAGGTCATTTTCTCACACTTCATTTATCAAAAGACCTAGAGTTTCAGTGATAGCCAGAATGGAATGAGGTAGATTGATAGGATGGAATGTGAAAGGCACCACAGACCCATTAACTTGGTTAGTTTGGGAGTAAATGGATATCTAAAATAGGTATGATTCAGGTACGTGAAATATGTAAACGTCCTTGAATGTGTCTGCTTTTACATTAAACATTCTTTTGTTACTACATTACAAATTAGTCAGACAAGCTTAGTTCCATAGAGATATCTTGAAAATGTTCTGGTCAAAGTACTAATAATATGTCTCAGCTGAAAACGTTGAAAATGTGTTTTATAAAACAAAATAAAAACCCAAACCATCCTGTTATTAAGTTCCCTGGGCAAGGGGCCTTATAAGATTTCAGGCTCTTTACCACCACATGTGAAGACAATTCTTTGCTCAAGGGCTGTATAGAAACAGGTGCAGGCCATAGTTTGCCACCCCTTCCCTACAGTGTTACAATTTTATTTTCCATTATTTGATAAACTTTGTTACTCAATGGATTCTTAGATAAGATTGCTATCTAATGATTTCTAAGTCTGTTTATATTGACAGTTCAGAAAATCAACTATAGTTAATTGTTTCTTTATCTTTTCTTCTGTCAAATCTCTTGATTTTTAAGGTGAAGAAATTTTGGTCCAAACTGGTGACTGTAACATATTAATGTCAGAGCCAGGACCAGAACCTGTTTTCTGGTTTCTGGTTCAATATCATTCTTGTTGTATGATCAGCCCTGTGTAGCCCTGTTTTCCGACTCCAAGGATTGAACCAACTGTGGATCAAAAATATTTGGGGAAAAAAAGTTAAAAAGAGCGATACAACAATAAAAAAAAAAGACATAAAATAATACAACGGCCATTTACATAGCATTTACTTTGCTTTAGGTATTATTAGTAATCTAGAGATTATTTAAAGTATATGGGAGGATGTTCATAGTTATATGTCAGTACTTTGACATTTTATATGAGACACTTGAGCATCCTGGATTTTGATATAGGGTAGGGGGAAGTCCTGGGACCAGTCCCCTGTGGATACTGATGGACTACTGTACTGTGACATCAATATGGTGAAAATTTGTGTGATAGAATTTCTAAGCCCTACCTTTTATAATTCAAATACAGCATAAACAATATTGACAGCCTCTTAAAGCTGTAAAAGGATTTATAGAATTGTTAGATTTGAGTTTTATTATCTTTTAAAATGGAATTAAAAGTAATGAAGAAGCTAGATTTAATTCTTTCTTTTTCCATTTTTAGGTACCTTTAAAACAGGGCAGAAGCCTTATGGATTGGATTCGACTGACCAAAAGTGGAAAGGATCTAACAGGATTAAAAGGCAGGTTAATTGAAGTAACTGAAGAAGAACTTAAGAAACACAACAAAAAAGATGATTGTTGGATATGCATAAGAGGTAGGTGGTATTTATTAAGTCCTTCAAAAAATGTTGACTGAACTTTCCAATTATGATGCTATATAACCTCATAGTCATGTCATTTTAAACAACTGACAATTATTTAACAAAAATATGCCCTGTGCTTGACAATAATTTATATAATTCTGACTTTGGAAAGTATTTCTTCCTTAAGTAACCATTATATTCTGATACAGAAAACAGTGAACTTCTGATATGAAAAAGTTTTTCTTGCTTCCTTGTGCTGCATTTATTTCCTTTGAAAGGAAACAAGCATTTGCCAGGCAACATAGTACAAAATCATTTGATAAAATCCAGTTTATGTAGCAATAACTTTCTGTCTCAGAGCCTTATAATAGAATTCTGTTGGAAAAAAAAAATCTCTGAGAATCTAAAGTAAACCTGAAAGTCCTGCATTAAAGTCAAATCTTCAGTTTTCACTTGCAGCAAGTTTTGTTACATGGTATATGTTTCTTAGCAATATTAGTTACTTGATTTTGTTTAGCTCAGAGAGCATTAGAAACTCCAAATTTGATATAAATGTATTGGAGGAGGTGAGCAGACAGACAAGAGGGTAGCTGATAAAAGCTGACTTTGTAGTAGCCAACTACCTGACATCTAGTAGGGGAACAAAAATAAAAATGAAGGGCATCCAACTATACCATGAGGCTCCATACATGGTTAACTGTGTTTACCATCTGTTTAGAGAGGAAGAGAAATATATCATTTTTGTTCTTAATGCAATTGTAATTTTATCACTGTGTAGTTTTGGTTTGTTGTCAGTTATCCTGACTACACTATAACCTGTATGAGGGCAGGGACATTGTCAGTCTTACTGCTCTGTCACTAGTGGCTGGCACATAGAGGCCATTGACTTGTATTTATTCAACGAGAGTAACACTTACTTTTAAGAAGTATGGTTACTTAAAGAGGTGTCTGGTGGTTTTCACAGTGGATTGGTGATATCAACAGATACCAACACCAGTAAATGCTGTATTAATTTTCTATGGATCCCGTAACAAAGGACCACAAACTAGGTCGCTTAAACAACAGAAATTTGTCTCATAGTTGTTGATGGCTAGAAGTCTGTGATCAAGGTGTCAGCAGGGTTGGTTCCTTCTGAGGACTGAGTAACAATTTGTTCCATGCCTCTCACCTAGCTTCTGGTGGTTTGCTGACAATCTTTGGAGTTTCTTGGCTTATAGAGCATTACCCTAATATCTGACTTCATCTTCACATGACATATTCCGTATGTGCTTGTCTGTGGTCAGATTTTCTGTTTTTATATGGGCGCTAGTCATACTCGATTAGGGACCTCCCCTACTCCAGTGTGACCTCATATAATTTTGCATCTGCAACAACCCTATATCCAAATAAGGTCATATTCTGAGCTACTGATGGTTAGGACTTCAACCTATGAATTTACGGGGACACAGTTCAACCCATAACAGACACAATTAGAGTGTGAAATTTTCAGTGGCAAAGGGTATGGAAACTTCCAGCAGGTGATGACATAGTTTGTATTGAGACATAATAGGTGTTCAGCTACCCAAAGTTCCTCAGAGACATACAAATGTGCATGGTACCAACAATCTGGAATGAGGATTCTGGCAGGTGCAAAAAGATCCTTTTGACATTTTATAGGGTTTTTGCCACCCTCTTTATCCTTCCTTCATGCTCCCTACCTGTTTATCAGCTGCAAGTAACTGGTACAAAATGACTTCCCCATTGTGCCTGAGTGTCTTCCACTAGATAGGGTGAAGTCAAGATTAGTTTCCCAAGAACACCTTTCAGCTGGCCTAGGCTGCAGGCATGCCTGAGTTCTGTTTCTGCACTAAGAAACGACTTATTCAAAAATTCGATTATGTGAACCTCTCATGTCCTAATGATATTAGATAATTGAGGCATTATTAGAATATAGTTAGACTTTATTATTCATATGATGTATTGATGGGGACAAGGGACTGGATTGCTGTGTTTGAAAAGTAATACAGTTTGAATATCCCTTATCCAAAATGCTTGGATCAGAAGTATTTTGAATTTGAGATTTTTTCAAATTTTGGAATATTTGCATTATATACTTACTGGTTGAGCATCCCAAATCCAAAGACTGGAAATCTAAAAGGCTCTATTGAGTGTTTCTATTAAATATGTTGGAACTCAAAAAGTTTCAGATTTTGGAGCATTTCAGATTTATGAATTTGGGATGCTCAACCTCTACACTGCTCCCAGTTCCATATCCTCTGTAATGATTTGAACGTATAGCACTTCGTCTGATAAGGCTGTTGATTTAATCATGTTTTTTTTTTTTTTTTTTTTTT
>NW_016804381.1:67468-74049 GCF_001698545.2 Rhinopithecus bieti
TTTTTTTTTTTTTTTTTTTTTTTTAAAGGAGATAGGATCTCGCTTTCTCCCCTAGGCTGGAGTGCAGTGGCTCCATCTTGGCTCACTGCATCCTTGACCTCCTGGGCTCAAGTAATCCTCCTGTCTCACCCTTCTAAGTAGCTAGGATGACAAGTGTGCACCACCATGCCCAGCTATTTATTTTTTATATTTTTCTAGAGATAGGGTCTTGCTCTGTTGCCCAGGCTGGTCTTGAACTCCAGGTCTCAAGCAGTCCTTCTGCCTCAGCCTCACAAAGTGCTGGGATTGCAGGCATGAGCTGCCATACCTGGCCATGAATTTTTTAGAAGTTGCTTCTGGGCAACATGTTCTACTCTATCAACAGTAAGACATTTTCCCCTCTTGGTAGAAAAAAGATGTGTCTTTTTTATCTTTTTGACAGTTTGGTCTTTTATTTTATCAAGAAACGCTCAGTTTAGACCTTGCTGATGGAAGAAGGATAAATGACTATTAGCAGGCAGAGTGAAGCTCCTTACGAGGGCTACAAAGTATAAGTGATACCAGACTGTTGAAAGGGAGACACATGAGTTAGGAAAATCAGGGATGCTTTTGTGGTAGAGATAAGCCTTGAAGCAGTAGGCAGGATTTCAACAGGAAATGAGGAAGTGCACTCAGATGGAAGGAAAGGCCTGAACAAAGGAACAAAAACAGGAAAGTTTGAGATGTTCTGGAGCTTAGGTTAATTGTTGGAGAATTATAAGAAAGAAGGCTGGAAAGGTATGTTAGGTCAGATTGTGGACAACCTTGAAAGCCAGACTGGGAAATGTGTTCCTCGTATAGATGGCAGTGTGTACTCTTGAAGGGATTTGAATGTGGGGGCAGTGTTATAAGAGTATGCCTTGGAAAGATTAATCTGGTGGTAGGTGTGGTGAATTGAAATGGGATAAGGAAAGCATTTATCTTCTTACAGAAGTTCAGATGATAACAGGAGGTGAACCAGGATATTGACAAAGGTCATGGAATAACAGGGTGAATGTGAGACAGACAGATTACTGGTAACTTCTAACATGATCCCAAATGAAACTAAAAATACTTGTATAGGGGAAATGGCTCTGCTTTAGTCAGGAGTAGGCCAAAGTGGCCTTTCTGTGCAGCATGACTCAGCGGGTTTGGAGCGCAGGCACACAACCTCGCACATTATGTAACCATGGTGTGTGAGCTTTTGCTTGGCTCTGAGTCACTATTGTCTGTAAAAAGTATAATTACCCTGCTTAATGCTGTACATACAGCTTGCTCGCACCCAGAGAGAGAGTAAAGCCATGTTGAAACTCTGTACGATTCCTTGAGTGTTTTTCCAGCTACCTGCCACTTGCCCACCCACTCCCCTCAGACCTCAGAACCTGACAACATGACTAAACAAAATTATCTTTTTCTTCACAGCTGTTCTAATTTAAAATATTACTGATAGCTTCTTAATGGGGGAATGTGAGTGCCAACTTTAGTCTTGAAGGTCAGAGATAGTGTTTGGACCCAAGTTTTAATCAAAACTGTGCCACAAGGAAGCATGGTATGATAGTGCCATTTTTTTTCCCTTGTTTAAAGTACTAATTCCTTCATTTTGTGACAACTGCCCCATTTTTAGATTAGATCTGAATTCAACTGATCACAATGTGGGAGACACAATCAGTTTCTTCAGGAAGTCTTAGAAAATACACAATTTGGTGTGGGTTTTTATGGCTAATATTTTGGGAACTATTTTCTCTTTTTGAATAAGTAGCAGCATTTCTGCTTCATGTTCAGGTGTGCTGAGCCTGGTCACATACCTTAAAATGATGGTATAAAAACAGCACTTGGCTGACAGTGGGATGTAAAAAATGAGCATCAGTTTGGAATGATCTGTAAGACATATGTATCGAGTTCCTAATTTGTTCATTTAATTTTCACCATTTTCTGTAAAGTGTGTAATTATTGTAAAGCAGTAGTAGTTAATTGGAATGCCGAAGAAATGGGTCGGTAGGAGGATTACTGCTTTTTAAAAAAACTTGTCGAATTTACCATTAATTCATGCTTTTATATTTTTCTCTTTTACTGTTGTTTCTCCCTCCCTTTCTCAAGAACTAAAGATTTACAAACATGTAAAGTGTTGAGCAAGTAGGTAAATCACTCATCTGAGAGTTCTTCTGTCAAGCCTAGATCAGACTGTTTTTACTGTAGTATGATACGTTTTATTGTAGTATAGTCAGTGTTAGTAATGATGCATTAAGTAGTGAAATCATCGTTTGGGCAGCATGGTTCAGCCTTTTATCTTAGTGAGGGTGAGGGAAGTGTGGCTTGATACTCAATAACAATCTATTTGAATAAATGGTATTTCAAAAAAAGTTGACTACAGCCAAAGGACTAGTGTCTCTGTTGCTAAAAATTTAGCAGATTAGGTTCTCCAAATGGTATTTTATGGATTTCACTTATTTAGAAATGAATGTATTTTGATTTCTCCTTATGCTGATTCGAAATATAACAGGACTAAATACTACTTCTTAGGGCTTGTGAAGTGGATCCTAAGAAGTAGTATTTAGTCCTGTTATATTTCCATTATAGTTATTTAGATTTCTGGGTTCATGTACAACGAACCTTTTAAAATTTACTCATAGGATGGTAGTGTAAATGTTTGTGAATACAGTTGATCCTCATTATTCATGGACTTTATATTTGCAAGTTTACCTGTTTGCTAAACTGTATTCATAACCTCAAACTCAGTACTCAGTGCCTGTTAGTCATTCAAAGACACACACAGAACAGTGAAAAATATCTTTGTTGCCCAATGTTCACATTCCTAGCTGAAGTTAGACAAGGCAGTGTTCTGACTTCTTGTTTTAGTTCTTACACTGTAAAAAAGTGTCTTTTTGACCGCGTGTGGTGGCTCACGCCTGTAATCCTAGCACTTTGGGAGGCCGAGGCAGGCAGATCACCTGAGGTCACGAGTTTGAGAACAACCTGCCCGACATGGCAAAACTCCAGCTGTACTAAAAATATAAAAAATTAGCTAGGCATGGTGGCACATGTCTGTAATCCCTGCTACTCTGGAGGCTGAGGCAGGAGAATTGCTTGAACCCGGGAGACAGAGGTTGCAGTGAGCCGAGATTGCACTACTGTACTCCAGCCTGGGCGACAAGGGCATAACTCTGACTCAAAAAAAAAAAAAGGGGGGTGTCTTTTTTTGAGATCTATTTAGTGCCATAATTTTACATTTTGTGTTTTGGTTGGTGATTTCACTGTTTAAAATGGCCCCCAAGAATAGTACTGAAGTGCTGTGGCAAGAAAGCTGTAGTATACTTTATGGAGAAAATATATGTCAGATAGGCTTCATTCAGACATGAGTTGTAGTGAGTTACAGCTGTTGGCTGTAGAGTTCAATGTTCATGAATCAACAATATGTATTAAATAAGGTGTCTTTAAACAGCAGCACACATTAAACAAGGTTATGTATTGATTGGTTGACAAACATGTTGTCATTATAGGCTCATAGGAACCCAACCTTGTATTTTTCACTAGTAGCGATGGGTCAGTATTCGCTAATTCAGTGTTTACAGCATATAGGAACCCAATTTTGTATTTTTTCCAAGGAGCAATGGGTCAGTATTTACTAATTCAGTGTTTGCAACAATTTTATGGAAATAACTGCCATGAATAAGGATATTCCACTATATTTCTTTAGATTATCTTTTATTTATACTGCAGTAATGATAAAGAAAGCTTTATACTTTTTAGGTTAAATTCAGACCCACCAAAGATAGAGCTGATTTATCTAACCGTTTTTTTTTTCCCTAGGTTTCCTTGGCTCCCTGGTTCAATTCTGTTTTCAGAAACTGCAGTATTATTTGTCCATAGCAGGGAAAGGTTTTCAAATTTGGAACTATTGTTTTAATTTGTAATAGAATATATTAACCCAGTAATATACTATCTAAATAATAATGTATCATTATTACAGTTAGTTCAACCATTCTATAGTTTACTTTGTGTGCTGTCATCATTAGTTTCTTGACAGATTTTTGAACAACTCTCTTCAACTCTCTTCTTTCTTGTTAGGTTAGATTAAAACCCACTGTATTTGTAACCTCAAACTCAGTACTCTCAGTACTCTTAGACATTCAAAGACACGCACAGAGCAGTGAAGAAATCTTTGTCGCCCAACATGCAGGTTCTTAGCTGAGGACAAAGAAGGCAATATTCTGCCTTGAAAACAAATCAACAATGTTCTGCCTTGAAGAAAATCAAAATTATTTTAGTGGTACATTTCCCTTCATTCTTTTTTTTTTTTTTTTTTTTTTTTTTTTTTTTTTTTTTTTTTGAGACAGAGTTTCACTCTTGTCACCCAGGCTGGAGTGTAGTGAGTGGCACCATCTCAGCTCAGCTTACTGCAACCTCCACCTTCTAGGTTCAAGCGATTCTCCTGCCTCAGCCTTTCGAATACCTGGGATGATAGGTGCCTGCCAACATGCCCGGCTAATTTTTTGTATTTTTAGTAGAGATGGGGGTTTCACCATGTTGGCCAGGCTGGTCTGGAACTCCTGACCTCAGGTGATCCACAGCCTTGGCCTCCCAAACTGCTGAGATTACAGGCGTGAGCCACCGCTCCCGGCCCGTTCACTGATTTCTAACCTAACCCACAGATTTTTCATGCTGCCTCTGACATCTAAGATTATTAGCTGTCTCTTACTTTTACCCTGTCTTTATCTCCTAAACTGTCATGCATTCTCTTCCTTCTCCTTTTTTTCACTTTTTCTCTCTCTGTACTTCTCTCCCATTCATTAAAATCTAGTGGAAAGGAAAACTGCTGATCTCAGGGCCTCGTCTAACCCTCAGGTCTTCTGTTTGGTTGACACAGTGCTTTACAAACTGCAGCCAACATTCTGAAATTTGCTTTGTGGGAAAGTTTTTCTTTTTTATTACAAATTTAATTTTAAAAAGGATACGGGGCTATTTAAATTTTCTCTTTATTGTTGTGTCAGTTTTAGTCAGTTGTGTTTTTCAATGAATTTGTTAATTTCGTCTCAGTTATTGAATATATTGGCATATACTTATTTGTAATATTCCCTTTTTATTTCTTTAATGTCTTAAGTTCTATGATATACCCTATATGTCCTTTTTCATTCCTGGTGTTGCTAATTTTTTCCCTCTTTTTTTCTTGATCGGTCTTCGTAGAAGTTTATCAATTTTATTAACATTTTGAAGAAACTACTTTTGGTTCGTATTTTCTCTGTTGCTTCTTTTCTGTTTCATTGTTTGTTGTTTCGTTACTTGTTGTTTTCTGTTTCATTACTTTTATTAGTGATGTAGCTACTTTAAGATTTTTTTCCTTCAGCATTTGCATTGTTAAATTTATAGAGATAATTTGCAGTAACTCTCATTATATTCCTGGTTATTGCCTGAATTACTTGAAGTGGCAATTTTTACTCCTATTTATGTTTTGGCTGTTGCCGTTATCTTTTTGCACATTCAAATGTATTACCCAGTCACATCATTCTCAAGTTTTAGATTAAAACCTCACATATAAATATTCGTTTTAGTAAGTGCTTTCTGTTTTCAAACACCCTAGCAGGGTTATTGATGTGTCAATTATATGCTATGTGCTAAGTGTTAATTTTCACAACAGACCAGTGAGGTAGGTCCTCCATTTCACAGATTGAGGGGACTGAAGCTTAGAGAATCCGCATTTACCAAATAAGAAAACTGAAGCTGATAGAATATATTAGTGAGGAGTCATAGATGTAACTGATAGAAAACTATCTTGGCTCAAGCTGAAGTACAAATTTACTAAAAAGTTACAGGTGAGGATTGATGCAGGGGCTCAGACCAAGTCCCCAGGACCTGTTTTCACATTATCTTTTGATTTCCCTTCTGAGATCACTCCGTTTTAGGATTAACTCTAACTTCATAGCTGGAAGATGACCACAGAAACTCCAACCCTAGTTATTTTCTAGTTATGTTCTGTTTCTCTAATAGCTGAGATAAAGGTCTTAGATTTGGCTTTGATTGTCACAGTTTTGATCATGTTCCCATTGCTGGTACAGTAATTCTATTTAAGGGAAAGTGGTATGCTTACTCACTTAAACCTAGGTCACAAACTGCATCCTGTAGCCTAGCGTGGAACCAAACTGAAGCTTATATGACAGGGATTAGTTCCCTGAACAAAAAGTGATACTGTTGCTAGAAGGGATTGGATGCTGGGGGAAAACATTAATATCTACCACAGAGAGTCTGGTAACTTGCCAAAGGCATAGCTGATGAGAATGGAGCCCCTGTTTCAACCTAGGCAGCCTGATTCTAAGCTTTTACACTTAAACTATACACGGTGCTGCCTCCTGTTTTACTATATTCAGCTCTAAAGTTAATCATGGTTTAGCATTTGTGTGTTTCTCACTTTGAGTGACATAACATAAATTAAGAAATTATCACAGGGTGTCTGTTACTTATAGCTCTTTTCATGTTAATTAACATTGCTAGTTAAGAATCATATAGGATATCCTTCTTCTTTTTCTTTTTTCTTTTTTTGTCTCCAATTAAGTTTTTCTTTTTTTTTCATTATACATTAAGTTCTAGGTACA
>NW_016804381.1:79323-118543 GCF_001698545.2 Rhinopithecus bieti
GTTGAAATTGCAGAAATCACTGGTCTTCTGTGTCGCTCGCGCTGGGAGTTGGAGACTGGAGCTGTTCCTGTTCGGCCATCTTGCTCCGCCCCCTCCTTTTTTTCTTTTTTTTAGACAGGGTCTCACTCTCTCACCCAGCCTGGAGTGCAGTAGCATGATCTCGGCTCACTGCAATCTCCACCTCCTGGGTTCAAGTGATTCTCCTGCCTCAGCCTCCCAAGTAGCTGGGATTACAGGCACCCATCACGACACTTGGCTAATTTTTTGTATTTTTAGTAGAGGTGGGGTTTCCCTGGCCAGGCTGGTCTTGAACTCTTGACCTCAAGTGATCCACCTACCTCAGCCTCCCAGAGTGCTGGGATTACAGACGTGAGCCACCTTCTGAGACAGTTTTTATCTTTAGTAATTTGATGAAACTTAGTTTTTGCTTTTTTTGTATGACTGTGTGTGGTTGTCGCTCGTAAAATAGAGAGAAGACAGGTTTTAAGTTTCCTTTGTTGGTTCATTCATTTAATGAATATTTCTCAAGGGTCTGCTATGTGTTATGCATTACACCAGGTTCCGCAGGGTAAATTTAAAATAGAGATGGGCTGTGCTCTCATAGAATTTACAGTCTGCTCGGGGAACAGAAAGTGTTAATCCAGTCTGTTAGGTGTTGTTAAGGAGAGGTGTGCTGTGCTGAGTGAAGATGGCAGAAGATTGAGCTGAGATCTGAAGGATACATGGAAGTTAACTAGGCAAGGAGAGGAATGGGAACATTATTCCAGGCTTAGGAAAAAGCATGCAAAGGATGGGTGGTGTGTTTGTGTGTGGTTTCTTTGTGATAAAAGAAATTATGTACACGTGAAAGTGTTTACAGTGAATATAAGGAGCTTGAAGTGATAGCCATATTCTGTCTTCTCTTTATCATCAGAAAGACACTTCTTTTTTCTTTTCTTTTTTTTTTTTGAGACGGACGGAGTATTCGCTCGCGTCTCAGGCGGGAGTGCAGTGGCGGGATCTCAGCTCACTGCAAGCTCCGCCTCCCAGTTCACGCCCATCCGCCTCACCCCCATCCCGAGTAGCTGGGACTACAGGCACCTGCCACCGTCGCCCGCTAATTTTTGTATTTTTTTGGTAGAGATGGGTTTCACTGTGTCCAGGACGGTTCGATCTCCCCGACTTGTGATCCACCCGTCTTGTCCTCCCAAAGTGCTGGGATACAGGCTTGAGCAGACACTTCTTCAAAGACTTCCTTTCCCTGGCCTGCCTCCCCTCCCTTTTCCCCTCCCCTCCCCTCCCCTCCCCTCCCTCCTTTCCCCTCCCTCTTTACTGTTTTGAAACAGTTGTCCGTTCTGTCATTCCAGACTGAGCTCAGTGGCATGATCATTAGCTCACTCTAGGCCTCAACCTCCTGGCTCAAGTAATCCTCCCACCTCAGCCTCCCAAGTAGCTGGGAACAGGTGCACACCAACACGGCTGCTACTTTTTAAAAAAAAAAAATATATATATTTTTTGTAGAGCCAGCCTCACTGTGGGCCCAGGACTAGTCTGGATCTCTTGGCCTCAAGCAGATCCTACCTGCCTTGGCCTCTAAAGTGCTGGGAATGAGCCACTGTACCAGGCCTCAAAGACCTCATTCTTCTAAGACCTTTTATTTTTTCTAAGGCTATCCCTTTATGTGTTCATTATCAGCCTTTCCAGCCTTTTTTATAATGGTTGGCCCATTTGCTCTATTCCTTTATTGTCTGACATCTTCAATTTTTGCTTTCGTTCTTCAACAGCTTCTTTCTTTCGGTCTCTCTTCATCTTATGAAAACCTAGACTCGACCTCCTAATGACTGCTTCTTCCCCGAGGCTTTCTTCCTCTGTACCTGGTATGTAGACGTTCTGTTAGAAATCTATTTCATTTTTTGGCCACTTTTATTTTTGTCTTTACTCTTTTTTTTTTTTTTTTTTGAGACGAGATCTCACTCTGTCGCCAGGCTGGAGTGCAATGGCGCGATCTCGACTCACTATAACCTCTGCCTCCTGGGTTCAAGCAATTTTCCTGCCTCAGCCTCCTGAGTAGCTGGGATTACAGGTGTGTGCCACCACGCCCAGCTAATTTTTGTATTTTAGTAGAGATGGGGTTTCACCATGTTAACCAGGCTGGTCTCAAACTCCTGATCTCGTGATCTGCCCGCCTCAGCCTCCCAAAGTGCTGGGATTACAGGCGTGAGCCACTGTGCCCGGCCGTCTTTATTCTTAAGTTTCAGGATACTAATGTATCACTTTTTTCCCTATATCACTTGCATCTGGCAGAGGGCATAGCTAACAGTTAGTGTTCAGTAAATGTTCTTTGAGGCATGTGTAGATTTTGATATGTGCAAGCCTTTTTGTTTTTTAATTCAAATAAAATTTTAATTTTTTTTTAGATATTGAGTCTCACTATGCTACCTAGGCTGGACTCAAACAGTTCTCCTGCATCAGCCACCTGAGTAGCTGGGACTACAGGATGTGCAGGACTTTTAAACCACATTATGGTAGTGTTACAGGACCACCACAACTTACCCAAAGGTAGCCGTTGGGTCAGGATTTCTGCACTATATTCCCTTCTGTGGTTACAGGAAAGGGGTCCTGATCCAGACCTCAAGAGAGGATCCTTGGATCTTGTGCAAGAAAGAATTCAGGATGAGTCCACAGTGCAAAGTAAAGCAAGTTTATTAAGAAAGTAAAGTAGTGAAAGTACAGCTACTCTATAGGACAGAGTAGGGTGTTCCTGAGAGTGAGAGGAGGAACGCATCCACCCTAGGTACAATGCTTGTACACATGTGGAGATGTGTTCTGCTACAAGGGTTTGTGATAAAGGATTAATTTTCTTAATTACTACATTTTGCAAGAATCAATATCATTATCTTTGAAGCAAAATTAGGAATGCTTTTGTTCTCCAGGTATCAGGATATCTGGACACTCCCAAGTCTGGGTCTGTTTAGTGGGTACTATTAATTTGTTCTCTTAACCACAAACATCTAGAGGCTAGGAATGCCTGACTTTCTGGGAATTCAGCCCAGCAGGTCCGAGCCTTATTTTCCTAGCCCGCTCTCAAAATGGAGTCACTCTGGTTCGAACACCTCTGACAGTAGGGATATTTTAATGGTATCACAAGATAGAACCCAGCTGAGGGACTTTCATTTTTCATGTTTCCATATTATTGGCTCCTGGAATTAGGGAACATACTAGTTCCTTAATAAGAAACTTTGTTATTTCTGGACAGTTCTCTGATATAGATTCATAGTCTATTAATTCAAATGTAAGCAACAGCCTGATAGGTTTCATATGGTTTCTCTCCTTTGTATAGCTTTGTATTTTCTTTTGTAGACTTTGCACACTGTGGGGATTGGGTAAATATTGAAGATTTCTTAAGGGTCATTTTTGTCATTCATTAAATACTTTTTAATTAAGCATTTTATTTTGAAAAAATTTCAGACTTACAAAAAAGTTGCAAGTGTGATGCAGTGAATTCCATAAATTCTTCAACTGCCTGGATTCATCCATTGTTGGCATAGTTATCATTATATTTTAATGAAACCATTTTTTCTCCACTGTTATTTTTTATACTTCTTTACTTTTTTTAGCAGTTGCTCTAAGAGTTTATGATATACATTTCTAATTTATCAGTCTACTTTCAAATAATAGACTGTTTCACATGTAGTATAATAACCTTTTAATAATATACTTCCATTTCCCTTTTCTGTGCTTTATGCTGTTGTTGTTACTCATTTTACTTCTATATAAGCTCTAAATCTCACAGTATTTTACTGTTTTTGCTTTATATAGTTACTTATCTTTCAAAGAGATAAAATTTTAAAAAATTATCTTTTATATGTACTCACATTTTACCATTTTCTGTGCTTGTTATTCCTTTTTGTTGATCCAGATTTCTGCTGAAGAACTTCCTTTAACTTTTTTTTTTTTTTTTTTTTTTTAAGACAGAGTCTCGCTCTGTTGCCAGGCTGGAGTGCAGTGGCACAATCTCAGCTCACTGCAACCATCGCCTCTCGGGCTCAAGCGATTCTCCTGCCTCAGCCTCCTGATAGCTGGGAGTACAGGCGTGTGCCACCACGCCTGGCTAATTTTTTGTATTTTTAGTAGAGGTGGGATTTCACCATATTAGCCAGGATGATCTCGATCTCCTGACCTTGTGATCCGCCCGCCTTGGCCTCCCAAAGTGCTGGGATTACAGATGTGAGCCACTGCGCCACGCCCTTTCCACATTTTTTTATCGTGCAGATCTGTTGGCAATGAATTTTGTCACTTTTATTTTCTGAAATGTCTTTATTTTGCCTTCATTTTAAAGATATATTGTTATTGGGCATACATTTCTAGATTGATAGTGTTCTTTTTCCCATCAGTTTAAATATGTCACTCTATCTTCTAGTTTGCATAGATGAGAACTCTGCCATCATTCTTTTTTTCCCGTAGTATGTGTCTTAGTTCATTTTATGTTGCTATAAAGGAATGCCTGAGGCTGGGTAATTTATAAAGAAAAAAGGTTTATTTGGCTCATGATTCTTGATGGCTTGAAAGTTTAAAATTGGGCATCTGGGCCGGGCGCAGTGGCTCATGCTTGTAATCCCAGCACTTTGGGAGGCCGAGGTGGGCGGATCACAAGGTCAGGAGATTGAGACCATCCTGGCTAACATGGTGAAACTCCGTCTCTACTAAAAAAAAAAAAATAGAAAAAATTAGCTGGGCATGGTGGCAGGCGCCTGTAGTCCCAGCTACTTGGGAGGCTGAGGCAGGAGAATGGTGTGAACCCGGGAAGCGGAGCTTGTAGTGAGCAGAGACCATGCGCCATTGCACTCCAGCCTAGGCGGCAGAGCGAGACTCCATCTCAAAAACAAATTGGGCATCTGCATCTGGTGAGGGTCTCAAGGTAGAAGGTGAAAGGGAGCCAGTGTGTACAAAGATTACATGGCGAGAGAAGGGGAAGGGCAGGAGTGGGTGGGTGGGGGAGGATGTGCCAGGCTCCTTTTAGCAATCGGCTTTCACAGGACTAACAGAGTGTGAACTCACTTCCCACAAAGGAGGGCATTAATGTGTTCAAGAGAGATCTACCCCCAGGAACCAAACCCCTCCCATTAGGCCTCACCTCCAACACTGGGGATCAAATTTCAACGTGAAGTTTGGAGGGGACAAATATCTAAATCACAGCAGCATGTAAGATTTCTTTTTTCTCTGACTGCCTTTAAGATTTTCTTTTAGTTTTTTAGGAGTTCGACTATGATACGGTTTTCCCAGTATTTTTCCTGCTTGGGGTTCTCCAAATTAAATTTGGGAAATTTTCAGCCATTATCTCTTCAAATATTTCTTCTGCATCTTCCTCTGGGCTTTCAATTATGAACATGTTAACCTGGTATTGTCCCAGGGTTCTTAGATGCATCATTATATTTTCTCATTCTTTCCCCTTTTGTTTATGTTTGAATACATTTGATCGATCTTTCTTTAAATTTTCAGAGTCTTTCCTCTATTTCCAGTCTGCCAGTAAGCCCATTAAAGAAATTCTTCATTCTAATATCATATCTTTCAATTTGGTATTTCCTTTAGATTTTGTTTTATGGTTCCCATCTCTCTGCTGGAAATTTCTCATCTGTTAGATGTCATCCACATTTTCCACTAGATTTAAAAAAATCAATCACAGGTATTTTGACATGCCTGTCTAATAGTTCCAACACATTCTGGTTGTGTTGCTGTTTTCTCTTTTGATAATGAGTTGTTTTATCTTTTAAAAAAGATGTGTTTTGTAATTTTTGATTGAATGTCACATATTACATATAGAGGAATAGTAGTATTTACACTCAGACATGTAGTACATTTTTTTTTTTTTCCTGGCATGTAGTTAGGTTAAGTCAATCTGGTAAGTAGTTGAGCTAGATTTGGAGTGTATTTTGCTGTCGTTACCATCAGTGTACCATAGACTTCAAATTCCTGCAGTGGTGGGCCACTACTACCTTGCTTTTAATTCAGGGCCTGCAATGCGAGAGGTTTTTTTCCCCATTGTTCTTGTTCTACTCTTAGCTGACACCTTACCCTATATATCGTTGTAGGATCTTTCTCCATTGCTCTTCCCCCTCTCCAAAAGGCAGATGCTGTTATTTATTACTTGCTGTAAGACTTGTAGTAGGGGCAGTAGGGGTTTTGCAGTTTTCCTGTTTCAGCCTCAGTCTTAGACAGGTTTTATGCATCTGAGCCCCAGGGGCTGAGCTTTCTCATTGCTTCTGTACTTCCCCAAGGGCAGATAACCCCTGCATCCTACTCAATGCAGCATCTAGAATGCAGACAGGTTTCATACCTCTTCCCTTTGTGGCAGCTGGACTTTGCCTTGTATCAGGCAGGGAGGGCAGGGCAAGGGGTCTAGGATGTGAGCAGTTTCCCTGTCTCTTTTCCAGTGCAGGAGTATCACTGTTTGTATTCATACCAAATCTGGGTATGAGTACATTTTCTGTTCTTTCCCAGTATTTTGCTAGGATTTGCCTAGTGTCAGTGCAGGATAAGGGAAAGTGTGTGTTTCTACTCTTTCCAGCAGCAGTTAGTCTTTGCCTCCTGTCAGTACAAGACCAGGGGTGGGAGGCTTTATTGCCCCTTCTCATCAATAGATGGCTTTTGCCTCAAGATTGGATCTGTGGTGTGGGTGAAATTTTCCCTTTACACTGGCAGTAGCTCTTTAACACCTTGTACTCCTGTAGGCCTTAAGTGTGGATGGACTTTTCTTTGTACTCTTGCTACTACCCTCCAGTCTTGCTGCAGGTATTACACAGCTGTGCTACCAGTGGGCCTTTCTCAGGTCTGCTTTGCCTGTAGTATTTCTCATGAGCATCTCAAGAGGTGAAAGATTATGAAAAAAGAGTTGGCAAGTAGGGACAGAATCCCCTTGTGTCTGAGGTTCTCAGGGATTCTAAATTGGCTCTAGTGCATATTTGGCCCTTAAAGTTTGTTAAAATTTCAGTTGTTTTATGGTGACGTCTCATTTTTCTGTGGTCTGCTGAAGCTGAAATGGTTTATGTGCTTCATCTCCTCAGAGGGGCGTGTCACCCTTTGGAATTTTGATCATCTGGCTGCCTTATGACCTCATCTCTCTGATGGGCTCAAAATTTTATGATTTTTAATGAATTGTCTGCCTTTTTGTTAAGAGTGAGAGCAGTGTTTTCTTGTGGCTTTCTACTTTTTTCCCACTTTTTAAATTTTAATTTTTTATTGACACATAATTGTACATATTTATGGGCTACCATTATGTCATCTTAGTGCATGTGTACATTGTGTAACGATCAAATCAGGGTATTTAGCTATTGATCACCTCAAATATTTATCATTTTTTGTGATGGGAACATACAATCTACTTCTTAAGTTTATTTTATTTTATTGATTGATTGATTTTTTTGAGAGGGAGTCTTGCTCTGTCGCCTAGGCTGGAGTGCAGTGGCACAATCTCGGGTCACTGCAAGCTCCACTTCCCA
The DNA here is from genome assembly GCF_001698545.2 of Rhinopithecus bieti. Classification (NCBI taxonomy): domain Eukaryota; kingdom Metazoa; phylum Chordata; class Mammalia; order Primates; family Cercopithecidae; genus Rhinopithecus; species Rhinopithecus bieti. Next base: position 86,799 of record NW_016804381.1, read on the forward strand.
GGTTCACACCATTCTCCTGCCTCAGCCTCCCGAGTAGCTAGGACTACAGGTGCCTGCCACCACACCCGGCTAATTTTTTTGTATTTTTAGTAGAGACGGAGTTTCACCGTGTTAGCCAGGATGGTCTCGATCTCCTGACCTCGTGATCCGCCGGCCTTGGCCTTCCAAGGTGCTGGGATTATAGGTGTGAGCCACCGCGCCTGGCCAAGTTTATTTTATCTTAATGAATCTTTGCAGCTGGCTTGTTTTGGAAAATAGGAAATAGCCAAGAGCAGAAGGACTCATTGGCTTTAATTTTTTTTCCATCCAAGTGACTAATAGCAAAGGTAGTTAAGTGCTGCTAACTGTCACTGTTAAACCTAAGGCATAGACAGTCAGGAAAATGAACCCATGGAATTGAAAAGACATGGAGGAAGGCAGGGAAACTGATCTGTTTTTTAAGATAATACTTGTGTAATATTGATGTAAGTTGTAAATCTGATATAATTATTGTAAATGTGGCTATTGCTAATGACTTCTAGTCTGCCTGGGAGAAGTTTATAAGTTTTTTTCAGAACATTTGAGTGTAACTGATTGCTTAGATTGCTGATTAATTTTTTATGCTTTTACTGGTCAATTTCCTTTCAGTTAAATGTCAGGGCTCTTTTTCATAGTGCTAATAATGTCACATAAGATGATCTTTGATAATTATGCCTAGTCCTCTGAAGTGCTTAGAGACCTTTATCACATTCTATTTATTAAGGAGGTAGCTATTTAAAAATATTTTTCCTCCTGCATTGGCATCAATGTTGGACTGGTCTACTCTTACTAAGAAGACTCCTACAGTTATCTGCAAATAAGTGTCCTGGGAGCTGTTTAGGAATGGGTGATAGTGGTAGGAGGTGGATCATAATGTTTTGACATGTAGACTTTTTGCTTCTTGTTTTTAGTTTATCCCCTTCCTCACTTCAAGTATGTCTGTTCCCCTGAGTGTAATGTCTCTCTGGTTTATCTTCTCCAGAGAGCACACCTACACTTCTCACAGGGTTGGGTAGGAGGGTTGTTGCTTGGTTATATGGGATATGCCAGAGAGGATTTGGGGATTATACTACCTTTTTTTCTTTCTTGCTTGCTTGCTTTTTTTCTTTAGAAACAGGGTCTTGCTCTGTTACCCAGGCTGGAGTGCAGTGGTACAGTACTAGCTCACTGCAGCCTCAAACTCCTGAGCTCAAGTGGTCTTCCCGCCTCAGCCTCCTGAGTAGCTGGGACTACAGGTGCATGCCACCATGCCTGGCCAATTTTTAAATTTTTTATAGAGATAGTGTCTTGCTTTGTTGCCCAGGATGGTCTCGAATTTGTGTCCTCAAGCAGTCCGCCACTCCTTAGTCTCCCTGAGTGCTGGGATTACCAGGCGTGAGCCATAACACCCAGTCTCATACTGCTTCTTATATTGAATTTGATACCTTCCGACACTATGACTTTCAGAACTACTTGGAATCTCTAATTCCTGTACCTTTTGGGGTTCTGTTAACAAATCGGTTTTTATAGGAGTTCCTCTCCACCTTATACATAAGCTTTATTTTCATCTTTCTTCATTCTTCTAAGTATGTTATTATTCATCCATTTGGTTTTCAGGCTTCTAGAACTTAGTTGCTATCATCTCTTCTGATTTCTGTAGCTCTGTGATTTTACATCTTATTTATCATTTACAGTCATTTTAGAAAGTTTTCAGGCGTGTGGGAAACAAATTAACGCTTTTAATTCAGAAGCCCTAAATTCTCTATTGTCCTAACAGCCTTTAAACCTTTCTAGTTACCATTCTTGAGTATACTGAGACCACATTTACTTTAAATTATTATAAAATCAATTTATCTTTCATTAATTTATTTTCCATTTTGTCTTCATTGAAGTTGGCAAGTTTTATTGCCAAGTGTTCTAAAATAATATGTAGAGTTTCAGTGGTTATAGTTGATTATCTCCTATTAGACCAAGACTCCAGGAAATGCCAACTATAAACTCAGATAAAATATTTTAAAATCCTCTCTAAAGATACTGGTGCATAACCAAAAGCAGATAGAAACTAGAGGGTAACAGTCATCTATATATAGAAGAAGGGATGTCGCTGTGTGAGTTTCCCATTTTTTATGGCATTGAAGTTGAGGTTATGTGTGTGTTGGTGCTGTGAAGGTGAAAACTCAGGTGGAGACTCAAAGTCTTACTGGCTTGAATAACTAGATGTCAGAAGTTGGGGCATCTGCAGTAACTGGAAAATGAGGGAGAAAATCCAGAAAAAGATTCAGAGAAGGGTATAAACTGTATAAATCTTGTATATGGGACAGACTCTAAGCTACCTGAAGGCTAAAAACATTGAACAGAGGCTTCATTTTCACCCCAGCAAAGGGTCAACAGTTTGGAGTCGTGTCCAGTCAAGTTAATTGCCTACTAAAACAGTCAATAATCTTTGCAGGAATATTACAGAATCCGACGTTTCTACAACATATTTATAGGGTCAGAATATAATACAAAGTTACCAGATGTACTCAAGAGAAAAGGCAGTTATTGGAGTCTGACTCTGAGATGATCCACATGTTGAACTTAGTTCGCAAGTATTTTAAAGCACTATTTATAGCTGTACTAAGTAAGTTAAAGGATATATGATATAGGCCCAGCGCGGTGGCTAATGCCTATAATCCCAGCAGTTTGGGAGCCTGAGACGGGCAGATCATGAGGTCAGGAGATAGAGACCATCCTGGCTAACATGGTAAAACCCCGTCTCTACTAAAAATACAAAACATTAGCAGGGCATGGTGGCCCACACCTGTAGTCCCAGCTACTCAGGAGGCTGCGGCAGGATAATCACTTGAGCCTGGGAGGCGGAAGTTACAGTGAGCCGAGATCGCGCCACTGCACTCCAGGCTGGGCGACAGAGTGATACTCCATCTCAAAAAACAAACAAACAAAATAATATATGGATATAATGAATAAAAAATAGAAACTCTCAGAAGAATAGAAACTAAAAAATAGAAATCTAGAATTGAAAAATATATGAAGTAACATATTTGTTGAATGATCTTAATAGCAGATTGGAGGTAACATAGAAAAGACTTAATGAACTTGCAGATAGATGAATAGAAATGTCGATCTGAAGAACAGACAGGAAAATTATCAGAAATAAAATGAACAGGGACTAAGGGGCCTATCAGACAAAATAAAAATGTTTAATAAATGTGTCATTGGAATTCTAGAAGGAGAGGAATTTTAAAATGGGGCAGAAAAATATTTGAAGAAATAGTGGCCATATATTTTACAAATTTAGTGAGAGACATAAATTGTAAATTCAGAGGCTTAGCAAATCTAAACATAATCAATACAAAGAAAATAACATCTAGGCACATCCTATTTAAAAGTGCTAAAAGCTAACAAATAAGGAGAAAATCTTGAAAGATGCCAGAGAAAACACAGTAGGAAATAGTAAAAACGACTGCTGAAGAAAAAGTAACAGCATCAACCCTGAATTCTATACCCATACAGAGACAGAATTCTTTAAGGATAAAGATGAAGTAAAGACTTTTTCAGATAAACCAAAACTGGAAATTTATTACCTGTAGACCTACAATATAAGAGATGCTAAAAGAAGTTCATCAGGTTGAAAGGTAGTGATACCAGATAGAAGTTCAGATATTTAGGAGGTGGTAAATATGTGAATAAGAGAAAATACTACTTTTTGTCCTCTTCATTTTATAAAAATACATGTATAAAAATACATGACTATAAAAGTTATAACATTGTACTGTGGAGTTAAAGGATAGGAGTTAGAGAGCAGTAAATGGTTCTTACATTACATGGGAAGGCATACAATATTAACTCTTAAGTAAGCAGGCAGAAGTTGAGGATATATACTACAGTTCCTAGAACAAGCACTTAAAAAGTAATTTAAAGAGGAAGGCCAAAAAGGCAATCGATTAAATGAAATTCTAAAAAAAGTTTGGTTAACCCAAAAGAAGGCAGGGAAAGAGAAACCAAGACATATGACAGAAAACTTGGGGCTGGGAGGGAGATTAGTAAAATCTCCCACATTAATAATTAAGTGTAAATGAATCAAGCACTCCAATTAAAACTATTTTAAATGATAGTTTATAATTAAATATAATGTAATTATAATGATTATTGATAATTATCTTAATTATAGATAAGATAGAGATTATCTCTTTGTGTGCACCCATGTGTAGATGTATTATCAAGACCTGATTACATGATGTCTATAAGAGATATACTTTAAAAACACAAATAGGCTAAAGTAAATGTTTGGGAAAAAGTACGCTATCCAGCTAGTAAGTTTTGTTATTGGTTGGACTATATTAATATCTGATAAAAAGGATTATGAAGCAAAGAATCTTACCAGAGATAAAGACATTTTAAAATGATAAAAAGGGTCATTTAATTAGGAAAACTGTTTATGCCTGTGATAGCAAAGATTGAAAAGGAATGAAGCTAACATTGATAGAATTGAGGGGTAGAATTAAAATCCTCAACCACAGTTGCATATTTTAACACCTTTCCTCAGCAGTTGACAGGAAGTAATTGACAGGAAGTAATTATAGTAATGTGCAATTTCTTTACTGAACACAAGATGGCAAAGTAGTCACAGTAGTTGTAACAATCGACCTGTGCATTTGAATACAGTGAAATATGCCATAATTTTATCACGTGAACACATCTTTTCCCCTCATTTATTTTGTAGACAGGAAATGAACAGTGGTGAATAATTGCAAGAATATTACAGTATACTGGCATATTTGGTACATACATGATAGACATTAAATGAATTTTTGTTGAATGAATATAATGGGCTTTTGGAGTTAAATATTTGTTTGAATTTCAAAACCCAAAATTATTTTTAAATCTTATTACAGAAATACAACTTTTACTTACAGCAGTGGTTCTCAAACTTTTTGGTCTTAAAATGTCTTTACTCTTTTAAAATTGTTGAAGACTCCAAAGGGCTATTGTTTATGGCATATCTATTGATATTTATCTTTCAAAATTAAGAAATGTAAAGAATTTTAAAATAATTTTACAAATAGCCCACTATGTTATAAATAGTACCTATGTTTATGAAAAACAGAAAAGCAGCATTGTTTTACATTTTGGCAAATAATCTTTAATGTGTGGCTTTATAGATGACGACTGTATTCTCATGGCATGTTCGATATTCTATCTTATTTGTCATGTAGTATCTTGAAAATGCTACACTTGTGAAAGAATGAGAATAGAAAAAGACAAATAATATCTTAGTATTACTATGAAGTTATCTTAGTTAATTTACTAATGAAGAATTTTTGACCTTGAGCCACCAAAAAGGTCTTAAACTCCCTCAGGAGTCCCTAGATCATATTTTGAGACTCTCTGACTTACAGAAGTAAACAAAGAAGAAATGAAAAGTTTTTTTTTTTTTTTTTTTTTTTTGAGACGGAGTCTCGCTCTGTCACCCAAGCTGGAGTGCACTGGCCAGATCTCAGCTCACTGCAAGCTCCGCCTCCTGGGTTCACGCCATTCTCCTGCCTCAGCCTCCCGAGTAGCTGGGACTACAGGCGCCCGCCACCTCGCCCGGCTAGTTTTTTGTATTTTTTAGTAGAGACGGGGTTTCACCGTGTTAGCCAGGATGATCTCGATCTCCTGACCTTGTGATCCGCCCGCCTCGGCCTCCCAAAGTGCTGGGATTACAGGCTTGAGCCACCGCGCCCGGCCTGAAAAAGTATTAATTAGTGGATGTGTGTGGCCTGAACCATAGTGATACAGTTCACTCCTTATTGGTGAGCTGTTATGGTTCACATGTATGGTTACCTAACCTGAAAATTTGTGGGAACTTCATCTAGAAGATAGATTAGTAGTTATAAAATGTTGCTTTAGTCTTACATTGTGCTGCCTTTAACCAAACCCTATCATGTAGAACTGGGTGTGAGATTAAGTTGGAGCATGCTGTAATCCAGTTCTGAATTCGGTCTTCTGAGCTATTTGTAATGTGGTGATTCAGGTTCTATAGATGGCTTTTCTTCTCTGTGGAGAGTTGGAATAGTGACTAAAAAAGAGCTCTCTGAATTGGGAGGCTCTGTCTGTTGCTGGTAAGAATGGGAAACAGTCTGGCAGTGCCTGAAAAGGTTAAATATAGAATACTCTGTGACCCACCAAATTTACTTTTAGTTATATATACTCAAGAGAAACAAAAATGTAAGTCCACACAAAAGCTTGTACATGAACATTAATAGCACATTCTTCATGATCGCCAAAAACTGTGCCTTAGTTCATTTTCTGCTGCTTATAACAGAATACCTGAAACTGGGTGATTTGTAAAGACAAGGAATTTATTTCTTACAGTTACAGAGGCTGAGAAGTCCAGGGTCAACAGGCCACATCTTGTGAGAGCCTTCTTGCTGGTGGGGACTCCCTGCAGAATCCTGATGCAGTATAGGGTATCCTGTGGTAAGGGGGCTGAGCATGCAAGCTCAGGTCTCTCTTCCTCTTTCATAAAGCCACCAGTCCTACTCCCATGAACCCACTAATCCATTAATTCATGAATCTGCCCTCATGACCCAATGACGTAAAGGCCCTGCCATTCAGTACTGCCACATTGGGGATTAAATTTCCACATAAACTTTAGAGGGGACAAATATTTAAACAGTAGCAAAGTGGACCCAGCCCAAATGCTCATCCACTGATAAATAGATAAATAAAATGTGGTATATCCATAGAAGAAATACTGTCCATCCAGAAAAAGAAAAAATACTGATACATGCAACATTATGGTTGAACCTTGAAGGCACTATGCTAATTGAAAGAAGTTAGTCACAAAGGCCACATATTGTATGATCCCATTTATATGAAATTTCCAGAATATGCAAATCTATAGAGACAGAAGGTAGACTAGTGGTTACCTAGGGTTAGGGAGGATGAGAGTAATGCCACCTGAGGAATGTTTCTGTGTACTGTTAAATTGTAGTATCTGTTATGTGATTAGTGTTCCCTTTATAAGGACTCATAATTCTTCACAATATCAAGAGTTACTCCCTTTTAAAGAACTAATGACCTAATGAGTCTTCTTTGTCTGTTTTATTTTTAATAATTTTTAAAATTAGATAATGAGACCACTGTTACTAGTGTCTCCGTTGGCCTTGGCTGTTAGGAAGTTCAGGACTATATTAAATGCTCACAGTAACAGTTAGTGAGGTTAGACAACTGGTATCCTTTCTTTTCTAATACACATTTTGTTGTGGGTTTTTAAAGTTTTTACACACACACTTTCACATTTAAGTATTTTATTGTAGGATGCCCACAGTCTTTATCAGAGGCAATTGGAGTTAAATTAAGAACAAATAAATATAAAATGCACAAATGAAAACTATAGGCAGTGTTTTCAAGAGAGAAGGAATTCTTTCTGTATAAAAGGCAGTATTCGTTTCTAGGTATAAAATGATAGCCTTGAACTGAGCTTTTAAAAAAAGTGGTGAGCTACTAGGCACTGGATCTGTTCAAGCAGATGCTGCATGATGCTCTGTCTGTAAGATACTATAGAGATAAAGACTGTACTGGATGAGGCTAAAAATTGCCTTAAAGTTCTAGTCTTTAAGACTATCATTCTGTGATTTTGAAGTATACATTTCTGACATTACAAAGTACTAAATGGTAATTTTAAAATGGGTAATTTTTATTCAGATAACTTGTTTGAGAGCTCAGAATTCCAGATATAACACAAAAGAGGTAATTTAGTATGAAAAAAATGTTAAGAACAGGTACTACCAATACATTGCCTAGGGAAACTCAGTGTAATTGTTGTTCTGAATATGTGTTTTAAATTGTGCTGCGTCTCTGCTATGATGAATTAGCTATACAGCGTACCCCTAATATTGCTAGGGGGTTTAAAAATGATTTGTTTAAACATTGGAGTATACCTTCCTAATACAACCATTGTATTTTACTTTTAATAAGTGGCTCTTCTGAACAGTTCTCAGTCAGTCCTTTGTCTGTTCTTGGTTAGAGTTTAAAAAACAAAACACACACAAAAAAAGTTTCAGCATAAAAAAGGGGATGGGTGGGTGGGTGAATGGATAGATGGATGGATGGATGGATGGATGGGTGGATGGATAGATAGGCTGTCTCCCTGAATCCCCCCTTTACCAGTGAAGATCACCCATGTCAGTGATCTAAAAATACCAGTTGGATTGTGACCAGGAGTCCTTAGTTACAGTCCAGTTTTGCACCGTGGGAGATTGGTGTTTCATGAATCTGTTTAAGCCCATTTTTGCTCTTAATGTTATTATTAGGATAGGTTTTACAGAACTCACTAAGAACCTAGTATCAATTTGAGATTATGTCTGTTGGCCCATAATTATTATTAATTTATATTTAATGAGTAATTGGATGCTCAGATCTGCCACACCAGAGCAATTAGAGATGTGGGAATAAATTAAAATTGTGTCATTGGGAAATTTTAGATGGTTTCAAAATTAGTTTCTAAAAACCAGGTGGAACTCATAGAAGGCTAGAACCTTGCACATGAGAGATTTGATTTCTAAAAGCCATGTATGGTACAAATAGAGTACAGGCATACCTTCTTTTGTTGTCCTTCACTTTATTGTACCTTGCAGGTAATGGATTTTTTTTACAAATTGAAGATTTGTGGCAACTCTGTGTCTAACAAGTTTTTGGCACCATTTTCCTAAGAGCCTGTGCTCATTTCATGTCTCTGTGTCACACTTTGATAGTTCTTGCAAACTTTTTCATTATTATTGTATCTCTTATGATGGTCTGTGATCAGTGATGTTGATGTTAACTATTGTAATAGTTTTGGAGTGCCACAAACTGAGCCCATATGAGATGGTAAACTGAATGGACAAATGTATATGTTCTCATTACTTCCCCGACTGACAATTTCTGTCTCTCCCTCTCCTTGGGCCACTCCATTCCCTGAGACCCAACAATATTGAAATTAGGACAATTAATATCCCTACATTGGCCTTTGAGTGTTCAAGTGAAGGAAGTGTTATATATCTCTCACTTCAAATAAAAAACGAGGAATGATTAAGTTTAGTGAGAAAGGCATGTTGAAAGCTGAAAAAGGCTGAAAGCTACGCCACTAAGTGCCGCACAGTTAGCTGAGCTGTGAATGCAAAGGAAAAGTTATTGAAGGAAATTAAAAGTGCTATCCCAGTAAGCATATGAATGATACAAGAAAGCAAAACAGCCTTGTTGGTGATATGGAGAAAGCTTTAGTGATGTGGATAGGTTAAACCTGCCACAACTCTCTTAAGCCAAAACCTGATTTAGAGCAGAATGCTAACTGTCTTCAATTCTAGGAAGTCTGAGAGAGGTGAGGAAGCTGTGGAAGAAAAGTTAGAAGCTAGCAAAGGTTGGTTCATGAGGTTTAAGGAAATAAGCCACCTTCATAACATAAAAGTGCAATGTGAAGCATCGAGTGCTGATACAGAAGCTGCTGCAAGTTATCCAGAAGATCTAGCTAAGATCAGTGATGTTGGTGAATACACGAAACAACACATGTTCCATGTAGATTAAATAGTCTTCTATTGGCTGAAGATGACACGTAGGAATTTCACAGCTAGAGAGGGGATACCTGGCTTCAAAGCTTCAAAGGACAGTCTGACTCTCTGTTAAGGCCTAATGCAGCTGGTGACTTGAAGTCAGTGTCCATTTACCATTCCAAGAATCCTAGGGCCCTAAAGAATTATGCTAAGTCTACCCTGCCTGTGCTCTATAAATGGGACAACAAAGCTTGGATGACAGTACATCAGTGTTTATAGCATGGTTTACTGAATATTTTAAGCTCAGTGTTGAGACCTACTGCTCATTAAAAAAGATTCTTTTCAAATTATTACTCATTGACAATGCAACTGGTCACCCAAGAGGTCTGATAGCAGTGTACATCATGCCTTCTTTATTAAGTTGTTCCTGCATTGCTGTAAATAAATACCTGAGACTAGGTATATATAAAGAAAAAAAGTTTAATTGGCTCATGGTTCTGCAAGCTGTACAGGAAACAGTGCTGGCATCGGCTTCTTGGAGAAGTCTTAGAGAGCTTTAACTCATGACAGGAGGCAAAGCAGAAGCAGGCACATCACATAGCAAAAGCAGAAGCAAGAAAAAGAAAGAGGAGGGGTGGAGGTGCCACACACTTTTAAATGACCAGATTTGTGAGAACTATCATGAAGACAGCACCAAGCTATGAGATATCTGCCCGCATGATCCAGACACCTTCCACCAGGCCCCACCTCCAGCACTGAGGATTACGATTCACCATGAGACTTGGGCTGGGACAGATATACAAACTGTATCACCTTCTAACATGGCATCCATTCTGCAGCCCATCAATCAAGGAGTCATCTTGATTTTCAAGTTTTTTTATTTAAGAAACACATTTTATAAGGCTATGACTGCCATAGATAGTGATTCCTCTGATGGATCTGGGAAAAGTAGATTGAAAATCTTCTGGAAAAGATTCACCATTCTGGGCCATTAAGAACATTTGTGATTTATGAGGGGAGGTCGAGGTATCAACATTAATAGGAGTTTGGAGGAAGGTGATTCCAACCTTCATGGGTAACTTTGAAGGGTTCCTCCTTCAGTGGAGGAAGTCACTGTAGATGTGACAGCAGCTAGAGAACTAGAATTAGAAGTGGAGCCCAAAGATGTGACTGAAATTGCTGTGTGATAAAACTTGAATGGTTGAAGAGTAGCTTCTTGGGGATGAGCAAAGATCGTGGTTCTTGAGATGGAATCTACTCCTGGTGGAAGATACTGTGAACATTGTTGAAATGACAACTGAGGATTTAGAATATTACATGCACTTAGTTGGTAAAACAACAGCAGGGTTTGAGAGGATTGACGTCAGTTTTGGAAGCAGTTCTACTGTGAGTAAAATGCTATCAGACAACATTGCATGCTACAGATAAATCTCTCATGAAAGGTCGAGTCAGTTGAATGGCCAGCTTTACTGCTGACTTATTTTAAGAAATTGCCACAACCACCTCAGCCTTAAGTACCCAACATGTTGATCAGTCAGCAGCCATCAACATCAAGGCAAGACCCTTCACCAGCAAACTGTTTAACTCACTTAAGGCTCGGACGATGTTAGCATTTTTATCACAGCATATTTAGTAAAGGTTTGTACATTAGTGTCTTAGACATAATGTTATTACACACTTAATAGACAACAATATAGCATAAACATCTGTTATTTATTTTAGAGACAGGGCCTCACTGTTTTTCTGGCTGGAGTGTAGTGGCATGATCATGGCTAACTGCAGCCTCACACTTCTGTGTTCAAGCTATCCGCCTACCTCAGCCTCCTGAGTAGCAGGGGTACTACAGGCACATTCCACCATGCCTGGATAATTTTTTTTTTTTTTTGGTAGAGACAGGATCTCACTAGTTTGCCCAGACTGGTCTTGAACTCCTAGCATCAAGCAATCCTCCTGCCTTGACCTCCCAAACTACTGGGATTACAGGCATAAGCCACCATGCCTGGCCTAAACATAACTTTCATATGCGCTGGGAAACCAAAACATGAGTGTAGCTTGCTTTATTTGCTTTACTGCAGTGCTCTGGAACCAAACCTGCAATATCTCTGAGGTACACCTATATAATAAAGCATGAAGAAAAAGCATAAAGTTTGTTTTTTGTGTGTTTGTGTTTCTCTGCCACGTCCAGGGGTCTAAGTTTTTAGTTGTTCGGAAATACTTCTGAAAAGGAAAAAAGGGAGATAAGAAGGAAGGAGAGAAAGAGCAAAGAAGAGGCTCTGAATCAGAAGAAGTGCACCTGTTCTGTTTGGGGGCTAGGTTTAAGTTTCATAATTAGCAAATTACTAACACAGCCTAGTGCTTTTTGATCTAATGCATCTTGGACTGAGACACTATTTAACAGTGTTAATTCCTTGTAGTAAGGGATAGACATTCCTAGCTTTTTTCATCTGGAAAGGATGGGATGCTCTTCACGTCCACAGAGTGATCCTAGCCCCTATCAGAAAGAAAGACAAGACTGTGACAGTATAAGGGTCAATGTAAAGGGCTAGCAGGTTAGCAGAGAACATGTATGGAATGTTTTAGGCTTTATGTGCTCATCATGGATAGCTGTTTAAGCTGCCGGAAAAGCTGGTTGCTGAAACTCATGAAATTCCATCACAAATGATAATGGGTTGTAGATTTCTTCTTCTTGAGAAACTGTAGCAACTCCAGTCAGGAACTGATCGTAGAGAAAGCTTGGAACTCTTGCTTGGGAGGCATCCTCTGTCTTAAAAAACCTATTGGGAATAATTCAGATCTTAATCATTACCACTCACATTTTTGGTCTCTGGATTTTGGAGCATTAAACAATGGGAAAAAATTCTTCTAAATCTTGTGAGACTCTAGGCATATGGGGAAGGAAAAAAGAGGGAGCTTAACTAGTTTTGTTCAGACTTACTTGGAATGCTGCTGAAAAAAATTCTGTGATTATACTTCGCTTTTGTGCTTACCTTTAAGAGATTTTATAGAGAAATCTGGACTGATTGGTGTATTTCTAAAATCAATCTGGCTGGTCCAAAAAACTGCAGTAACTTTTCTTGGTCTTGAAATCAATCTCTATCTTTTCCTTTCAAGATTGTTATATAAGGATGAATATTTAAAGTTATCTGAGGTTATTTAAATTCATGAAAGTCATCATATAAAGAGGAAATAGTCCTGGATATTTTTTAAAAAGCCAGTTGTTCTTACTGCACTTTTGTGATGTCTTTAGGGCTAGATTTGTCTAGTATCTATCTAGTTTTCAAGAATGAAAAAGCAACTTCCTTGGGAGAGCTATGCATTGAGATGTTTTGTATTTGTTGTTCCCTATTCCTCTTTCTTAAAACATAAAAATAAATAACAGTTGAATAGATGAAAGAAATACTTGGAGAAGACAAAAAGATTAAAATCTGAATAATAATCTTTGAGAAGAGTTGGGCTTCCTTTTCACAGAGTTTGCCTAAGTGGTCACCATTGCTTAACCTTTGCTGAGATGATCAGAAACGTGGATTAGAACTTGATTCTTTTTTCATCAGATTCTTCTACCAGGGCAATAGTGGAAATGTTATGACTGTGTAGTAGTCACTTTTCTCTCTCTCTCTCTCTCTCTCTCTCTCTCTCTCTGCATGTGTGTGTGTACTTTCAAAGATTGTATACACAGTATTTCATTTCTTTGTGTTGGGAGGCAATTTTCTTTTGCATTTCTGCACATCTTGTGATCAGAGGCACTGTCTTTTTGGACAGTCTTTTAAAGGATATTTGCATTGTGAACAGCCTTGAATGTTACTGTCTCCCTCTAGAACAAAGCACAGATTTGCTTACTCTTCTGTATAGTAAATATCTCCCTCAGGAACAAGGGCAGGCATGCTTGTAAAAGATCCAAGTTTCCTGAGCTCAAGAGTTCCTCTCCTGTAATGCCGCACATTGAGTGTGCAGGTATTACCTGGCCCTCTTCACGTAGCACTCTTGGGAATTCGGGTTCAGTGAACTGACACAAATACTTATATTCTGACTACTGCTCTTGATGTGGGTGCTAAACTCTTCTTTGTCTCTGACCTAGGAGTCTCTTGTTATCTGCTAGGACCCATGAAAGTGGCAGATTAAGTTGTTTGCTTGCAAATATGATGAAATCTCAGATCCTTTACAGTTAATTCTTGATACTTTGAAATAACAGTGATTAATTAAATGGAATGTACTTGGAAAGATGCATTGAAACTTTTATTTATAAGTTTTACAATTTTTGAGAAGTTCATTTAGGATATTTTTTCTGCTTGCTTTGATACAGGTTTCGTTTATAATGTCAGCCCTTATATGGAGTATCATCCTGGTGGAGAAGATGAACTAATGAGAGCAGCAGGATCAGATGGTACTGAACTTTTTGATCAGGTAAGGTATGCTGAACGTAACCAAAGTATTCCAGTGGAAGAGTACTCTTAGATTTATCAGTGTGACATTTGTAGAAAGAAAGAAAATAGTTGCACAAAATCCAGATGTATTGGCTTGGATTTTGAAGTGTGGGAAGATGCTCACAAGTAGCGGCTGTTCATTTAATTTGCCCTTTGAGTTGTTAAAATTTTGGAGATACTTCAAATCTGTGTCTAGGGGTCTTAATTGTTTGCTGCCTCCTTTGTTGGTAATGTTTATTCAGTCTTGATTAGTTTTGATAATGATTGGCTTATGGGAGGTAGTGACAATTGGAAGAAGGAACATTGGGATTTGCTGCTAACTTGCTGAATCACTTTAAACAAGTAACTTAGCTTCTTTTCTTTTAGTCCTTTGTCACCTAGGGATTGCTGTATATTCAGCCTACTGCTCTATAGTGCATTTGCATGTCATGTAGAAAGTTAGCTGAGGATGATTAATGAATAGAAACTTATTTTTCCTAGCACGATGGCAGATATTCTGAATAGGTTATCTCAAAAGATATTTAAATTAGTCACTTTTCCCCTTATATTTACTAAAAACTAGCATTAGCTCTTAGACTATTTATAAGTTATACAGAATGTTGATGACTGTCAGTTTGCTGAACTGTTATTCTGAGACAATAGTCTTTAGAAAGATGGAAATTTGCCTGTCTCATATATGCTTTATTTTATATTTTAATGATGATTAACCATGTTGTAATGTTGGATTTTTATCATTCAAGACAAGATGAATCAGGTTGGGTTATATTACAGCTGTTTTTTTGATAAAATATAATTTAATTTCTGTTCTTCCTATTTTCTCATCCATTTTAGGATTTGGTTTTTGACCATGTTGCCAGAAATAGAATTTGTTTTATATAGTTGACCTTTGAACAATAGAGGGATTAGGGGTGCCAACACCCTCACTCTACCACACAGTAGAAAATTCATGTATAAGTTTTGACTTCCCAAAAATTTAACTACTAACAGCCTACTATTGACCAGAAGCTCTACTTACAACATAGTCAATTAACATATATATGTATTTTATATGCCTTATATACTATATTCTTACAATAAAGTGAGCTAGAGAAAAGAAAATGCTATTAAGAAAATCATAAGGAAGAGAAAATACATTTACTATTCCTTAAGTAGAAGTGGATCATCATAAAGGTCTTCATCCTCATCTTCATCTTGAGTAGGCTGAGGAAGAGGAGGAGAAATAGGGAGGGTTGGTCTTTCTGTCGAAGTGTCAAAGGTAGAAGAAAACCCATATATAAATGGACTCGGTTGCAGTTCAAACCTGTGTTGTTCAAGGGCCCATTGTGTTTGAGAGCACTTAGGTGCATTTGCTTAAATGGCAGAATCTCATTTGCTGTTAACGTTCTTCCTGGGTTGGAGAAGAGTCATGTTTACATATTGGTCATGACAGCATTCTCTTTGGAAGGTTTTTATTGCTGTTTTGAAGCAAGTTCCCATTGTCATTTGGTATTTGCTTTCTGTCTGTCTGCCTGCCTGCTGTCTATCTGTATATCTATGAGACAGAGTCTCGCTCTGTCCCCGCCAGGCTGGAGTGCAGTGGCATGATCTCGGATCGCTGCAACCTGCGCCTCCCAGGTTCAAGCAGTTCTCGTGTCTCGGCCTCCCGAGTAGCTGAGATTACAGGAGTGTGCCACCACGCCTGACTAATTTTTGTATTTTTAGTAGAGATGGGGTTTCGCCATGTTGACCAGGCTGGTCTTGAACTCTTGGCCTCAAGTACTCTGCCTGCCTCAGCTGCCCAAAGTGCTGCGATTATAGGTGTGAGCCACCGTGCCTGGCCTGGTTTTTATTATCTCGCAATGCAAGCCAAATAGAAAGGTTTAGGAACATTTGCCTAAAAACTTATCTGCTATACTTTTCCCTTGAATCCGCCTTGTAACCTCCTAATGTTGAATGTACTGTGCCACAAGAAGAATTTCCAATAAAGTCTAGTCTTATTTCTGTTCCTGAGTGTTATGAGGTTATGTAGACCTTATTTAAGGAAAGCTTGTTTTGGAGAATTCACAGGAAGTACTATATTGTTAAGTTTTCTAGTATTTAAAACAATATTTACTAGATTGCTAGATTCAAAACAATTAGATTGCATTCTTCTTGGCTTTGATAAGACCAGTGATGTTTAATTATTTATGACTTGCTCACCACAGAAGTAAACTAGCAATTGTAGTGACGCTTGCATTTTTCAATATGAGAATTTACTTGTGTCAGTATTTTAGCTGCACAAATAGTAAGTAATTTCCTTATTGTCCTATTTCTGTTTTTATCCCACTACTGACCTCTTATCTTGGATTTCCAAATACCTAATAGGCAATTCGATGCCCTGTACTTCAACTCCTTATGCCCTCAAATAATATCAAGTCATTTTCTTTCTTCTTTTTCCTTGTGTTTCCTGTTTCTTGTAATAGGGACTTGAAGCCCCTGAGAAATCTTTTTCATCTCTCCTTGTGCCCCAGTATCCGATCACTGGCCAAATCCTATGATCTGTCTTTAAACATTACACTTTTTTCTCCCTTCCCACTGCCTTGGTTCACCCTCTGTAGCCCTATTATTTTAATACTGTCTTGATATCTTTACCTTCAGTACCGATTTAGGTAACATGACAGTTAGATTAGATTTCTTAAAGACAATCGTCTTAGCACCTTGCTCTGCAACTGTCAGTGGCTCACCACTGACAGGGAAGTAAATTTACACTCGTTAGCCTGGCATTTGAGGTCCTAAAAGAATATATCAGGATAAATATTCCCAACATGCGTCTTGTTTTGCACCCTTCCCTGCCTCTGATAATCTATCATTCTATTCTCTATGTCAATGACATCAAATTTTGTAGCTCCTATGAGTGAGAACATGCAGTATTTGTCTTTCTGTGTCTGTGTATTTCACTTAATGTAATGATCTCTAGTTCCTTTCATGTTTCTGCTAGTGACATAATTTCATTATTTTTTATGGCCAAATAGTATTCCATTGTATGCATATGTTATAACATATTTTCTTTATTTATACATTCCTTGTTTGTGGACACTTAGGTGGATTCCATATCTTTGCTATTGTGAATGGTGCGGCAATAAACATGCAAATGCAAGTATCTCTGATGTAATTATTTATTTTACTTTGATAGATACCCAGTAGTGGGATTGCTGGATTACATGATAGTTCTATTAATATTTTAGTTTTTTGAGAAATCTCCATGCTGTTTCCCATAATGGTTGTACTAATTTACATTCCCAACAAGAGTGTGTGAGTTCCCTTTTCTTTACATCCTTACCAGCATCTATTAT
The DNA here is from genome assembly GCF_001698545.2 of Rhinopithecus bieti. Lineage (NCBI taxonomy): Eukaryota > Metazoa > Chordata > Mammalia > Primates > Cercopithecidae > Rhinopithecus > Rhinopithecus bieti. The sequence continues at coordinate 104,043 of NW_016804381.1, forward strand.
TTCTTGTGTGTTTTCTTTTTTTTTTTTTTTTTTTTTAGTAATAACCATTCTAACTGGGATAGGATGATATCTAATTATGGTTTTGATTTGCACATCCCTGATAATCAGTGATATTGAGCATTTTTTCATATACTCATCAGCTACTTGTCATCTTTTGAGAATTGTCTATTTGTGTTCTTTGCCCACTTTTTAATGGGATTACTTTTTTTTATGGTTGAGTTCCTTATATATTCTGGATATCAGTCCTTATTAGATAAATAGATTGCAGATATTTTCTCCCATTCAACATGTTGTCTCTTCACTCTCTTGATTGTTTCCTTTGCTGTGTAGAAACTTTTAAGTTTAATATAGTTAACATTTGTCTATTTTTGTGTTAGTCGTCTGTGCTTTTGAGGTCTTAACCATAAAATTTTTGCTCAGACCAATGTCATGAAGTTTTTTTTCAGTGTTTTCTTCTAGTGATTTTATAGTTTCAGGTCTTATATTTAAGTCTTTAATCCGTTTTGAGTTGATTTTTTAATATGGTGAGAGATTGGAGTTCATCTTCATTCTTCTGCATATGGATATCCAATTTTCCCAGCACCATTTATTGAAGAGGGTGTCCTTTCCTCTGTATATTCTTGACATCATTGTTGAAAATCAGCTGGCTATAAATATGTGGATTTATTTCTGGGTTCTCTGTTCCGTTCTGTTGGTTTGTGTGTCTACTTTCATACCAATACTATGCTGTTTTGGTTACCATAGCCTTGGAATATATTTTGAAATCAGGTAATATGATGTCTCTATTTTTATTCTCTTTGCTCAGGATTGCTTTGGCTATTCTAGTGGGTTTTTGGTTCCTTATGAATTTTAGGATTGTTTTCTCTATTTCTGTGAAAAATAACAGTGGTATTTTGATAACGATTGTATTGATTCTTTATATTGCTTTGGGCTGTATGTTCCTTCTGATTGTTACTAAGTCTTCTGATCCATGAGCATAGTATATCTTTCCATTTGTGTCCTCTACTTTCTTTCGCCTGTGTTCTGTAGTTTTACTTGTAGAGATCTTTCATCTCTTTGGTTAAATTTATCTATAGCTTGCTTTCTTTCTTTTTTTGTAGCTATGGCTAATGGGATTGTCTTCTTGATTTCTTTTTCAGCTATTTTATTATTGGCGTATAGAAATACTGCTGAGTTTTGTATGTTGATTTTGTGTCTTACAACTTTACTGAATTTGTTTATCAGCTCTAAGTTATTTGGTGGAGTCTTTTGGTTTTTCTAAATACAAAATAATATTTGTTAAAAGGGACAGTTTGACTTTCTCTTTTCCAATTTGGATGCTTTTTATTTCTTTCTCTTGCATTGCTCTGGCTAGAACTTCCAGTACTATATTAAATAGGGGTAGTGAAAGTGGGCATCCTGTCTTGTTCCAGTTCTTAGTGAAAAGGCTTTTCACTTCTCCCAGTGCAATATGTTGTTAGCTGTGGGTTTGTCATATATGGCCTTTTATTATTTTGAGATATATTCCTTCTATGTCTAGTTTGTTGAGAGTTTTTATCATGTCGGAATGTTGAACTTTATCACATTTTTTTTGTGTTATTGAAATGATCATACAGTTTTTGTTTTTCATTCTGTTGATGTGATGTGTCACATTTACTAGTTTGTGTATGTTAAACCATCCCTGCCTCCTTGGGATAAATTCCACTTCACCATGTTGTATTATATTTTCGATGTGCTGTCGAATTCATTTGGCTAGTGTTTTCTTGACATTTTTCCATTTATGTTTATCAGTGATACTGTAGTTTTTGTGGGTTTTGTTGTTGTTGTTGTTGTTGTTGTTGTTTTTGTACACTTACTTGGTTTTGGTGTCAGGGTAGTGCTGGCCTTGTAGAATAAATTAAGGTGAATTCCCTTCTATTCAATTTTTTGGAATAATTTGAGGAGGATTGGGATTTACTCTTCTTTCTACATTGGGTAAAATTTTACAGTGAATCCATCTAGTCCTTTGTTGTTGTTGTTGTTGTTGTTGTTTTTGGGAGATTTTTTATTACTGATTCAATCTTGCTACTGGTTATTGATCTGTTCATGTTTTCTATTTCTTCCTGATTCAATCTTGATAGGTTGTATGTTTCCAGGAATTTATCCATTTTCTCTAGGTTTTCCAGTTTGTTAATGTATAGTTGCTCATAATAGTCTCTGATGATCCTTTGTATTTCTTTGGTATCAGTTGTGTTGTCTCCTTTTCATTTCTGATTTTGTGTACTTAGGTCTTCTCTTTTTTTGGTTATTCTAGCTAGTGGTGTATCAGTTTTGTTTTGTCTTTTCAAAATCAACTTTTGTTTTATTGATCCTTTGTATCTTTTTTTAAAAATCTATTTCATATAGTCCTGCTCTGACAGTTATTATTCCTTTTATTCTGCTAATTTTGCCTTTGGTTTCTTCTTGCTTTTCTAGTTCCTCGAGGTCCATCGTTAGATTGTTTATTTGAAATCTGTCAGCTTTTTTGGAGTAGGCATTTATTGCTACTTCCTCTTAGATACTGCTTTTGCTGTATTTCCCTAGGTTTTGGTATGCTGCATTTCCATTTTCATTTCTTTCAAGAAATTTTTTTTGTTTCCATCTTAATTCCTTCTTTGACTGAATGGTGATTCAGGAGCATGTTGTTTAATTTCCATGTATTTGTATGGTTTTGAAAGTTCCTGTTAGTATTTATTTATTTTACTGGGGTCTGAAAATATACTCGAGAGGATTTCAGTGCTTAAAAATATGTTGAGACTTGTTTTGTAGCCTAACATATATCTGTCATGGACAATGTTACATGTGCCGATGAAAAAAAAATGTGTATTCTGCAATCGCTGGATAAATGTTTTATAAATGTCTGCTAGGTCCATTGGTCTGAAATCCAGTTTAAATCCAATGTTTGTTGATTTTTCTCTCTAGATGATCCGTCTAATGCTGAGAGTGGGATTTTGGACTCCCCCACTATTATTGTATTGGAGTTTATCTCTCTCTTTAGATCAAATAATAATTTGCTTTTGAATGTGTTTTGTATATCATTTGTTTTGTTTTGTTTTGAGACAGAATCTCACCCTGTTGCTCAGGCTGGAGTGCGGTGGTACAGTCTCATCTCGCTGCAACCTTTTTGTCTCCTGGGTTCAAGCGATTCTCCTGCCTCAGCCACCCAAGTAGGTGGGACTACAGGCATGTGTCTCCACGCCTGGCTAATTTTTTGTATTTTTAGTAGAAAGGGGGTTTCACCATGTTGGCCAGGCTGGTCTCGAACTCTTGACCTCAGGTGATCCTCTGCCTCTGCCTCCCAAAGTGCTGAGCCACCGCACCTGGCCCTTTTTCAGTTTTTTAAAATTTGCTTTCATATGGGAGAAATTTTTCCTGTAGATATATCTGTGATGTTGGTGGGGTAGGACACTTTGGCTTTGATCCTGGGTGTGTGCAGTAGTGTAGTCTCTATGATTTCTTCAGGTGTAAACAGCGTCAATGATGACTGTGACTTCCTTAGTGTCTTAGGGTACACTTATTGGTGGAGGCGGCGATGAAGTTTTGCTGGTTACTAGGACACCGCAGGTAAGTTACTCTTTGGGCCCCAGTGGTGGGAGCAGTGGGCTAAGCGTGTCTGTCCTTCGGCCCCAGGATGGCATATGCTGGCACCAGGGTTACTACATCAAGGCAAGCTGATTCTTGGACCTCTTGGTGGCCTAGTTGGATCCCAGTAGTGGCAACAGTGGGTGAGTTCTTGGGCCCCTGGGCAGGTGGTGTGGCATGGGTGATGACAGTGGCAGTGGCAGGATGACCTCTGGGTCCCAGGTGGTACATGCTTATGTTGGTGGAGGCTGTTATGGGCTGTGCAGGCCAGTCTCTAACCCTTCAGATGGCATGTGCAAGGAGGTGCTAGCTGTGGCGGTAGCAGCCAGGTTGGTATGTCCAACCTCAGGCCCCTGGGAAGAGTGTTCAGGTGCCAGTGTGTTGGACTGGGCTGGGCAACCTCCTGGCCCTCAAACTGTGCTGTGACATAGGCAGAGACGGGTGAGGCCAGCCATGGTAGGCATGGTAGGCAGGAGCAATTCCCAGGCTACCAGTGGAATGCTCAGGTGGAGGGAGACAGCAATTGTGGTGATACCCTGCCCCTGGGCAGAGTGGTGATGCCTTTAGTGGTAGGCAGCCTAGGCCAGTGGATGGGGAGTGAATGTACCACCTGTTCTTCAGCCCTGGTGACTTGCTCTTGCCTCAGCCCATGCTTTATATTCCTCTGGATATATATCCAGTAATGGGATTGCTGGGTCAAATGATAATTCTGTTTTTAGCTCTGCCTGCAGTAGCTGGCAGTTCCTTGAACCTAAACTCCTGGGGCAGCAGCCATGCTTCTTTTGCACTTCAGTTTGGGTGCGGCTGGGTTCTAGTACGGTGTGCAGTTTATTGGGGCTAGGGCTCTGAAATGACCGTTTACTGTAGCTGCTTAGGTCTCAGGGAGCTTGTGAGACCCAGTGCAAGCTTCCTCCCTGGAGCAGTGCCATCACACAATCTCCTAGCAGCTCTCTCCTTTGGTGTCAGGGCCTGCAAGGGTCAAAGGGTTCTTCTGTGGCTAGGACTGCAGGAGTCCATGGTGGGAATGTGGACTGCTAAAGTTCTCCAATCTGAGTCTCTCTCAGCTCCCAGCTGATCCCAGCCCCGTAGGTTGCCTCACTTCCTTTTCATTTCTTGCTTTAGGTAACTCCTGTCACTTTACTGTTGAATTTCAGTGTTCTCTCTTGGATGATGTATTCAGAATGTGATTATCAATTCATTATCTTGGTTATTCATGGAGGCAAGTATGAAACACCTGTAGTCAACTGTCTTCTTTCTATACTTCACATACTTACTATTTTAGTGTATGCTTATTTACTCTGGAATATACCATAAAGATTCCAGTATCAGTATTTTTTGGCTATTTTAGTGATTATATAGTATTGTATTGAACAGCATTATGTATTGATTTTCCTTTGCCGGTCTTTTACAATTGGGCATTTAGATTGTTTCCAATATTTTGCTAATTTAAGTAGTGCTGTGATGAGTATCCTGGTACCTACATCTTTATATACATGCAAATATTTTCTCAGGTAAATTCCTAAATATCTGAGTGAATTCTGCTCCCACCACTGGGGCCCAAAGACTAACCTACCTGGGGTCCTAGTAACCAGCAAAACTTCATTGCAGCCTCCACCAATAATTGTACCCTAAGACACTACGGAAGTCACAGTCATCCTTGATGCTCTTTACACCTGAAGAAATCATATAGAGACTACACTAATGCACACACCCAGGATCAAAGCCAAAGTGTCCTACCCCACCAACAAAATAGCTGCAGATTTTTAAGTCCTTTTTTTTCAGACAGGGTCTTGCTTTTTTGCCCAGGCTGGAATGGGGTGGCATGATCAGCTTACTGCAACCTCGAACTCCTGGGCTCAAGCGATCCTCTCACCTCAGCATCCCAAAATGCTGGGATTACAGGAGTGAGCCACCCCACCTTAAAATTATTCCTGGCCTATTTTAAGACTTTTAAGGCATATTGAGAAGGTGCCTTGCAGAAAGGTTGTTTACATATAATTTCCGCCAGTGGCATCTGACAACAAATACCATCACTTGTTTTCCTGGAAGCAGTAGAGTCACTTTGTTTATTTTCAAGAAAATACTTATTAAATATCTGAGTCTGAATAATCAGTTTGTTTACTAGTAGTTCTTATAAATGGCCCTTCATTTTTTGTTCTTTTTTTTTTTTAACTTTTATTTTCGGTTCAGGGGTACGTGTGCAGGTTTGTTATATATGTAAACTCGTGTCATGGGGATTTGTTGTGCAGATTATTTCATCATCCAGGTACTAAGCCTGGTACCTGATAGTTATTTTTTCTGCTTCTCTCCCTCCTCCCAACCTCCATCCTTAAGTAGTGTCTGTTGTTCATTTCTTTGTGTTCAGGAGTTCTCATCATTCAGCTCCCACTTATAAGTGAGAACATGTAGTATTTGGTTTTCTGTTTCCCTGTTAGTTTACTAAGGGTAATGGCCTCCAGCTCCATCCACATTCCTGCCAAAGATATAATCTTGTTCTTTTTTATAGCTGCATAGTATTACCTGGTGTATATGTACCACGTTTTCTTTATTCAGTCCGTCGTTTATGGGCATTTAGGTTGATTCCACGTCTTTGCTATTGTGAATAGTGCTGTAGTGAACAGTCGTGTGCTTGTGTCTTTATGGTAGAATGCTTCATATTCCTCTGGATATATACCCAGTAATGGGATTGCTGGGTCGAATGGTAATTCTGTTTTTAGCTCTTTGAGGAATCACCGTATCACTTTCCATGATAGTTGAAATAATTTACAGTCTCACCAACAGTGTATAAATGTCCCCTTTTCTCTGCAACCTTGCCAGCATCTGTTATTTTTTGACTTTTTATTAATAGCCATTCTAACTGGCATGGGATTGTATCTCATTGTGGTTTTGATTTGCGTTTCTCTAATGATTGGTAATATTGAGCTTTTTTCACTGCTGGTTGACTGCATGTATGTCTTCTTCGTTTTTAAATTTAAGTTCTGAGGTATATGTGCAGGATGTGCAGGTTTGTTATATAGGTAAACATGTGCCAAATGGCCTTTCATGAAAAAAGTCCAGTTCCGTTTGCAAATCAAACAATCGTCTAAGTGTTTCTTCACAGGGAAACCATCATACTTTATAACACTAATCTTTTTGAGAATTTCCCACTTTGTCACACAAAATATAATAAAAATATGTACCCAGGGGTCAAAATTTAACTAATAATTTTTCTACTTCATGAAGGATATTCTTAAGTATTCTTAATCATGCTCCCTCCACTGTCCATGGTGGTGAAGAAGATAATAGTTACTAGTACTGTTTGGACCCACTACCTTGATTAATACAAGATACTAGCAGTTTTGCCTACCATTGCTTTTATTGCTCTGATGCTGAAAAAACGTGAGTAACTTTTTATTAGTATTATCATGAAACAAATTGAGACCTCATGGAGACCTGAAAGGGTGTCAGGAACTTCCAAAGGTCCCAACACTTTGAGAATACTGTTCTAAACAATCCCTATCTGTGCAGCCTTTCTTTCACTCCCTGGTTGACTAATTGAATATGCTTCTTAGTTTTCAGGTGTGTGTTGAGAGTGATTTCAGAAAGTTTAGTTTTGCCCATACTAAAATGAGAGCATCCTGTGGAGTTAGTCATGTTTCTTTTCCATCATTTGTTTTCCATACCAGGTTCATCGTTGGGTCAATTATGAATCCATGCTGAAAGAATGCCTCGTTGGCAGAATGGCAATTAAACCTGCTGTTCTGAAAGGTAAGTGGTGCTGGTGCTAAACCAGCATAGAAGTGTGGTACACGTGTTTTTTTTTTTAATTTGGATTTAAACAACTCTGTGCGTGCAAATCACTATGGTTTTGTCATTTTCATTGTCCTCCTGGTCTAGCCACTCCAAAGGTTTTCCTTCATTTCCTCTCTAGAATCATATAGTGACTTTCCTTTAAAAGTTCGACTGTTTGTTAGAGAAAGTTCAGTGTGAGGAGTACAACACTTAGGGTTGATTTTTAGATTAGTTTTTTAGAATTTAATTTTTTGAATAATATAGTAACATGATTCAAAAATTAAAAAATATAAAAAGTTAGACAGTGAAATTTTCCCTTCCAGCTTTTTCTCCCATTTGCCATGAACCTTCCGACTCTGCCCCCTCACTATAGATAACCCCTGTTCTTACTTCAAACTTCTTCTAAAGTATAACCAATTTCTTCCCCCTAGCTCTGAGATGAGACTCTATAATCTGGGTGATGTTTGAGGTCATCTCTTTACTTAATAAGACTCTCTCAGAAGATCACCTTTTGAAAATTTTAGACATGGAATTGTAGTAGCAGGAATACTTTAATAACCCTTTTCTGTGAAGGAATGATAGTTGTTACTTTTGAGTAACTCCTTACTTTTTTACTAAAATTAGGAATAAATTTCAGCCAGAGTCTTTCACTACTTCATTTAGCGAGTTTTGTAATTCAAGGCTTTATTGACACAGACTTTGATTGGCAGTATGGAAATATTACAGTCATTAAGAAATATTTATAATAATGAAGGTGAAGTATTATTTTAATAGTATCTTAAATACCCTTCATCTGTAGGCAAGGATTGGTCATCAGTCTCTGCTGTCTTAAGACTTAACGATAGAGACCATTAGATGGGGTAACTGTGTAATTGTCCAAACTAAGACAATTTTAGTAATTATGCTGGAACAATAGTGGATAAACTTACGACTCTGGCAAATCGGGGTATGTGTTCACCCTACAATTAGAACTCCTAGATTAAATGGGAACAGAGGATGGATGAAAACAAAGGATGAAGTGGGAATCAACGCTGAAAAGAGACTGTTCCTAACCGGGGGGTTGTTGGGGGAAATGGTGGATATATTGAAGAGCAATTTTACACATGGGGTCTTAAACCCAAAGCTTGAAACAGTTTTTTAAATGAGGTGACCTGCCATCCCCCCCAAAGCAGGGAATCCTGACTTTTTTTGGGCGTCTCACAGTTGGACAGCTCTGGGAAGTTAGTTTTCAGTTCATCTGATGGTTTCTAGTCTGGCAATGGTAAAACGCCTGGGTATCTAGGAAGAAATCAGAAAAGCTAACAGACTCAGAATATAAAATATAATACACTTGTGTTGTTATCAAGCAAATAACGAGTTGTGTTTATCATAATCCTTTGTTTAAAAAGTATTATGGTAGGCTGGGCAAGGTGGCTCATGCCTGTAATTCCAGCACTTTGGGAAGCTGAGGCCGGTGGATCACCTGAGGTCAGGAGTTCGAGACTAGCCTGGCCAACATGGTGAAACCCCATCTGTACTAAAAATACAAAAAAATTAGCTGGGCGTGGTGGCAGGAGCCTGTAATCCCAGCTACTCAGGAGGCTGAGGCACAAGAATCACTTGACCCGGGTGGTGAAGGTTGCAGTGAGCCGAGATGGCGCCACTGCACTCCAGCTTGGGTGACAGAGTGAGACTCTGTCTCAATTTAAAAAATAAAATAAAATAAAAAGTATTATGGTTTGTATTATTATTTAAAAAGATGTATTAATAATGAACGAAAGGAGAAATTTTGCTTGAAAAGGTCAACTTCAATTATTGATAATTTATATATGTGGAACACTTCATTCTCTGGTAAAGATGAAAATGAGTGTTCACTCTTTGCCCTTTTCTTTGGCTGTTATTGTAGCTATTTGTCACATGTGGCTATTGAGCATTAGATATATGACTGTTGCAAATTCAGATATGCTGTAGATAAAGGACACACTGTATTTCAAGACAATATGAAAAAAAGAATGTAAAATATCTCATAATTTTTACTTGCTTACATGTTAAAATGATAATCTGGATATAGTGAGTTAAATAAAAATATTTAACCTTTTTTTTTTTTTTTTTTTTTTTTTTTTTTATTTGTTAATCTGGTTGTTAGAAAATTAAAATTGTCTTGGTGGCTTGCATTATATTTTTTTGAACAGTTGTCTAGACCGGTACTTTAAAAAATCAATATGCCATATTTTTTAAGTGGTTATATTTTTCAGTGGTATAGTGCAGTCTCAGGAATGTTTCTTCATAATTTCTCATTGCTTTATTGTAGTTTCTAATATTTTGTGTTTTTAGGTTTCATGTCCTCTCTGTCTGGCGGTTAATAACTATAATGCACTTAGAACCATACATTAATAGAATATTTATGTAAGAGGGATTTAGAGCAGTTTAAAAGTGAAGATACTGAGGCTTGTAGGTATTGTATCTTACTAAGGACTACAGAGTTATTTAATTGAAAAAGCCCACTGAAACCATGGATAAACAAACTTTTTGTAAGGCAGAGAGTTGCCTCATTAAATGTTACCTGATTTTTTTGTAATGTATTTTCTTTTAGTATGTGCCAGTTGTTTTTCACTGGGGTTGATTTTGCTCTTCGAGGGGACATCTGGCAATGTCTGGAGACATTTTGGTTTTTAGAACGAAAGTAAATGCTACTGGCATTCTAAGTGATAGCGGTCAGAGATGCTGCTAGACATCCTATGTTGCACAAGACAGATTACCACAACAAAGGATTTTCTGGCCTAAAATGTTAATAGTGTTGAAGTAGAGAAACCATCTTATATGCATTAGTTTTTTATTATTAAAAATGACAGTATTAGTGGCACATACGTGTTAAGCTGGTATGCACACATCGGACAGCTCTTTGGTTCCTCCTAGGCAAACTCTGGTGCCTGTAGGGCTGAGGATGGAGATAGACACCAGGACTCATAGTGGGCTGAGACACTACTTTCAGAGATTTCTTTTACTGTCACAGCATTGTGAGCAAGGACGAGACAAATATTGAATGGGCTGTCTGCCAGTTGGAAGTTCAGCTTTTGTAAAGTCAGTCAAAGTTCTTTCTTCTAGGAGCCTCAGTTTCCTCATTGGTAAAATGGGGACAATTTAGGTAGACAAAGCACAAGCTCAGAGACTGATAGGGGAGAAGTAAGACAGTTACTGGTGGAGAGAGGGAGGCTGGGAGTCATTCTGAAGTGGGCTTTACTGGACAGACATGTTTGCTATCTCAGCCTGGCTGCCTTAATTTGCTCCTTCTGCTATAGAGTCCGTTGTCTGGGTAATTCTTGCCAGAAAGATTTAAGGGAAAGGTAATTAAGAATGAGAGGTAGAGGTAAGAAGTCACTGGTTAGGGTGCAGATACAGACCTAAATAGAAAGTGTGTTTTGCTGTAGTGGTGTGACTGACTGATGTTTTGTTTGTGTTAGCAGTTGTTTTGTTTTCATAGAAAGAGGAATTTTGAACATGTGTATATTCATGTGCAGGTGATTCCAAATAAGAAAGGAATCGTAATCCCTCCGATGATAGGACAGGAATGGAAAATAACTGACAAATTGGAGAATTGATAAAAAAATGACAAGTGAAGCCAACTTGGGGAGAAATATGAACTCCTAAAAATACAGCGTATGCTGTGATTAAATAATAACGGAGGAGAAACTGATCCGAGGAAAATTAATACTCTGGTATTTTAAAGCTTTTGAATCCTTGGATTTTTCAGAATATGTGGGTTTGAACTATTAAATCTTCATTTTAATTCTGCTAGTGAGCTAGAAGTTAGAGAGATGCACAAAATTGAAAGGTGATTCAGAAGGTGATTACAAAGATGAACAGAAGAAAGTAAGGTAAAGATAGTTTAAAGCTGCAGAAATTATTAAGTTTTATAGGATTTGAGAAATAAGTATGACTTCTGAATCAAAAACAAGAATTAGGCCTGGCCAGGTGCGGTGGCTCATGCCTGTAATCTCAGCACTTTGGGAAGCCAAGGAAGGAGGATTGCTTGAGCCCAAGAGTTTGAGACTAGCTTGGACAATATAGTGAGACTCTGTCTCTACAAAAATTAAAAAATAATAATGTTTAATTTTTAAAAAAGAATAAGGCCTAAGTTGTGTTACGAAGAGTTGTGTTTAGAGATATGGAGGAATTTCTAGAGGAAAAATGGTTATTAAAATGGTTATTAAACACATTATACAGAACCAAGAAGTCTTCTGGCGAGGCTAAGCAGGTAAGGGAATATAGAACAGTAAATTTAGGACTTTGTGAATAAGATCCCTGGCAACAAGACTGAGCTTGTATCTGATGGTGACATAATACCACCTTTTTGGAATAAGGAAGGGAGATGAGGAATATAGCTACAAGATAATTGTAAAACATTCAATTAATGCTCAGCATTTTTTTTCCCCTGGAATGCTTTTCTTTAGGGACTCCTGACAAATGCCTACACATTTTCAAAACTTAGCTAAAATACTACTTCTTCTATGGAGTCCTTTCAAATTTCTTCCAGTAGAAACATTCTTCTTCTGTGCTTCTTCAATAACACCTTCTGTATACCTCTTTTACAGCACTTGCCACATGCAATCTTAAAAAGAGCATATCATCCGGGCACGGTGGCTCATGCCTGTAATCCCAGCACTTTGGGATACCAAGGCAGGTGAATCGCTTGAGTTCAGGAGTTCAAGACCAGCCTGGACTACATAGCAAAACCCTGTCTCTACAAAAATAGAAATAAAATAAAATAAAAGCCAGGCCTAGTGGTGCATGCCTGTGGTCCCAGCTGCTCAGAAGGCTGAGGCAGGAGGATTGCTTGAGCCCAGGAGGCAGAGGTTGCAGTGAGCTGAGATAGCACCACTGCATTCCAGCCTGGGTGACAGAGAGAGGCCCTGTCTCAAAAAAAAAAAAACTATCAACTTTATTTTTAATTCCGTTTATTGTGTTTTTTGTATACGTATTGCACTCAGATGATTCAAGAAGAAGCACCCTTATCATAGTTCTACCTCCCACCTACTGTTTTTCTCTCCCATGCACACACCAAAGACATGTTTTTGTTGTTGTTTTGTCTTTCCAAATTATCTTTATGTATTATAAGCAGACTGAATATATTTTCTTATTTTCTAACTTTTATCAATATCCCTATTAAGGTGATCAATAGATGTTTATTAAAGAATGAACATACTGGTAAAAGAAAGATCTTCCTGCTAGATTTTTCTTTATTCCAGGGTATCCTCCTGTGCCTCTGCTCAGCAGAGGTAAACTAGACTTGGGTCATAATTAAAGATCCTTACCAAGGAAGAGCTGAGTGCTATTAGATCACAACACCAGCCTTCTAAATGACTTTGACCTCTCCGGAAATAAAGATGCTTATCAGAGTAAAGCAGTTTAACCAGCATTATGAGAAGATACAAATTTGATTGGCCATGGAGCCAACTAAATGATGGAATTAGTTACCAAGAGAAAACATCAGATTTCTTTTCAGAGAGGAAAGTATATCCTGTGACTAAAATGATTCAGATGTAAATATGCTTAAGATTGTAAAATAGTCTCCTCCATTTCTATAACTCAGTTTTGAAAAGAGTTGTAAAACAGACTAGGAGAATTTTAAACGTAACCCAGATTCTTTAAGTGGAAGTTATCTTTCTGCTAGTACTTCTTGTATTAAAAAAAGACTCGGGGAAAAAAAAAAACTACTAATTTAGCAGAATCCGGAAAGTTCTGACAAATCCAAATCTGTTCATATCAGGCAAGAAGTAATCATATGAGATAATATTTTCTTCTTAGAAACGAATTACCTGGGACAATTTTTCAAAATCTGTGAACCTCTTAGATAAAAACTACTTGTTTTACATGACAAATGAGGTTTATTAAACTGTTGACCTTATTGTACACTGAAAATAGATATATGTTCTGTGAATTTCTAAGATAAAACAAATAATCACAACTGCAACAGCAAAAACAGATAAAACTGAGCAGATGAAAGTACATGACCAAGCAGTGACATCAGTGATCCTTTGCAAACTGTAATGGCCAGATTTGTATTTAGCAGTTGATAAACAAAACTCATTTTGAAGTATAGTTTAAATGGTTTTTAGGCCTGCTATCTTTTTAGGAAATACTAACTCCTGGATTGCAAAGAAAAATAGGACAGTGTTTCAGGGGAGACAAATCTAATTTTGGCTTTTTTGCTGGAGTGGTGGATTTCATTCAAGTCCTTTGACCCCTGATTTTCAGCCTTTATTAGTAGATCAGGTGATAATTTGCTGTATGTTGTTAAAATTCCTTTCAGCTGTAAAATTATTTTGGTAAAATGAGGAAAAGGAAAAGGATGGTCATTTGGCTTCCTTAATGATTGTTATTTTGGGATGGATGAGTGAAGTGGGGTTAATTATGGAATTTCTGGTGATTAAATATTGGAACATAAAAAATTTGAAAGCTTTGATGTTAAATATGTTAGTTTCTTTTTGTATAAAACAAGGTGATGTCAGCTTAAGAAATGATGTCTTTCAATTTGACTATTTGAATATTTTTTGTTACCCTAACCCATTTTTAAAAAAATTTTGACAACTTGCTGAGGTGTTTATTTTGACCATAATGGTATAGCACTTGCAGTTATTAGAATATAACATAGCTGCATCCATGTCCCTACAAAGGATGCAAACTCATCCTTTTTTATGGCTGCATAATATTCCATGGTGTATATGTGCCACATTTTCTTAATCCAGTCTGTCACTGATGGACATTTGGGTTGATTCCAAGTCTTTGCTATTGTGAATAGTGCTGCAATAAACATACGTGTGCATGTGTCTTTATAGCAGCATGATTTATAATCCTTTGGGTATATACCCAGTAGTGGGATGGCTGGGTCATATGGTACATCTAGTTCTAGATCCTTGAGGAATTGCCATACTGTTTTCCATAATGGTTGAACTAGTTTACAATCCCACCAACAGTGTAAAAGTGTTCCTATTTGTCCACATCCTCTCCAACACCTGTTGTTTCCTGACTTTTAATGATTGCCATTCTAACTGGTGTGAGATGGTATCTCATTGTGGTTTGATTTGCATTTCTCTGATGGCCAGTGATGATGAGCATTTTTTCATGTGTCTGTTGGCTGTATGAATGCAGCTGGAAACCATCATTCTGTTCAT
>NW_016804381.1:119125-134538 GCF_001698545.2 Rhinopithecus bieti
CGGCCTCCCAAAGTGCTGGGATTACAGGCGTGAGCCACCGCGCCTGGCCCTGTTAATTTTTTTTCTGGGTTTGTAACACTAATAATTGCATTGGGTATACATACAAAAATCTGAACATATTTTAAACTTGTAATAACGATCATTTTACGCGTTGAACTCAGTAAAAGGGAAAGATAAGAAGACATCTTTCTTTGAGTTGTTAATGTGCATGTTTCATTTATGACATATAATCTAATAAATTCTGGTTAACTTGTACTGATTTAAAATATGATAACCTGGATGAAACCTGGCATTTACATATGCTCTGTATAGAAATTAACCAAGATGTTAAAAAAAAGTGACCAAAGAATTAGAAAAAATCCAAATGAAATGAGAGCCAAACATCTGGAGAAATATGGTCTGGCAGTCTTCAGAGATGAAACTTACTTATTTAAAACAAAGGCCATTTCTATATTAACCTGTTTCTCTCCTCAGACCTTAGAAGAAAGCCCTTCAAAAAAGGACTGTTATCTTGAAATCAGTAATGTGGACTGATGTTCTCTTTGACATTGAAGTATTCTTATTTTACTTTTTTTTCCTAAATTGCTATACAGACTATCGTGAGGAAGAAAAGAAAGTCTTAAATGGTAAGTCTATAAATTTATAATAAATGAATTGTATTCACATGCTTATTGGTGCACAGAATTGTCTGGGGCATTTAGATTTTTTGTTTTTTGTTTTTTGTTTTTGAGATGGAGTCTTGCTTTGTCACCCAGGCTGTAGTACAATGGCGCCCGATCTCTGCTCACTGCAACCTCTGCCTCCCGGGTTCAAGCAATTCTCCTGCCTCAGTGTTCTGAGTAGCTGGGATTACAGGTGCACACCACACACCCGGCTAATTTTTGTATTTTTAGTAGAGATAGGGTTTCACCATGTTGGTCAGGCTGATCTCGAACTCCTGACCTCATGATCCACCCACCTCGGCCTCCCAGAGTGCTGAAATTACAGGCGTGAGCCACCATGCCCAGTCTAAATTTTTTTTTAAGTGTGAAAGATAGCATTACTGGCCCAAACTTAAGAGTCTTTTGTAGGGTTTTATAGGCTCCTTTTTCCAGCCATTACTCTTATAGTCCTGCCTTCTGTGACATCCCTGAATACATGTTATCTTCCCTCAGCTTGAATACTTGTAGCAATTAGGAGTTTCATCCTCAGAAACAAGACGAAACAAGTCAGTTTTCTTAGGTGTGAGCTCACCTCCAATGTTTGCATACACATGCCAAATAGTTTATTACTCTACAATTTTCTGAACTGAGTGGTGCATCCAGCCATTCTGGATGACTTGCAAATAATGACTGACACTTCCTTTCCCCCACAAAAAAGTTTGGCATTATGGTCACTACTGACATAAAATACACAGTGCTAATTCTGACTGAACTATATTGATGTACATTTAGAAACATTTTTTTCTTTCGTTTGCAAAAGAAAGTTACAGAAATTCAACTAACAAGCTGGATTGCCAGATGAGTTACCTTTTTCTTTGTTAACTGGAGGAAATATTCTATATTGTGGACTAACTTATGCAATGTATAGTACCTGAAGCTGTTCATCGGATAATATAACACTCCATTAAATGAGGGAGTGATCTTTGGTTTCATCTGTTGATTGACTCTTCTGTGACACTACAAAAGCAACCATTGCTTAATGATTGATTACTGATAGACTAGGCATTTCCTTTCCACCACATATGGCTTCCAGAACCTTTACTTTTCTGTTGTCTTCTTTGGATGCACTGCATTTGACTAATTTATCAGTAAAAGGTGGCGTTAAGTATGGAATATAGCACTCCACAAGTGATGTGGTTAGCTCTGTTACCTCTTGTGACCTGGACCCTGTAAGACGGGAACATATCTATCTATCTATATTTATTAGCTGCTTTTCCCATTTGGCTCATTTAAGTCTATGTGATAAGTCTCTGTATTTGCAAATGTGATCTGCCTGCATTCTATGTTACTATTCCAATAGCTGCTTAAAATACTGAATGGGTTGGACTACTTTCCTATTCCACTAGAGACCCGATCCCTTCAGATTGACAGCATTCAATCAACAACACTTATGGAAGGGAGAACATGCATTCAGTCCACCTTGCATTACTTAATTATTTTATTTCACTACACATTCACCCCGTATTCTTTCAACTTACTCAAAATAATATTATATAAAGTTTGAGGGTTTTTTTTTTAAATTAAGACACATTCCATGACTTATTATTCTGTTTTAATAAGATATATCTTAATGATACTAAATCGTTTTTTAGAATGTTTGATTATTGTCTCATTTGCTCACCCATGAGATTGCAGGGAGCATTTCATTGCTATTAATAGTTACAATTTGAGGAAGAGGAAACAGTGTCTTGCATAAAATCGCAGTACTGGCGCTGAGCTTAATTATAGATTTTCTGGTCCTAATTAGATCATACAAGATCAGTATTGACTTACAATTTATGAATTCTGTTTATAATATTTTCTTACAGAAATTGTTAGATTTTGATGCTTTTGATTTTTATTTATATACCTAAGAGACTTCCAAAAGAACAACAACATTAATCTCTTAATGAAATCTTTCAGTGCTTCTTAATTTAGTAAGATTATTTTGTTTTGCTTTTACCATATTAGAAAAAAATACGTTTAATTCTTGTAGTCCTCTTTTGTTTTACCTGTGGTTTTGTAGTAGAGCACTCTTCTTTTAGTGCCCACTGCTAATTATTAGTTGACAACTCTGACCTTGTTGTTACATCTCTGAGGCTTCCTGTTTATCTGAAAATAGTATTCTGCAGAGTTATGTGGGAAGAAATGGAAGCTGAATGAGTAAGGCCTGGACTCAGGGCTCACCATCAGCCGGTTCAGAAAAATATGACTGTTTTACATCTTGCTTGCACTTGAGCTTGTCTTGAAGGTTTGTGTCTAAAAAGAATCTTGAAAATCTCTAAACTGTCTTGTCCCAAAGGTATCTTGCAACTCTTAAATTTATATAAAATACTGTGATTTCTAATTTGTGCACCCAAGATTTAGCAGATACTAACCATTAATTTTTGTTCCTGTATAGTTTGAGAAATAGTAATATAATTGATGCAATGATTTTCAAAAGTCAGGTAGCAGCAGTACTTCTTTTTTCCAAACTAAATCTTACTATATACAAACAATGCACTCCTGTTGTAGGAGGGAAATAATGTTTGCAATATCTTGAGTTCTTCCATGTCTCAGTTTTCTGAAATGACTTAAAAACCATAGCTTTAATGGGCTTTTAAACTGCATCATACACCCAAGATGCATTTTGTAGGTGTGCATACCCACAAGGATACATACCCACAAGAGTGAGTAAAAGGGAAAAGATAGAAACCACATGTTGGTGAGATTGTGGAGCAGCTGGTACAACCACTTTGAAAAGCTGCTCAGTAGTATCTTCTAAAGCTAAACATACAAACACCCTTCATAGTAACCAAAAGTGTAGATATGTGTTCTTTAAGAATATACATGTACCTGTAAAAGAATATTTATATCAACACTGTGTATAATAGCTCCAAACTGGAAACAACCTGAATGTTTATCAACAGAAGAATGAATAAATTGTGAATTATTCATATAATGTATTACTACTCAGTTACAATAAGGACCAAGCTACTGATGAATTCAGTAGCATGGATAAAATTTCGGAAAGCCTAGATTTGATTTATTGCTTATTATCAATCATGCTTATTTCACATAAGAACTGTAATGTCTGGAATATTGGACAAAAAGCCAGACTAAAAGAGAACATATCATTCTACTTATATAAAGATCAAACACAGGCAAATACTAACCATGGTGTTAGTAGTCAGAATACATGTTACTCTTGAGGCAGGGGTGGTGACTGAAAAGGGAGCGTGAAGAGAGGGCTGACTGCAAGGGTATGTTTTGCTTTATCTGAGCCTTCTGGCAAAGATCAAGTGAAAATATATTGAGTAGTACATTTGTGATTTGTATCCTTCTATGAATATATGTGATATTTCAATAAGATGTTAACTAAAAGACAAAATATTAAAATACTTTGTAGATGAACTATAGCTATCTTTCTTTGTAAAGGCATGCTTCCCAAGAGCCAAGTGACAGATACACTTGCCAAAGAAGGTCCTAGTTATCCAAGGTATGCATTCTTATTGAAAATTTTCAAAGTTAAATCAATTATATACAAAAATGTACACATTTAAAAAATAAAGTAGCTCTGGGTTTGATTTATTGCTTACTGTTAGTCATGCATCTTTGACATGAGAACTGTAATGTTGTTGGAGAATGAGCTGTTTATTAGACGTTGGAGATGTTGTTGGAGAATGAGCTGTTCCATAAATGTGAATTTTAAATATAACTAAAGTTTGATCCATTTTAAACACCAGTACTTTAAAAAACTATTTTAAAATATTTTTCTGATTATAAAAAAATACATTAATGGTAGGAAACTTAGAAAATATAGAGAAATACAAAAGGAAGTGATAAAATCAGTTGTAATCTCACCATTCTTAGTTATATACTATTATTTATATTTTCCAATTAGATTAATATAATACCTACTTCCATATTATTCTATTTTTATAATATTGATATGACAGTATATTCTATGAGCATTTTTCTATGCCATTAAATATTCTGTGAAAGCATTTTTTCTCTTCATTCCATCATATGACCATGCCATAATGTATTTAAATATTCTGTTTTATATATCTAGTTCGTTTTATCAATTTTAATGGGAATTTTCAGAATGTATTGCCCAACAGTTGTCTTAAACAGTTAATAGTAACTTAAGCAATACACATATATTTTGTTAATGACACTTAAAATGCCTTCAGGTGTGTTCTCTGTAGTTCCTTCTCTTATGCCTTTTCTCCACACCACCAGTCTGTGTTATTCTAATGTCAACATCCTGCTATATTTGTTAAATTATTTGATATAAAATTTTAAATTAGGGACTAAGGATGCTCCCTGTAGATTCGCCTATATAGGTGATAAGTCCAAAAAGAGGATCAATTTGATCAATAGCTATAACTAAACAGAAGACTTAGTTTTACTTTAAGTTTTACTGTGGACCCATTAAACAACCTTGATGAGTTCATTTCTTCAGTACTAATATATTTGTGACAGGGAGAAATGAAGATAATAAACAGGTACGTTTTTTCATGCTCTTTAACAAAATATGTTGTTTTGATTTTGCTCTGATAAAAGAAGATTTTAGTAAAGAGATGTGTAACCTTTATAAAAAGTGTCTTGTTGAGGATATTTTGTTTTTATTCCAGTGGGAATACATGGACGTATAGATATTTTAAATTTAGAAATAGTTGTCAGCTGTATAATGAAGAATGTAACATGGTGAGACCACTGTTTATTTAGAAAAAAAGCTTAACCTAGAGAAATACAGATATGTCTCACTATAAATTTTAAACATTTAATGATTAATATGTGTTAATGCACATGATTGTCAATATAATTATTCATCCTTTTCTTTATATTTTGCAGCTATGATTGGTTTCAAACAAACTCTTTAGTCACCATTGCCATATATACTAAACAGAAGGTAAATATGTCTTTTAAATCAGAAAAGAAGTAAATAATAAATGTTAATTTTATGTACCAGGTGTTTTTCTAAACACTTTTTTATATTATTTACTTCTCATTACAATTCTTTGAGGTAGATAGTATTGTTATCCCTTTTGTACAGAAGAGAAAACAAAGAAAAGATTAAGTAATTCACCCATGTGAGTGGCAAATCTGGCATTTGGAACTCAGGCAGTCTGGTTCCAGAGCATCTGCTCTTAACAGCCATTCCTATAGCCTCTTAAAAATCGGAGTAGGAAGTATTTTATGTGTTTTTCTGTGTGTGAGTGTGTGTGTGTGTGTGTGTGTAAAGTATGGATAACAAAAAATGAATCTCAGTTAACTTCACCATAAGAACAAATTTCCTAGACATAAACTGGGATTGGAGAAGGTATTTTGCTGTGGCTGTGGCTTAGTATGTTTAAACCACTAATGGTGTTCGGATCCCCATTTGAAACTGAAGTTAGGGAGGTAATTCATTCACCATTGAAACTAAAGTTAGGGAGATAGTTCATTCGCTAAGTATTTATAACCTGTTTCGTGTAGAACACAGCCTTAGATATCAGGGATCTAATGATAGACCAGATACTTAGAGACCTGACTTTCAAAAAGGCTTCCAGTCCAGCTGGAAAATCAGATAAATATGCAGACAATTTAAAATATCTCCAAGCACATCCTCCAGCAACTGTTGAGGTTCCCACACTTTGAGGGATATGTAGATTTAAAGACAAGTTCTGGCAGCTAGGAATTTTTGAGAATTCATGCTACTTCTATAGTAGCAGAACCATGTCTGAACCAGTGGGTTCTTTTGACTCTTGTAGCATGATTTGGCTATTCTGCAGGATTGACCAGCCTCTGCCTGGAAAGAGCCAAGAGGGCCGGAGGCACTACTTACCCTGTTTTCCACTCTCTCTTGATATTGTCTTTTCATCACACAGTTCAAAACCCAGAGCACAGGCTCTAGGAAGGTCCACTTGCATTGGTAATATCAATGGGACAGAGAGGATGGATGGCTAAGGGAAAAGAAAAGGTTTCCTTGTGGAATAATGTATTCAGTGAATAATATAAATAATACATAGCTTACACCAAGGCTATGTAGAAGTTAGAGACACCTAAAAATATGTTAGTGAATTGATTTTTTTTAATAAGCTAAGGTCAAGAGGTTCTGTAATTTGCCCAGGATCATACTTTACAGAAAAGATAAAGATGAACAAAAATATGTTGGTTTCTGCTCAGATTGTTATTTTCTAGGGGGTGGGGGGATTCCATATTGCTTATTCAAAAAATATTTATTGAGCACCTGCTAGATACCAAACAGTGTTCTAAAGATGGTCCTTTAACCTTAGAGCTTAGAGATGAATGGATAAGGTAGATATTAAACAGAGACAAATAGGTAGTAATTGAAATTTTGATATGTCCATTGAAGGAGAAGAACTGCATTGTAAGGGAGAAAAACAGTAGTCACATTTGTTTAGCTTGGAGGTTCAATAAAGAAGCACCATATGAACTACCACAGAGCACCTTAAAAGTATAGTTGTAGAAGTTTGGGGGAAATTTTTGCTTTCTAATCTTTCTATTTTTTCTTTCTGTTTAAGGATATCAATTTAGACTCAATAATAGTTGATCATCAGGATGATTCCTTTAGAGCAGAAACAATTATTAAGGATTGTTTATATCTTATACATATTGGTGAGTACTTTATTATTATTAATGGAAAGAGCTCTGGTTTTCTTTAAATATGGCTATAATTTGGTCTACAGTCTAGGTAACTGTAATATTTTATCTGCTGTTATCATTTTGGTTAGTCATTTTTGATCAGTTTTTTTCCTGTAATTTCTTTACACTAATAAAAGTACTAGCAGTGGCGGTGTGACCTCACCTTTCCAAGTTTAAGCAATTAGATGCAATCAAAATCAATAATATAAAATATTTGTTGGCCCAGCTTTGTAAAATCTCTCATACTTGACACCTACAAGAAGTCTTCCAAGACTCATTGGTTGCATGTCCTACTGACTGTCCTTTGCTAGATGGCCCGTTCCACTGGCCTGTTCCTTACCAGCTCTGCCACAGGAAGTCAGTGACTGCAGCAAAGCAGCCTGGACTACAAATTTGTGTTGTATCTTCTAGCTGTCCGTCCCTTCATGGCTAAAGACCAACTTTGTATTTTTTTTATCAGGACAGAGAAAAAAGTGGTAGAAACCAGGGAACCCTACACTAGCACACATATTTTAAAAAACTAAAAATTCCACAGTTAAAAATATGAAACTCTCGGGTGCCAATATTGCATTGAAAGGACTGAAATAATGCAAAATTGTAAATTCTAGATAACCGTATGAACACAGTGAAATGTATAGCAGACATTTGTAAGCATACTTCTTGCATCTCCCCCTTCTGGAATATACGTTCCATAGGGGCAGAAATTTTTCTGTCTTATTAACTGTTGTGTCCATAATACCTAGAAAATACCTGTCACATGTAGATGCTCAGTAAGATTTTTTTCAATAACTGAATGGATAGTCAACTTTGGAGAACAATAAGAAAAGGTAAGCTAGCCCCAGACCTGGCCTGTGTACACACACACACACACACACACACACACACACACATACACTGGGGCTTGCGTGCTTTAGGTGCTGCCTCTCCCTAGCCTGCTCCTCTCTTGGTTTGTAGGATTCTCAGTCTGGAACCATCCATGCTTGGACTAGTGTGGGTTACCCACTTGTGGGCAATTGAGTATTTGCTCTTTAGTTAAAAGGGAGAAAAATGAAACAATTGAGAATATATATATTTAAATAATTTGAGTCTTCATTTTGATTGTGTACAATTTCTTTGTTTGGGTCTCTCAGAACATGTTTTATTTGTCTTGAGGGATTTGAAATAATTCATAAAAGAGCCATTTAAATGACATATGGTGTTCAAAAACTGTATGAATTGAAGTTCTGTTTTAACTAAATAAATTTGTCTGTCCTAGGGCTAAGCCATGAGGTTCAGGAAGATTTTCTGGTAAGCTACCAAAACCAAAATTATGTATATATGTACATATACACATACCTACAGAGAGAAAGAGAGAGAGAAGAAAAAATTGAAAAATTAGCATGTGTTTCATTTTTCATATGTGTATTTTCATGTTGCAAAACAAAGATATGATGTTTTCTCTTTTTTTTAAAACTTCTAAGTTCTGGGATATATGTGCAGGATGTGCAAGTTTGTTACATAGGTAAATGTGTGTCATGGGGGTTTGTTGTACAGATACAAATACATTAATTTTTAAATATTCCCCTCCCTCTGGTTTCAGGTTTTTTCCTATTTTTTCTTCCCCCTTATTCCTTTTTTGTGTGCGGGACAGGGTCTCACTTTGTAACCCAGGTTGGACAACAACAGTGCGATCTTGGCTCACTGCAACCTCTGCCTCCCAGGCTCAAGTGATCCTCCCACCTCAGCCTCCTGAGTAGTTGAGATCACAGTGCACACACACCACCACAGCTGCCTAATTTTTTTTTGTAGAGATGTGGTTTCACCATGTTGCCCTGGCTGGCCCCCCTTATTCTTTTTTATCTCTTTAACCTTTCTTTTTTTTCCTCCTTAAAAAAAACAAAAACAAAACAAAACAAAAAAAACACATTCTGTCTCCTTTTTATTCTTCTTTCCTCATATCTGCCCTACTCCTGACATGCAGCTTGTAGAAATATACTATATGGCCAAGGATCACGAGGTCAGGAGATCGAGACCATCCTGGCTAACACGGTGAAACCCCGTCTCTACTAAAAATACAAAAAATTAGCTGGGCGTGGTGGCAGGCGCCTGTGGCCCCAGCTACTCAGGAGGCTGAGGCAGGAGAATGGTGTGAACCCAGGAGGCAGAGCTTGCAGTAAGCAGAGATTGTGCCACTGCACTCCAGCCTGGGCGAGAGCGAGACTCCATCTCAAAAAAAAAAGAAAAAAGAAATATACTATATTAGCAAAATTTTTCCTTCATCTATATATTTAAATGTTTAATAAAGAGCATACTAAATTATGAATATTGCTACATATAAACATGCAGCGTAGGTTTTACACAGCTATTTAATAATAGAAGACTCATCATAGAATGGTGTTTTCTTGTTTTCAAGTACTGTCATGGTACCTTATGCTGGTCCAATGTTTCCTCTTTTCCATATATCATTATAGGCTCTGTAAATTATATAAATCAGGCTCTTTAAAGACAAAGACCATGTTTTTATTTTGGTTAAGCTTCAAATCAGTGCTCATCAAATTGAATTCATTTGACCCATCTATCTTTAAAAGTTGTTAAATTGTTACTGGGTTTTGTGTTCACAGTGGGGGAGAGCAGAACATTGTTTCTGAAGAAAAATTAAATATGCTTTAAATCTTTAAAAGCATGTTCAATTCATAAAATTTAAATCAGCATATGAAAGCATGTATTTTATTATTATACCCATATATTATAAACATTTTAATTATTCAATAAATAAAAGGTAATCTAAAATATTTTATTAAAGATTCACATGCACTTTATCAATTTACTCTGTATTTACTAGGACCTCATTCTCATGAGGCTCTTCTTGTGTTTATTAGACTCAGTCTACTGAATTTACTCATAAGAATCCTTTTGTGGGGGCATTCGATACTAATTTGTACATCTCAGCTTTTTTTTTTTAATTTTTTAAATTTTTTTATTTTTTTAAGCTTTATGTCAGTTAGTTGCCATGGCTATATTTGAGCTTGTATGAAAACCAGCAACACATAGTAGTTTGACCCTTAATAAATTAGTTTGAAAGAAGTTAATCTGAATCTATTAATAAAGTAAATTAAAGCATATAAAGCATAAACAATTATGATTGTGATTGAATATGTAAACAGAATCTTATTTATCCCATTGATAATCAGTACCATTCATATTAGATCAGGACACTTGTACTATTTGAGAAATACTGATTTTAAAATAAAATCTTATATTTAGTATCGATGAATACAAATGGAATTTATCTTCTTTTCAGTGCGGGTTGTTGAGAGTGTGGGAAAAATAGAGATTGTTCTAAAAAAAAAAGAGAATACTTCTTGGGACTTTCTTGGCCATCCCCTGGAGAATCATAATTCACTTATTCCAAGGAAAGATACAGGTATGCTGTGTTCTTTTGTTATGTTAATTTCACATTCATGAAATTGTTGTACAGGTGTACCAGAGTTTGGAAGGCTGCTTTGAAATGAGCTGAAGGACCCTTGTATCTACCTCTAGGAAGTTGGAAAGGGACATTGTGTCTGTTGTCCTGCTTTTTTTTCCCATAGAAGTAAATTTCAGACTCTACTATCTAATGTGTAGGCGTAGTAAAGTCATTACATAATGATACCTGAATGGAGAAGCCCACTTGTGCTTAGACTGTTGATCAACCATTTACTCTTTCAGGTCCCCTTTTGTAAAAGATACAAAAACAAGTTTAAGTTTATGCTTTGTATGTCTGCTTGAAATTTTTCCTATTGAGGAAGATATGTTTACTATTTTCTTCTTAATTAAACTAGTTTCTCAGTTTACTTCTTGTATTAGTCTCTTTTCCCATTGCTTTAAAGAAATGCCTGAGACTGGATAATTTATAAAGAAAAGAGGTTAATTGGCTCACAGTTCCACAGGCTGTACAGGAAGCATGGTGCTGGCATTTGCTTGGTTTCTGGGAAGGACTCAGGAAACTTACAATCATAGCAGAAGGTGAAGGGAAAACAGGCACATCTTACATGGCTGGAGAAGGAAGAGGAGAGAGATGGGGGACGTGCTACACACTTTTAAACAACCAGATCTTGTGTGAACTCTGTCATGAGGACACCACTAAGAGGGTGTTCCTAAACCATTCATGAAGGATCTGCCCCCATGCTCCAGTCACCTCCAACTAGGCCCTGCCTCCAACACTGGGGATTACAATTCAACCTAAAATTTGAATGGGGACACAGATCCAAACCATATCTTTTCTAAAAGATGGTACCATTTATTTCTTTTCATTTTTAAAAAGCTTTTTACCTAAGTTTAACGTATATATAGAAAAGGGTGCATATTAGAAGTGCTCTACTTGATGATATTTTGCAAAATGAACATATCCTATATTTTCTCTTTGGAAATTGGTAGTAAAACTCCTTGTTCTAAGTGTTTTGGACTTTCACAATGATGTGCCAGAACATGGATGATTCTTTATCCTTCTTACTGGGCATACATTTTTTGTACTAATCTTTTCAATATGGAAACGTATGACCTTCAGTTCTTGGAAACTATTATTGGTTTTACTTCTCCCCATGGTCTGTTTTACTTTCTACATATTGAACTTCCTTAACTAGTCTTCTAATTATCTTCTCTTTTCTCTCTTATTTTCAGTTTTGTCCTTTTGTTCTACTTTCTGGGAGATGTCTTCAGCTGTGTCTTCTAGCTCTTCTATTGAGTTACTCATTTCTACTCATATTTTTAACTTCTGTAACTCCTTTGATTTCTTTTCCTTTGTTTTAGCATCCTATTCTTATTAGCTTATCTTTTACAGAATGACTGGTAATGTTTTCTTCTCACTGTATAACTTCTGTGTCCCTCAGGTTCGTTGTTTTTTGTTTGTTATGGTGTCTTTAATATTAAATGCTTTCTTTGAATGTTTCCTAATCTTTTACTATCTGCTCATATTTCAGGGTAGGACTGTAAAACTAATTGGAAACTGTGCATGTGGGTGTGGCTTGTCAACGGTTATATTCACTATATGGCTGGAACATTTCTTTGGGAAAAGTCCAATGCCAAGAGTCCCTAGAGTGAACAATCTCCTACCTTGTACCCAGCATTTCAGAAGCCATGTGGGAAAGAAGGCTGGGCCTAGCTTCTGGTATATCTGTAAGCGTCACTTAATTTTCTTTTTTTTTTTTTCTTAGAACATGGTATTAGTTTGCTAGGACTGCAGTAACAAACTACTACAGACTGAATGTCTTTGGCAGAGTTAGTCTCTTCTGAGACTTCTTCCCTTAGTTTGTAGATGGCCTCCTTTTTTCCTGTTTCTTTAGGTGGTCTTCCTTCTGTGTGTCTGTGTCCTAATATCCTCTCTTTATAAAAATACCAGTCACAATGAATTAGAACCAACTTAATTACCTTTTAAATGAAGACCCCATTTCCAAATATCGTCACATTCTGAGGTATTGGGGGTTATGATTTCAACATATGTATTTGGCGAGGGGACACAATTCAGTCTATAGCATAGACGCAATCCGGATACCCCTTGTTTACCCTCTAGAGTGCAAACTTCTTATATTTTGCTGATGTGGGGAAGTGTCAGTCATGTGACTGTGCTAAGTAGGGAGGACTTCAAGGGGATGGGAAGACCTATCCAAGCTTCTTAAATGAACTTGTATTGAGAAAGTAATTTTAATTCTTGACTCTGATGCCAGAGATACTTAGTCCTGCCAGTTTCTGAGCCTTAAAGGAATTTTGTATTATCAGCGTGTTGGTTCTTGGCTTTCTACACTTCTGGCTTAGCATTCAGCTGTCTTCAGTCTGTTGAGTCATTTACCAGTCTTCTCTCTGCCTTGTCAGCTCCTAAAGTTTGTTGCCTTTGTCTCTGATTTCCATTCTTTCTGTCTGTGTGGGCTTATGCCTTAAAAATCAAACACACATGCAAAACCCTTTTGTTGTTATTTTAGGGAATTCAGAAGGAACTAACTGCATGTATTCAGTTTATCTTCTTTAAATATATAAAATTATCGTATATAATTCGTTGCATGAGATAGGAAAAAACAAACTTTTTCCTAGTCTTACTGCTCCACTCAGAATACTACAATGTGAAATTTCTTCTCACCAACAACCAATTCTACAGCAACTCCAACTGTCTGTCCTACAATTTAACTCAAGTCTGATACATCCTGGAGTTTAGGGCAGACCCCACAGGTTAAGGGCTTAGTCCCACAAGACTGCCCCCTACTACACATGCCAGTTGCAAATTCCAGGTTGTGACCTATGCTTTTGACCAGCCACCTATAAATCAGTGTTGTCACAACCTCCTTCTTGGGTTCAAAAATTTGCTAGGATGGCTCACAAAACTCAGGGAAACGTGTAAGTTTATCATTTTACTATAAAGGATATTACAAAGGATACAGGTAAATAACTGGATGGAAGAAATGCATAGGGCAAATATGTGAAAAGGGGCACAGAGCTTCCATGACCTCAGTGATTGCATCATCCTCCAAACATTTTCATGTGTTCAGCTTTCCACAAGCTTTTCAAAACGTATCATTTTGGGTTTTTATGGGGGTTTTATTATGTAGGTGTGATTGACTACATCATTGACCATTGGTGAGCAGCTTAACTTTCAGCCTGCCCTGTCCTCAGAGGTCTAGGAAGGGGGCTGCAGGTTCCAATCCTTTAATCACATGGTTGGTTTCCCAGGCAGACAGGTCCCATCTTGAGGCTATCCGGGAGCCTATCAGAAGTCTCCCCATTAGAACGAAAGATGCTCCTATCACCCAGGAAATTGCAGGGATTTAGGAATTCTGTTAAGACACTTATAGTACTTAGGAAATTACAAAAAGTTTTAGGAGCTCAGTGTCAGGAACCAGGGTTAAAGACCAAATATTAGAACAGAAGATTCTTTTAGTATCTCTGTTTACAGGATTTTAGGAGTTCTGTGTCAGGAACCAGGGACCCAGACCAGTATTTCTTTTTAATTCACACTTATGAAAATATATTTGTAGATAATTTTCAGAAAAGTATGAGGCAGCCTTATTTTGAGTACATCTTGTGTGTGGAAGACTGTTTTAGGCACTGTGGAATGAAACAAAGAGTATGGGAAATTTAGTTTCCCAGGTGGAAGATAGAAAATAAGCAAACATGAAATTGAAGAACACTTTTATAAGGAAATAGGCTGACAAGGACAAGTTATACAGTACAAACTAAACATGTTTTGTGGTAGCCCCAAGTGAATAGACACAGATGAATTTGGCCTTGAATGACTGCCTCAAGGAAGTGAATTTGAAGTCGTATTTTCAAAGTGAGGTCCATGGCTTTCAGAAAAAAAACGAAACAAAAACTATTTTGGACTTTCCAGGTAGAGCTACAGGTCATTACTGGTTGCATATTATGCCAGGCATTTTGTTGGATGTAGAGAGAGAAAAATGTAAGTGGCATGTAGGAAAGTTCTAGTGGGTTAATTTTCCCAGAGCAAGAGGTCTGAATTTTTTGGTATTAGGTAAGGAGAGAGGACATAGAGAAATGATAGTGTGATATAGCAGATCAGAAAAGAATAGATAAGGGACAATGGAAATGAAAAGGTATTTTTAGGGTGAAATCTCTTTCCCTGAAATTATCTTTCTTATCTAGTGATTGAAAAATCATAGCAAACCAGGTAAAAGCCAAGTCGAAGAAATAAATGATACTGAGAACCTGGGCTGACCTCCATTTGGAAATAACTAGTTAGAACAACCATCATTCGGATATTCTCTGTAATGTCTTGAGGCTTTCCATTAATTCTTTTATTTCTGCTGTAAATTTTTCCTTGAATCCTGAACCACCATAAAAAAAGAAAGGTTTAGCTTTGTTGGTTGAAATTGGAGCTGTAATGTGTTTTTCAGTGAAGGTTTTCCACTTTGGAAAATGACTTGGAGTTTAGGAGATATTTTTGTTTATTTCACTGCATTAACGAAGATAATTTCATCTTTCTCCTTTCTTCTCCTTAAATCATGACAAAAACTGTAGGTTATTTTATTCACTAACAAAGCCAAATGATTACATCAGCAAAGTATTATAATTAACTTGCTTTGAGTAGCCTTAAAGATTTATTTATTTATTTATTTATTTTAAAGAATTTTTTTTTTT
>NW_016804381.1:135253-150049 GCF_001698545.2 Rhinopithecus bieti
TTGCTTTTGGTGTTTTAGACATGAAGTCCTTGCCCATGCCTATGTCCTGAATGGTACTACCTAGGTTTTCTTCTAGGGTTTTTATGGTATTAGGTCTAACATTTAAGTCTCTAATCCATCTTGAATTAATTTTCGTATAAGGAGTAAGGAAAGGATCCAGTTTCAGCTTTCTACTTATGGCTAGCCAATTTTCCCAGCACCATTTATTAAATAGGGAACTGGTACCAAAACAGAGATATAGACCAATGGAACAGAACAGAGTCCTCAGAAATAATACCACACATCTATAGCCATCTGATCTTTGACAAACCTGAGAGAAACAAGAAATGGGGAAAGAATGCCTTAAAGATTTATAGCCAATTATGTGGTTCCTAGATTTTCAATATGTATTGCTGTAATTATTGACTTCATGACAATAGCATGCTGGCTGTGTCTTACTACTTTCTTAGCTAAAAGAATTTGTTTGAAAACAAGCATATAAGTTGAAAAACTTTTAATATAATGTTTTCTCATGTCAAATCTAGAAGATACTTACATGAAGGATTCATATATCAGAAAGAACATCAACCAGAGAAGAGAAACTTTCATTTTTACCTTCAGTCCAAATGTAGTAGGTCAATATTTTAAATTGTATGAATTGAACCAATATAATTTATAAGTGTGATGCTTCCAATTAATTTTTTTCTTCCCGGAAATGAAGATTTTGAGTGAGTAGCTGTGGGGGTTATGTGGGAGAAAGAGGCAGGGGGAGAGAAAGCAATAGAGAAAGAGATGGCTGAGGAACTTCTCTAATAAGGGTCAGAAATCGATAGATAATTGAATTGCTATTTCTATACACAAGGTAACATTAGCATTTTATCTTAATTGATAATTGTCTTTAATGTGGAGTCTTGGATCACCAAACAAAGGTAATTTTAAAGATTTGCCAACAAATAACCCAGTCAATTGTCTTAGGAAACAAGATTAAAAAAAAAAAGGTCTCACAATTTTGATATGTGAACAGCCACTTACAGACATATGTTGGAGATGTTGTGGGTTGGGTTCCAGACAATCGCAATGGAGTATCACAATAAAGCAAGTCACACCATTTTTTTTGGTTTCCCAGTGCATGTAAAAGTTATATTTACATTATACTTTAGTCTGTTAGGTATGCAATAGCATTATGTCTAAACAACAACTTACACATCTTAATTTAAAAAACAATATATTGCTAAAAAATGCTAACAATCATCTGAGTCTTCAGTGAATCATAATCTTTTTGCTGGTGGAGAGTCTTGCCTCGATGCTGATGATTGGTGACTTATCAGGGTGGTGGTTGCTGAAGGTTGGGGTAGCTGTGGCAATTTCTTAAGAAAAAATAAAGTTTGCCCACATCAGTTACCCTTTCTTTCACAAAAGATTCTCTGATAGCATTTTATTCACAGTAGAACTGCCTTCAAAATTGGAGTCAGTCCTCTCAAACTCTATTGCTGTTTTATCAATTAAGTTCATGTATCATTCTAAATTTTCTGTTGTCATTTCAACAGCATTTCACAGCATCTTTACCAGGAGTAGATTCCATCTCAATAACCCACATTTTTTGCTCATCCCTAGGAAGCAACTCCTCATGTGTTCCAAGTTTTATCATGAGATTGCAGCAATTCAGTCACATCTTCAGGCTCCACTTCTAATTCTAGTTCTCTTGCTGTATTTCCACCACATCTGCAGTTACTTCCTCCACTGAAGTCTTGAACCCATCAGAGCCATCCGTGGGAATTGGAATCACCTTTCAAATTCCTGCTAATGTTGCTATTTTGACTGCCTCCCATAAATCTCAGATGTTCTTAATGGCATCTAGAATGGTGAAACTTCTATATTTGAAGCCCACTGTTGAGACTTACTATGTGGGAAAAAAAAGATTCCTTTCGAATTGTTGTTATTCATTGACAATGCACCTAGTCACCCAAGAACTCTGGTGGAGATATATGTCATGAAGATAGCTTCTCTCTTTAAACCTCATAAACCAACTTCTAGCTTCCGACTTTTCTTCTAGAGCTTCCTCACCTCTCTCAGCCCTCCTAGAATTGAAGAGAGTTAGGACCTTGCTGTGGATCAGGTGTTTGGCTTAAGGGAGTGTTCTGGCTGGTTTCATCTATACAGACCACTCAAACTTTCTACATATCAGCAATAAGGCTATTTTGCTTTCTTACCATAACATTCGTGTGCTCACTGAAGTAGGACTTTAAATTTCCTTCAAGAGCTTTTTCATTGCATCCACAACTTGTCTATAGTGATTGGCTACTCATAATTACTAATCATGTTCTCAAACTTTTTAAACAAGGCCTACTGAGTTGGGACAAGAAACCCTAATAGCTTCTTATTCCATCCCACATCTTTTCTAGATGCCCTGAGATGTTGGACAAGCTTTTTAACTTCTATAAGCTTCTGTTTCCAGCAGGGAAAGTAAGACTAACTAAGTGCTTCAAAAGTGCAAGAAGGAGAAGCCAGTTGAAGGCAGTGTGGACTCCTAGTGCAGTCTTCTCTTTCTCTTCTGTCTCCCATTGAAGACTTTACCTGTGTTTTCTGTTTTGGCCTTGTGAAATGCTGTTTTTTAAAAGGGAAAATACAGTTTCTTTTTAACATTAAGAAAAAAGTATGCTCAAATAGTCTTATTATCCTCAGTATTTCAGCCTTACCCTGAGTATCTCAATATTAATTGTATGTATTTAATTCAAATAAGTTAGGTATTTGGGGCAGTAATGTTTCTGTCTTGGTTTTGTTTTACTGTCTTTATTTTCAGTTTCTCATTTTTTAGTATAATTACCTGTGCTTAGAAAGCCAAAAAGCCGACAGTTAAATAATGGCATTGTGCAGACTGAAGTAGTCAGTGCCATCTGCTTTATGCTTTTTCCTTATATACTGCAGTTCCCATCTGTCTGTGCTATCTTTCTCCTTGATGCAATTGAAAGATGAAAACTTTCTTAAATCCTTCTTAAAATTCTTGGAACCTATAGTTAGGATGTTCTTTTGAAATTATAGTCAGCCTTTTGTGGGTAAAACGTTGAAATTATCTCAGTAGTGTTAAATAACTAGAATGCTGTGTCTACTCTCTAACAAGGAAAGTCAGTAAATCACTGTAATCCAGTATTTCCTTGTGTTTTAAATATCATTGAAGAGTTGCATAGTTACTATAGCAAACTTCTCTAGCAAATACTAGAGTAGAAATTGTCAGTCCAGAAGGTGAGCATTTTCATCTAGCTGTAAAGTTATCAAAATGATATGCACTAGATTTTATTAGAAGAAAACAACACTGTGGTCCTTAGACCTGCACAAGAAGGGCACCTGCCCTGGGTTCCACACTTGGAGAGCCCCACGTGATTATCTCCAGTCATAGCCACACCCCTCCCACAAGGTAAGGAGTATTGCAAGACCACAAAGTATCCACCTGGAGCTCATCCTCTTTCTTTCAACTTCACCCTCTAGGATCTAGAACCATGGAATTCCCTGCCCAAACGACCCCAAATCTACTTCTATCCAAGGAGTGGCCAGGGCTGTTTATGTGAAAAGCTAGTGCATGAGCTTGAGCCTGTGGGTTAATGTATCCACACCCATTTAAGCCCCTACTCAGAGTCAGACAGCCAAGGATGAGAAGACAATGGGGGCAGGCAGTGGGAGTACAGGTCTCATTCCTCTGCCATCTCACTGATATTCTGAGGAGTTTAAGAATCCCAAATTTGAACCTAGCCTTCTAGGACCTTGTGAAGCTGTATATTTCAAGATACAGCATAGAACATACTTTGACAGTTATTTGTCTGATTTATAACTGTTAAATATTTATATGTATATAGTGTGTGGGTCTCTAGTTATATTCTTACTGTGGGTTCCAGAAAGGGTCTGGAGAAAGAAATAAAGAGATCATTTGCACCTTCATTTCTCTTTGTGCATGGGCCTATGTCCTTTGACCCTTTGGTTAGGCCA
This sequence comes from Rhinopithecus bieti, assembly GCF_001698545.2. Taxonomy (NCBI): domain Eukaryota; kingdom Metazoa; phylum Chordata; class Mammalia; order Primates; family Cercopithecidae; genus Rhinopithecus; species Rhinopithecus bieti. The sequence goes on from NW_016804381.1 coordinate 139,211, forward strand.
GTGCTTGTTAGGCCTTCCAGGATAATTTTAGGGTAGACTCTTAGCCATAATCTGGTCCAAACCTGTGCCCTAGCACTAGAGTGAGGTGACCTCAAGTGATACTCCAGGGTCTTTGCATAAAGTGATGTAGTCTAAGCTTATATACTTACTGCTACCATGATAGCAGGTGGAAAATTGAGTGACTGATCTGTGGGGAGCAAAAGGGAGAAGGGAAGTTGGATTCACTTGTGACTAAAATGATTTCTTAGGATTATATGTGAATTTCAGTTTTCCACTAAGCGTTGATTATTAGCTGTTGGCTCTTCACTTTCTAAGATCTAGAGAAAATATTTCTGTACCTACTTGAATATTTTGGGGTTAAAAAAAGAGAATAACTAGAATAAGAAATATATTAGGGTTTATTCCTTTACATCTCTGTAAATACTATTTTGAGAGAGGAAATAAAAAGTTAATATCTTCACATTATTCTGATATGCTATTTATGTTCAAAGAGAATTTACAAGTGAAAATCTTAATTATTTCAGAACTTCTATAATAAATTCTTCTAATTCAAATGGTATTATTTGCTCTGTATACAAACAATATTTTCTGAGCTTGGGATATTAATTTCAGATTTCTCTAGTATTTATAAAATATTTGATTCGTTTTATCTATTTGTGTATTAGTACCAAAATCCTAATCCTACCATCTTCAACTTTTCACTTGTATTAATTTTCCAGATACCAAAACCTACACCTTTAAGCATAAAAATTTTTATTTTAATCATTTTGTGACAGTTAAAATGTTCTCTAATCGTATATATAAAATATATTCACACAAACATAGAGACATAAGAATGTATCTCTTCTTGCCTTTGTCAAAGAGATATTCTAAAATTGCTTCATAGTGCTACTGTTGTTAAGCCTTAAAGGCTTGAGCTTCAGGACTTTTCTATTGTGTAAGAAAAGATTTTAGAATGTACAGTGGCTCATGCCTGTAATCTGAACACTTTGGGAAGCCAGGGTGGGTGGATTGCTTGAGTCCAGAAGTTCGACACCAGCCTGGGCAACATAGTGAAACCCCATCTCTTAAAAAAAAATTTTTAAAAAAAGACTTTAGAATGTAAACTTATTCATTATCAAATAAAATTAGGTGTTTTTTTTTTTAGAGCATAATGGTTTAACATGCTATAATAACAGATGTGAGGAAATAACACTCATTAAGTTCATCTTTCAAGTTATAGAAGTATTTACAGGTTTTGGTCAACAGATATCTCAGGAAATAAAATGGAAAAATTAACCTTAAAATATTGATTAATTTTTTAAATGTATGGGCATTTTAGTGAAGTCGAAGCTTTCTAGAAAACAGGAGCTGAGTATGTGCTTTCTCTTAGTGGTTTAGTATTACTTCTTATTAATTATGTATCAATAAGAGAAAATGAATCACTTTTTAGGTTTGTACTACAGAAAGTGCCAGTTAATTTCCAAGGAAAATGTTACTCATGATACGAGGCTTTTCTGTTTGATGCTGCCACCAAGCACTCATCTTCAAGTGCCCATTGGGCAACATGTTTACCTCAAGCTACCTATTACAGGTAAGGTGAACAGAGGCTTTGGGACACATTTTCTTCTTTTATAAGCAGTTCAAAATCAGTACTATTCTCTCTAGAAAACAACCATTTAAGTTATTAATACATGTTTCCAGGCAGCTAGATTTAGTGATAGTCAGAATCTAGGTTTGTGACTGCAACGTGTTCTACATGTTGGAACTATAGCTGTACCATACTGTCATGTGGAACAAAGATATTGCCGGTAGTTTAGACAGGTGATTCCACCAGCATTGTAATTTATTACTAACAAAACCCTAAAGGAAAGAGATGAGAGACTGCACAAATAGTCCTCTGTGAAGACAACTACTAGAAGCTCATACTGGTGTCTCTTAGTAGCTACTTAGGGTTGTATCATTTATGAAGTTGAATCTATACAATTTAAAATGAGTGAATGATTGGAAATGATTTTATTCTATGTGCTACCAGTATCAGAAGCTCTATAAATGTATAAATATGACTTCTTCTTTCTTTCATTTTTATCCTAAATTTACCTCACTTATTTTGAATACCCTTGTTATTGATGTCCAACATTTTCTTCACCTTTTGAAGCTGCGAACAGTAAAATTCTCCTGTCAGCTGTAGTGTTTCCGGCAATTGTCTAAAATGTTACCAGCTAGGTCTTAGTAGATATGATATATTATGATGAGGCACTGTTAAGGTTTTCTGTTTTTCATCACTAATGGCTGGTTTTCTCTTTTTCATCACTAATGCCTGGTTACCTAATTCAAGAGCTGGTATCTTCTCCAGTTATTGCCAGTGCATTTTAATTAATATATGTATTTTGTATACATTAAGGAGCCATGCATAAAATTTTTGGTCTTTCAAACATGTGATGATTCTTCTCTTTGGGATTTGGCTACCTAAAATAAAATGAGTTATTTATTTTACTCTTTAAGAAAATAATGTTTTCTTAGAAGTAGCTGGATTAACATTCTTTTATTCAGTTACCAAAGTAATATGTAATATGTTAAAATATTAAAACAATTTAAAGTACATAAAGTAAAAAGTGAAATTTCTTCCTTTTTCTCCCCTAAATGATCCCACTGGTCATCAGTAACCATTTTTTAAAATTTGGTGTATAATTAAAAGTACGTTAGAAATACTTTATTTTACATCTCCATGGTAAATTTTGATGCAGTTTTGTTGTGGCCCATTACAAAGTTTATTTGCTGATGGAATAGATGGTTGTCTAAACTTATTACTGTATATTTCTATTAAATTAGACTATACATAATAAAAACAGATCGTTTATATTATGGGTACAATATTTGTGAAAATTGTTTTGGCACATATAGGCTTGGGGTATATATACATATATACTATATACATATAGAAAAATCATTAAAATTATATACCCATTAGGTATATAGTTTTAAATATATACTGATGGTATCATAAAATTTGGACGTTTCATCTTCATTAAGAGATTTTTGGATTTTTAGAGTTTAATTTTTTTGCTGTGATTTTTTTTTTCTAGGTACAGAAATAGTAAAGCCATATACACCTGTATCTGGTTCCTTACTGTCAGAGTTCAAGGAACCAGTTCTTCCCAACAATAAATACATCTATTTTTTGATAAAAATCTATCACACTGGACTCTTCACACCAGAGCTTGATCGTCTTCAGATTGGTTAGTATTTTTACATTTTTGTAACCTCATTTGTGCTCTAGATTGGATCAGATTGCCCTCTCATTATCTCCATGTAGGAGTCTGTCAAATATCTTTAACTCAACATGTCTACAACCAAAGTTATCTTCTCTTTGTCCCACCCAGCATGGCCTTCCTCCATGTTCCCTGTTTTTATTATTTGCAGCATCACTGTTCATCCTTGATCCAATCTGGAAACTCAAGTCAGCCTTGTTTCTTCACACTTTCTCTCTCCCAGTCCAGTCAGCCACTAAGTTTTGTTGAGTATACATCTCAATGGCTTTTTCAGCTACCTCTTCTGCCACTGTCTTATAGTAGGCCTTCATCACATCTTTGTTGGCTTCTAACTGTTTTCTCACAATTGACCCTAGTTGCTTTGCAGCTTTGAAACCTCTGATGGGTCCCCATTATCTATACTGCATGACCTACAAAGACATTGATAATCTCTCCAGCTTCATCTCTTGCTCTACAAAAATACTTGTGCTACTCAGAGTTCCACAGATTTGTCATCCTCATTCACAGGTACATGCAGTTGCCACACCCAAGATGCCCATCAACCTTTTCTTTACCTGTCAAGTACTTTTTTAAAAAGACCCAAATGTGGGCTGGGTGTGGTGGCTCATGCCTGTAATCCCAGCATTTTGGGAGGCTGAGGCAGGCAGATCACTTGAGGTTAGGAGTTTGAGACCAGCCTGGCCAACATGGGGAAACTCCGTTTCTACTAAAAATACAAAAATTAGCCGGGTATGGTGGCGGGCATCTGTAATCCCAACTACTTGGAAGGCTGAGACAGAAGAATCACTTAAACCCGGGAGGCAGAGGTTGCGGTGAGCCAAGATCATGCCACTGTATTCCAGCTTGGGCAACAGAGCGAGACTCTCAAAAAAATAATAATAATAATAAATAAAAAGACCCAAACAGAATATCACTTTATGGAGCCCTCCTCCTCCCCTGAAACCCCCAATAACAACAGTTTATTCATAGCTCTATTATAAGAATAAATACATTCCTCAATTAGAAGACTGAGTTTAAGAGCAGAAATTGTCTTGTCTTTGTATTTCCAACACGTGGCATGGCAGTTGGTACATAATAGGCTGTCAGTAAATGTACTTTGTTTTTTTGTTTGTTTGTTTTATTTTTGAGACGGTCTGCCACCCAGGCTGGAGTGCAGTGGCTTGATCTCAGCTCACTGCAACCTCTGCCTTCTGGGTTCAGTGATTCTTCTGCCTTAGCCTTCCAAGTAGCTGGGATTACAGGCACACACCACCATGCTGACTAAGTAGTAGAGATGAGTTTTCACTATGTTGGCCAGGCTGGTTTTGAACTCCTAACCTTAGGTAATTGGCCCACCTTGGCCTCCCAAAGTGCTGGGATCACAGGTGTGAGCCACTGTGCCCAGCCAGTAAAGGTACTTTGAAAGAATAAATAAAGAACTGTAATGAGATATATTAAGATTTAAAAACTTCTCTTGCTTCTGCTCCCTTTTGGTGTCTCTTACTCCTTTTTCTGTATTTTCTTTTCACTGCTTTTACCTAATGGCAAAATGTTCCTCTTTCCAAGGCAGCAGTAGCAATATTTTGGGATATCAGTGAAGTGGATTACTGAAATTTGGAAATAAACAAAATTACATTACTTTCTGAAATGTAGTAGACATGATTCTGCTAATTATATCTACTTCACATGAGAGATATGATTAGTCATCTTTGGTTACATTAACCAAAATATTATATATGAATTTGAACCTGAAGTATTTTGGAGTACCTACAAATCTAATGAAGGTGACTATCACCTTGTGAAAGAAGGACTGACACATAATTATAATACAATAAGTGGAAACTTAAGGAATGGTATTACAGCCTATTTACGGAGATTTTTGCAAACATAGCAGGGTGAAGAGTTGTCCTAGAGCGTGGAAAGGGAAAGCTCAAAGAACAAGATGAAGTATTATTTCAGCTTCATTTAGGGAGGCTCAACATGGCACAAATATTTGTGTCACTTAGAGAGTTGTACATTAAATGAATGAACCCATGCAGTTATCCATCTCTCTTTCAATCCCATGTTCACTAAGCAGCATGATTTTACATGATTAATTTGGCTTTCCGTGTGTTCTGATACTGGAAACAAGATATCCCCAGCGGGACATGTAATGTTCAGGTTACTAGATACGTGTAATCCCAGCTGTGCCATTCTGGCATGTGTGCTTTAATCTCTTCTGAATTTGATTAGCATCAGTTATCTTACATGAGTCTAATCAATTTTGTTAGCATTGGAAAGACTGGGCTGTGGGTAAAAGTTACCAAGTTAATACTGTCCTCTGAGACTTCTTTAGTAAACAACCATCTGGCTTTCCTAAGGACATTGTAATCTTATGGTGTTTTTCAAACTATAACAAGGAGCTTCTATTGTTTTTTTTTTTTTGAGACGGAGTTTTGCTCTTGTTGCCCAGGCTGGAGTGCAATGGCGCGATCTCGGCTCACCGCAACCTCCGCTTCCTGGGTTCAAGCGATTCTCCTGCCTCAGCAACCTCCGCCTCCTGGGTTCAAGCAATTCTCCTGCCTCAGCCTCCCGAGTAGATGGGATTACAGGCATGTGCCACAATGCCCAGCTGATTTTTTGTGTTTTTAGTAGAGACAGGGTTTCTCCGTGTTGGTCAGGCTGGTCTTGAACTCCCGACCTCAGGTGATCCACCTGCCTTGGCCTCCCAAAGTGCTGGGATTACAGGCGTGAGCCAGCATGCCCAGCCCTGTTCTCAAGTACTTACTTGATCAACTACTGCAAGATTCTTACTATCCTGCAATGGAAAACAAAGGAAAAATTGTGAGCATCCAAGCATTTTAAAATAGAGTATTTTAAATCATTCAAAAATTATACACAGCTTTGTTTTCATTTTAAGATTACATTTCAAGTTTCTGAATCTAGTCCTAAAGATAATTTTCTTATATGAATGGTACATGGTGATTATATCAACTGAACTGTAGAAAATGGGCACTGATTTCTCAACTGTGTTGATGCTAGATTGGAAAGTGGCATGCTCCAAGTATAGTTGACTGCATTTCTGATCTTGCTTTGTTTTTATGGGAATTAAACTCAGAACAGCCTTTCTTAATTAATAGGTCTTTTCAAAAATTTGGTGGAAGAGGAGTTGGTGTGTTTATCAACATAAGATTTTAGAATACATTTCTATTTCAATTTTCTCTCCTACTCATCCTGTTACTATGGTTAATAATCAGTATGTAAATAGTGAATATCTATTCTTTACTCTGTACCATGTAAGACAGATATATGTGGACTCTGCTTTTGAGGTACTTAAAATTTAGTTTAGCAATCAATCCTTTATTGATAATTTGTGGATAAGTACTTTGCAGTAGTTTGTAAATTTCAGACTTCTGATGGTTTGGGAAAATAGTGGTGGGAAATTATACCATAAAACCTCATTATTAATTTGACTGTAATGATATAATTCAGACATACTTAGGGGTCTAATGAGTATCCTTAAGACTACTTATTTATCTTAAAGACTGATACATAGTCTGCAAGCTAAGTATTTATACTGTTACTCCTCAGTGTTTTAATTTCAGTTACTTTTGGCTTCTTAATTTCCCGGCTGGGTTTTTTGGTTTGTTTGTGTTTTTTTTCTGATTTAGTTTGTATTTCATTGTTTAGGAGATTTTGTTTCTGTAAGCAGTCCTGAGGGCAATTTTAAAATATCCAAGTTCCAAGAATTAGAAGATCTCTTTTTGTTGGCAGCTGGAACAGGCTTCACACCAATGGTTAAAATACTGAATTATGCTTTGACTGATATACCCAGTCTCAGGTATGTAATTTTGTCTCTAATTACTATCCTTTTTGAGGCTGTTATATTAGTATAAGGTATTCTAAGTTGATTACTCACTGGACCTTAATAGACGTGTTACCATTTCCTCATTCATCATTTCTTACTCTGCCTCCTCTAATCCTAGGTATTAAGTAGGTTCTTTTATCTCATTTCAGTTTTTGATGATTTTTAATTACCTACTGGGCACTAAAACATTCATGCTGGTTCACTTTAGACTTGCTATTTGTGCATATTTTACATGTAATTAATTAGTTATTTCTGAGTTTTTGTTTTTCTTTTAAGGAAAGTGAAGCTGATGTTCTTCAATAAAACAGAGGATGATATAATTTGGAGAAGCCAGTTGGAGAAATTAGCATTTAAAGATAAAAGGTATTAAACTGATATTAGCTCTGTGTTTAGTTTTTTATAGCTGTGTAGTAAGTCTAGGCCTTAACTTGTCTGGTTGGAGCTTTGATTGGCCAGGAAGCTCCTTCAAAGAAAAAAAAAAACCGATAATTCTCTAACTGGAAATCATGTTAAATGTTCCTCTTCCCTCAAAGAAACACCGTCTGGCAAGATCTAGGCAACCTTATATATGTGTCACTAAGATGCATGTTGGACTTTATGATCATGTTATGTGGTTTATACTGAGTTGGGTTTCACTGAAAATGTTCCAGTGTAGCCAGTTTGGTAATGCAAGATTTTTCTTGTTATAATGGGGCTGATAAAATAAAAATTTGGTGAGAATAGATTAAGCAAAATTAAACATGGGATGGGATTTCTAAAGCTTTTTATATGTTAGTATCCTTTGTGACTTTCCAAGAGAGGAATTTTTTTATGCATTGTTTAGCAAAATTCCCTTTACTTTTGTTTGTTTGCATTAACACTTCTTCGCTCTACCACTAGTGATCCTTGGTACCCACTTTGGGAAGTGCTGGTATAGACAATAGAAAAAAAAGTTCTAGTCAAGCTGAACTCAGTAGTGGAATGGGACAGAAAGGATAACAAAAGTAAAAACTTATTTTATTGATTGAAGAGCCCAGCCCAGTAAACTAAAATAAGAAGATAATTTAAATGAATATGTGCTCCATTTCCCCTAAAAGATTTGATAGCAGTAGGAAGTTCAGAACAGTCTTTTACAAAAGTGAATTGAATAAGCTATCATACTTCCTAAAGCATTTCTATAATCATTAAAAGCTATTTCTAAGAATTTTAGGGCTTTATAAATTATACAGAAGATCTGAAGTAAATACATATGTGTATGATAGGATGGTATAGATAAAATTCTAGGCTTTTTGAAAGAGTAAAGCCCTTAGAACTTTGTAAGCTGTCCAGGGGCTCGAGGTTCTTCTAAATATTTTCTGCATATCCATAATAAGAAAATGCTGTGGTCTTTTCCCATTTTTCCCTGCCTGCTGTCTCCCATCATCCTCCACTTTGTCTTTTAATAAATGGCTTTCAGTCTTAAGGATGACACCTGAACGTATTTATCCTTGAAGTATTTATTCTCTACATACTAAAAACATAAACCTAAGAATATTTACTGTATTTAAGTAGTTGTGTGGCATTTTAGAGATTATTTAAAGAAGTTCAAGTTCTTAGTTTTTCAAGTATTTTTTTTAACACATTTTCAAAGTAGAAAATTGGAAGCGTTTATCAATAAGCCTAAAGACCTAAATTCCAATTGCCATTCTACTCCTCACCAGCATGAAATTTTATTCACAAATTATTTACCTCTAGGGGCCTCTTTAACTTCAAAAGAAAATAATGACGTCTTTCTACTTCATAAAGCTATTGTGAGCTTTGGAGAAGATAATGTAAATGCTTTGGAACCTGTGAAGCCCTCTCTCAGACATTTGAATTGTGGTTATAGAGGACCCCTATATACATGTTTGTTTTCTGTCTTCGCTGTTACAGCTTCTGTTTTTTTAAGTAAATGTTTAAAAGAATTTAAACTGGTTGATTCCCAGGCAAGATGGCCAAATAGGAACAGCTCTGGTCTGCAGCTTCCAGTGAGACCAACACAGTAGGCGGGTGATTTCTGCATTTCCAACTGAGGTACCTGGTTCATCTCCCTGGGACTGGTTATACAGTGGGTACAGCCCACAGAGGGTGAGCAGAAGCAGGGTGGGGTGTTGCCTCACCCGGGAAGCTCAAGTGGTTGGGGAACTCCCTCCACTAGCCAAAGGAAGCCATGAGGGACTGTGCCATGAGTGACTGTGCTATCCAGCCCAGATACTACGCTTTTCCCATAGGCTTCGCAACCTGCAGACCAGGAGATTCCCTTGGGTGCCTACACCACCAGGGTCCTGGGTTTCAAGCACAAACTTGGGCGGCCATTTGGGCAGACACCAAGCTAGCTGCAGGAGTTTTTTTTGTACCCTAGTGGCACCTGGAACCAGAGAAACAGAACCATTCACTCGCCTGGAAAGGAGGCTGAAGGCAGGGAGCCAAGTGGTCTTGCTCAGTGGATCCCACCCAAACGGACCCCAGCAAGCTAAGATCCACTGGCTTGAAATTCTCACTGCAAGCATAACAGTTTGAAGTCAACAGGGAACACTCGAGCCTGGTGGGGGGAGGGACGTCCACCATTACTGACACTTGAGTAGGTGGTTTTCCACTCACAGTGTAAAAAAAGCCACTGGGAAGTTTGGACTAGGTGGAGCCCACCACAGTCCCAAATAACCTGATAGCCAGACCACCTCTCTAGGTTCCTCCTCTCTGTGCAGGGCATCTCTGAAAGAAAGGCAGCAGTCCCAATCAGAGACAGAGACTTATAGATAAAACTCCCATCTCCCTGGAACAGAGTGCCTGGGGGAAGGGGCGGCTGTGGGCACAGCTTCAGCAGACTTAAAACGTTCCTGCCTGCTGGCTCTTAAAAGAGCAGTGGATCTCCCATCACAGCACTTGAGCTCTGCTAAGTGACAGACTGCCTCCTCAAGTGGGTCCCTTACCCTCGAGCCTCCTGATGGGGAGACACCCCCCAGCAGGGGTCGACAGACACCTCATACAGGAGAGCTCTGGCTGGCATTTGGCGGATGCCCTCTGGGATGAAGCTTCCAGAGGAAGGAACAGGCAGCAATCTTTGCTATTCTTCAGCCTCTGCTGGTGATACCCAGGAAAACAGGGTCTAGAGTGGACCCCCGGCAAACTCCAGCAGACCTGCAGCAGAGTGGCCTGTTATAAGGTAAACTAACAAACAGAAAGCAATAGCATCAACATCAAAAAAAAAAGGATGACCAAGCCAACACTCCATCCAGAGGTCACCAACAGCAAAGACCAAAGCTGGATAAATCCATGAAGATGAGGAAAAACCTGTGCAAAAAGGCTGAAAATGCCAAAAACCAGAATGCCTCTTCTTCTCCAAAGGATCACAACTCCTTGCCAGCGAGGGAACAAAACTGGACGGATAATGAGTTTGACGAATTGACAGAAGTAGGCTTCAGAAGATGGGTAATAACAAACTCCTCTGAGCTAAAGGAGCATGTTCTAACCCAATGCAAGGAAGCTAAGAACCTTGACAAAAGGTTAGAGGAATATCTAACTACAATAAACAGTTTAGAGAAGAACATAAATGACCTGATGGAACTGAAAAACACAGCATCAGAACATCGTGAAGCATACACAAGTATCATAGCCGAATCGAGCAAGCGGAAGAAAGGATATCAGAGATTGAAGATCAACTCAATGAAATAAAGCAAGAAGACAAGATTAGAGAAAAAATAATGAAAAGGAATGAACAAAGCCTCCAACAAATATGGGACTACGTTTGGTGTACCTGAAAGTGAC
>NW_016804381.1:151424-154114 GCF_001698545.2 Rhinopithecus bieti
TGTGCAAAAGGCTGAAAATGCCAAAACCAGAATGCCTCTTCTTCTCCAAAGGATCACAACTCCTTGCCAGCGAGGGAACAAAACTGGACGGATAATGAGTTTGACGAATTGACAGAAGTAGGCTTCAGAAGATGGGTAATAACAAACTCCTCTGAGCTAAAGGAGCATGTTCTAACCCAATGCAAGGAAGCTAAGAACCTTGACAAAAGGTTAGAGGAATATCTAACTACAATAAACAGTTTAGAGAAGAACATAAATGACCTGATGGAACTGAAAACACAGCATCAGAACATCGTGAAGCATACACAAGTATCATAGCCGAATCGAGCAAGCGGAAGAAAGGATATCAGAGATTGAAGATCAACTCAATGAAATAAAGCAAGAAGACAAGATTAGAGAAAAAATAATGAAAAGGAATGAACAAAGCCTCCAACAAATATGGGACTACGTTTGGTGTACCTGAAAGTGACAGGGAGAATGGAACCAAGTTGGAAAAACACTTCTGGATACTATCCAAGAGAACTTCCCTAACCTAGCAACACAGGCCAACATTCAAATTCAGGAAATAAGAGAACACCACAAAGATACTCCTTGAGAAGGACAGCCCCAAGACACACAATCGTCAGATGCACCAAGGTTGAAATAAAGGAAAAATGTTAAGGGCAGCCACAGAGGAAGGTCGGGTTACCCACAAAGGGAAGTCCATCAGAATAACAGGGGATCTCTCTGAAGAAACCCTAGAAGCCAGAAGAGAGTGGGGGCCAATATTCTACATTCTTAAAGAAAAGAGTTTTTAACCCAGAATTTCATATGCAGCCAAATTAAGCTTCATAAGCAAAGGAGAAATAAAATCCTTTAAAGACAAGCAAATGCTGAGGGATTTTGTCACCACCAGGCCTGCCTTACAAGAGCTCCTGAAGGAAGCACTAAATATGGAAAAGAAAAACTGGTACCAGCCACTGCAAAAATGAAGCAGAATGTAAAGACCATCGAAACTATGAAGAAACTGCATCAACTAATGGCAAAATAACCAGCCAGCATCATAATGACAAGATCAAATTCACACATAACTGTATTAACCTTAAATGTAAAGAAGCTAAATGCCCCAATTAAAAGGCACAGTCTGGCAAATTGGATAAAGAGTCAAGACCCATCAGTGTGCTGTGTTCAGGAGACCCATCTTACATGCAAAGACACACATAGGCTCAAAATAAAGGGATGAAGGAAGATTTACCAAGCCAATGGAAAGCAAAAAAAAGAAAAAGAAAAAGAAAACAGCAGGGGTTGCAATCCTAGTCTCTGATAAAACAGTCTTTAAACCAACAAAGACCAAAAAAGACAAGGGCAATTACATAATGCTAAAGGGATTAATGCAACAAGAAGAGCTAACTATCCTAAATGTATATGCACCCAATATAGGAGCACCCAGATTCAAAAAGCAAGTTCTTAAAGACTTACAAAGAGACACTTTCACACAATGTGAAATAGTGGGAGACTTTAACACCCTATGTCAATATTAGACAGATCAATGAGACAGAAAATTAATAGGGATATTCAAGACTTGAACTCAGCTCTGGACCAAGTGGATCTAATAGATGTCTACAGAACTCGTCACCCCAAATCAACAGAATATACATTCTTCTCAGCACCACATAGCACTTATTCTAAAATTGATCACATATTTGGAAATAAAACACTCCTCAGCAAATGCAAAGGAACAGAAATCATAACAAACAGTGTCTCAGACCACAGTGCAATCAAATTAGAACTCAGGATTAAGAAGCTCACTCAAAACCACACAACTACATGGAAACTGAACAACCTGCTCCTGAATGACTACTGCGTAAATAACGAAATTAAGGCAGAAATAAATAAGTTCTTTGAAACCAAAAAAAAACAAAGATACAACATGCCAGAATCTCTGGGACACATTTAAAGCAGTATGTAGAGGGAAATTTATAGCACAAAATGCCCACAGGAGAAAGCGAGAAAGATCTAAAATTGACACCCTAACATCACAATGAGAAGAACTAGAGAAGCAAGAGCAAACAAATTCAAAAGCTAGCAGAAAACAAGAAATAACTAAGATCAGAGAAAAACGGAAGGAAATAGAGACATGAAAAAACCTTCAAAAAATAAATGCATCCAGGAGCTAGTTTTTTGAAAAGATTAACAGAATGGATAAACTGGTAGCCATACTAATAAAGAAGAAAAGAGAGAAGAATCAAATAGATACAATAAAAAATGATAAAGGGGAGATCACCACTGATCCCACAGAAATACAGACTACCAATCAGAGAATACTATAAACAACTCTATGCAAATAAAGTAGAAAATCTAGAAGAAATGGATAAATTCCTGGACACATACACCCTGCTAAGACTAAACCAGGAAGAAGTTGAATCCTTGAATAGACCAGTAACAACTTCTGAAATTGAGGTAGTAATTAATAGCCTACCAAACAAAAAAGGCTCAGGACCAGACGGATTTATGGCTGAATTCTACCAGAGGTACAAACAGGAGCTGGTACCATTCCTTCTGAAACTATTCCAAACAATAGAAAAGAGGGAATCCTCCCTAACTCATTTTATGAGGCCAGCATCATCCTGATACCAAAACCCTGGCAGAGACACAACAAAACAAAGAAAATTCAGACCAATATCCCTGATGAACATCGAAGTAAAAATCCT
>NW_016804381.1:154734-181258 GCF_001698545.2 Rhinopithecus bieti
ACCCCTTCATGCTAAAAACACTCAAACTAGGTATTGATGGAACATATCTCAAAATAATAAGAGCCATTTATAACAAACCCACATCTGATATCATGCTGAATGGGCAAAAGCTGGAAACATTCCCTTTGAAAACCAGCACAAGAGAAGGATGCCCCTCTCACCACTCCTATTCAACATAGTATTACAAGTTCTGGCCAGGGCAATCAGGCAAGAGAAAGAAATAAAGGATATTCAAATAGGAAAAGAGGAAGCCAAATTATCTCTGTTTCCAGATGACACGATTGTATATTTAGAAAACCCCATCACCTCAGCCCAAAAACTCTTTAAGCTGATAAACAACTTCAGCAAAGTCTCAGGATACAAAATCAATGTGCAAAAATTACAAGCATTCCTACATACCAATGATAGAGAGCCAAATCATAAGTGAACTCCCATTCACAAATGCTACAAAGAGAATAAAATATCTAGGAATCCAACTTACAAGAGATGTGAAGGACCTCTTCAAGGAGAACTACAAACCACTACTCAAGGAGATAAGCGAGGACACAAACAAATGGAAGAACATTCCATGCTGGTGGATAGGAAGAATCAATATCATGAAAGTGGCCATACTGTCCAAAGTAATTTATAGATTTAATGCTATCCCCATCAAGCTACCATTGACTTTCTTCACAGAATTAGAAAAAAACTATTTTGAATTTCATATGGAACCAAAAAAGAGCTCGTATAGCCAAGACAGTCCTAAGCAAAAAGAACAAAGCTGGAGGCATCATGCTACCTGACTTCAAACTATACTACAAGGCCACAGTAACCAAAACGGCATGGTACTGGTACCAAAACGGATATATAGACTAGTGGAACAGAATAGAGGTCTCAGAAATAATGCCCCACATTTACAACCATCTGATCTTCAACAAACCTGACAAACAATAGGGAAAGGATTCCCTATTTAATAAATGGTATTGGGAAAAGTGACTAGCCATATGCACAAAATTGAAACTGGACCCTTCCTTACACCTTATACAAAAATTAAGATTTAAACATAAGATCTAAAACCATAAAAACCCTAGAAGAAAACTTAGGCAATACCATTCAAGACATAGGCATGGGCAAAGACTTCATGACTAAAACACCAAAAGCAATTGCAACAAAAGCCAAAATTGACAAATGGGATCTAATTAAGAGCTTCTGCATAGCAAAAGAAATTATCATCAGAGTGAACAGGCAGCCTGCAGAATGGGAGAAAAATTTTGCAATCTATCCATCTGACAAAGGGCTAATATCCAGAGTCTACAAGGAGCTTAAACAGATTTACCAGAAAAAAAAAACCCCATCAAAAAGTGTGGGTGAAGGATATGAACAGACACTTTTCACACTTCTGTGGTTAAATTATCATTGAATTGTAAATATTAAAAAACAAATTTTGTAGTTAAGAGAAATACCCTACTCTCTATATAATTAGGTCCCAGTCTTCTACTCCATCCTTTGTGGAACAAGGAGAAGGATAAGGATTATGGATTCTGAGGCTGACATATGATCGAATATTTTCAGCAAGCGTGCTATGCTTGTCCTCAGAGTTTATCTAGATAATATAATTAGCAAATGGAATTCTTCAAAATAAAATTGTATAATGAAAGGTTATTAATCTCTTGGCCTTGGGCACATTACTTTATCTGGCTGAGCTTCAGTTTTTCCATCTATAAAACAAACATTAATACCTACACCACAGAATCATTTGGACATGGGAATCAGTGAGTTAGCCTATGTAGGTGCCTAGCCCAGAATTAGTATGTTTGTAGCAGACATTCATTCATTCATTTGTGAAATATGTGTAACATCTATTATGTGCCTGTACACATGGATCCAGCAGTGATAAGATATTGTGTTTGCTTTTTTTCTCATGCAGCCCAGGGAATGCATCTCTTCATTTTCCCTAATTACTGCCCTCAGAATTGCAAAAATATAGATACTTCATAAATACTTTTTGGAGTATTACTCTTTCTATTTCAATCTCATTTTCATGTCATTAAGTGTGAAATCTGAACAGAAAAAAATGTGTACCCAAATTTTGTCCAAATATGTTATTAAACTTGACTGTTGTAACAATTGGGATTCCATTTACCACCTTCCAAGTCTAGCAAAATCTTATACTTTTCTCTTATGAAAATGAGACAAAACATAAGGCAAATATGTGCAGTAGTGGATTTAACTAATTATGTAAACTGAAATCAAACTAAATTCCACTTATCCTTCTCCCAAATATGTGATCAGTGTTCTGAGGCTCAGTTCATTCAGTACACGTTGGCCCACCTGCTCCCATCAGCAGAATGCCCTAGCTCTGTGATATCTCTGCTTTTGCAGAGTGAGTTTTGAGGGGTGGGACAGGTGGGACAGTTTGACGATGAGGTTGACTTGTAGAAAACATTTTGTGGTATATAAATATAACAGGTATTTTCCTTTTTGTTTCAAATGAGTCGTTCTTGGAGACCATTAATCTTTAGTAAAGGTAGTGGTACATTTTTTTATAACAGTATTTGTTGATTTTCCCTTCTCTTTATAAAATTAATACATGTTAATATAGAAAAGGTATAAGAAAAAAATCACCCATAATCCTACCACCCAAAGAACAATTATTAATGTTATGGTCTGTATCCTTCTATTCATATGCATACCTATCTTTTTGTTTTGTATATTTAAAATAATGTAGTCATACTAACTATAATTTTTATAACTACATTTCTACTTATTGTATTATGTGTTTTTTACATAAAGAATATTTTCAACAGGTGGTTTTCAACCTTAAGCAACTCTGCCACCCCAGAAACATTTATGTCTGGAGACATTTTTTATTTTCACAACTGGGGGAAGAGGTGTTACTGACACCTAGTCAATAGAGGCCAGGATTGCTACAAGATATCTTACAATTCACAGGACAGCCTGCCTACAATGAAGAATTATCCAGCCCAAAGTGCCAGTCGTGCCAGTTAGTAAATCCTGCAATATACCATGATTTTTAATAACTGCATTGTGTTCAGTCATGGGAGCATACCATAATTTATTTAACCAATTCTGTATTATTTGACATAGTGACTAGAAACTGTTCAACACCTCTCTAACTATTCAGGATAAAGATGTATCAGAAGAAGTATTAGGTCAAAGTGTTTTAAGGCTCTTGATACCTATTATACTTTAAGTTCTGGGATACATGTGCAGAAGAACACGCAGGTTTGTTACATAGGTATACATGTGCCATGGTGGTTTGCAGCACCCATCAACCCGTCATCTACATTAGGTATTTCTCCTAATTCTATCCCTACCCCCGCACCCCACAACAGTCCTCAGTGTGGAACGTTCTCCTCCCTGTGTCCATGTGTTCTTATTGTTCAACTCCCACTTATGAGTGAGAACATGGGGTGTTTGGTTTTCTGTTCCTGTCTTAGTTTGCTGAAAATGATGGTTTCCAGCTTCATCCATGTCCCTGCAAAGGACATGAACTCATCATTTTTTATGGCTGCATAGTATTCCATGGTGTGTATGTGCCACATTTTCTTTATCCAGTCTCTATCATTGATAGGCATTTGGGTTGGTTCCAAGTCTTCGCTATTGTGAATAGTGCTGCAATAAACATACACGTACATGTGTCTTTATAATAGAATGATTTATAATCCTTTGGGTATATATCCAGTAATGGGATTGCTAGGTCAAATGGTACTTCTAGTTCTAGATCCTTGAGGAATCGCCACACTGTCTTCCACGGTGGTTGAACTAATTTGCACTCCCACCCGCAGTGTAAAAATATTCCTATTTCTCCACATGCTCTCCAGCATCTGTTACATTTTGACTAATAGCCTCTGAAAAATGAAAGCACTTAGCAGAGAATACTATACCCAGCCTACATTGTCATTGATGATGACATTAACAGTGATAGTGTCATTAACAGTGATGTTGTTAGTGTCATTATTTTTACACTAGAGTGGATTGGGAGGTTAGTTGGGGCAAAAGAGAAGGAAAAAAGGGATTCTAAGCAGCACGGAGATGGGTCACAAAGGAAAGGGGACTATTTACCCACTTATGTGCACCCACAGAAGATAGAAGGCCATTTACATCACTTTAAACATTTGTGTGCTCACTATCTGCAAAATGTGCTTGACATTACAAAAAGATAAGAAATCAGTGAGACTACCCTAGTGGTGGTGAAGTTCTAAAGTACATCAGTGACTGTAAAGTCTGTGCCTTGAGAGGAACAAAAAACATACCATAGCTATCTAGTGAAAATTATTTTATTCCATTTTTGTGAGAGTAGTAATATCAGAGCTTCATGGAAGAAGGGGCTTTTGAGCTGGGCTTTGGGAAATGATTAGCATTTCTTTGAGTGGGAAAATAAATTTGGGTAGTGGGATTACATAAGACATGAGGGCCAGTTTATTCTAGTGTTTTAATAACAGTAGAGTCATTTTTTGGAAATAAATACTGTGAATGAAGGAGAATGATGCAGAATAACTAAAAATAAACCCATTAAACCTTATATCAGTTTTAGAAGGAATCTTCATAGTTATCATTTCTGATCCTTTTTGTTTACAGTTGAGGAAACAAGCTAGGCTAAAATCAGGTGGTCAAAGACCTTGAGTATAATCCATATGTGAAGTAATTATTGTATATCAGATAGACACAGGAAGAAGGCACAGTGACACTCTGCGGCTCATCTCCCTGTAGTGCTGACAGGCTCTGTGAAACTATATGTTTTTGTCTTCTCGTGTCAGTATTGGGGCTAGCAATATGGCAGTTCCATTTAAGATAGCAAAAGCTGATGATGCCAGAAGCAGAAGTAAATGAAACAGGATACCTGAAACTGTTTCTTTTTCCCTAACCTCTTATGTACCCAGATAGGCAGCCCACTAATCTGGCACCTTATAGCACTTTTGGTTTCTTCCAGGAGATGTTCCTCAGATGTTGTGTTGCTTGGAATATGTGCTTTGAAATGTTAATGTATTCCCCGGAATGGACTCTATGATAGAATAAATTTGGGAAACAGTATATGCCTTCTTGAAGATTTACTCTGAACTTAGCATATTTAAGGCTTTCTGAAATTGTAAGGAAATATATTTAACTTTTTTGAACCCAGTATGTCACAGATTTATTTGATAGTTAGCCTGCTTTCGTGGAATAACTGCGAACATCTGGAGGCATACTAGTATTTCCTTTCATTAGATTCATTTTAAAAAATGTTTCCATCATTATATATGTTTTATCTAATTTTGATTCCTAGTTTTGTGAGATTTTTTTCCTGTGAGCACATAGCAATTTTTACTACAGTTGCAGACATTTTCTTTAGCTAGAAAAAAAAAAAAAAAAATAGGAAAAGCTGAAATACTAATGTGTGGGCAGTGAGGAATCACTGAAGCTTTTAAGCAAAAAGATTACAAAGTTGTATCAGGATTTTTAGGGAAACTAATATGGCAATGGTATATCAAATAGATTAAGGGCTAAGGCTGTTAATGTAATATTTTAGAGAAGAGATATAAGAACCTGATCTGGAGTTGTGACATTAAAAATGGGAAGGTAAGGGACTGTGTGAGAAATATGAAGGAGGTAAGTTGCTGAAGCTGGTTGGCTAGAGGAGGAAGGAATAAGTCGTTGGATGACTGCTAATGGTTTGGACTAAATGAATACATTTGTATTTCAAGACTTGTCATTTCAAATCACTGTCAGCCTACCTTAAAATAAATTTTTTGACAAGTTTACTTAGACTGACATTTAAGATCGCATAGGCACTCATCAGAAGCAGGTCTGTTCTCTCCCTCTTTCATATTAGTTTGTATTTTATGGGTTAATCTGAATGTATTTTCAGGTAACCTTTTCAAGAGTCCCAACCCCTTTTGGCACTTTTGAAATTATAGAGGAATTTCAGGATGTTTACTGTGTGCCCTCACATGTCTCCAGCATCTCAAAGCTGTAATTACTTTAGACAGTAAGTTGACCTTCATTCAGAAAACCCAGGAGAGAGGATTCCACAGGAATTATCTATATTTTGATATAAAAAATATTTCATTAAAGAATTGTTGAGTCTTGGGAATGCTCCTGTTCCAGATTAAGCTCTTTTCTCAGCCTATGAAAAGGAGATAAGCAGGATAACAGCCTCTTTACAATATCCTTAAATTGCAGCCATGCTTTCTGTTCACCTTTTCCATTGAGTGCATAAATTATAGTCAAGAGACCATTATGTGAATAAATACAAAATACATGAGAAGTTTATACCATTTATGTAAGGATCTGTATTTATCACCATTTAGTAGATACCTGCAGAAAATATATCACTGATTAGGCTTTTTTATAAAGCATCCCAGTGAAGGAAAATTATGACTAGGTACTTATGGCAGACTACAGAAACTTCAGTATTAATTTAGCAGTTTTATTCCAGTTATAGGCTCATTTGAAATAGAGCCACAGGAGAGCATCTTTTATCCTTTAATTTAACAGTACAGTTTCCACATTTTATTCAAATATCTATGTATAATTGGAAATTTAAGACAGTGGTTTTATGGCTGCTTTTGGCCCTTTGATCTGATGAAAGAAAGATTATGATTTTTTTTTCCAGAAAACACACTTATGAATTCATATACATTTTATATGTAATTTTATGGATGCCAGCACATGGCTTTGTTCTTTTAAGTACAATTTTATTTTAGCCAACGTGGCCTCTTTGTAAATACCTTTCCTTATTCAAAAGGCATTTTTTGGTGTAATTTATTGAGCAAAGCCTGGATAGAGTATTGAACAAGACAGACAAGGACCTTGCCGTCATGAAGCAGTAAGCAAATATCACATCCTGAGGTTATTTAAAACTATCTTAGTTTTAAATGCTTGGAAGGTAAAAATAGAGAATATCTTTGGGGAGGCTATTTTGTGGATCAGCCTTTGGGGAGGCTATAGAGTGGATTAGCGTTGCTGCTGATACTAAATGGGAAGCTTGAAGATAAGAAATAAAACATAGTTCTGTAGATGTTTTTAATATAAAATCAAAGAATATTAGAAATGTAAGACATGACTCATTTCCCAACCTCATTCCACAGATGGACAAGACCTAGAGGCTGGAGTCTGTGTGGAGAGCTGAGGCTGGTTCTCTCGCCCCCTGCTGCTGTTCTTATTTGGTCTCTTATTTGGTCTGTGCTGCATGTGCCAGGCTCCTTAGTTCTTGGGAAATTAATCCAGCTAAGGCACAGCGATGTGAGGGCAGCTGTACCAGCCATACCTTGTTTCTGTTTTCATATTTACTTCCTTTGTCCCCTCACAAGAGAAACTGTTCACTTCAGCTTTTTCATGTGGTTTAAATTAATGTATCATGAATTCCTGCTACTCAGTTACTCACTGGAACATGTAGAACTGCTTTCGATTTGATGCTGTTGAAATGGTAAGAATTAGTTTTGTTTGCTAAAACAGAGTAGACAGAGCAGGTACAACATAGAATTTTGAATTTACTGTGGCTTTTCACCAGCAATTTGTATAATAGATTACTAAGCCCATGGGAAGAAACAGTCTGTTGTTACATTGTGAGACTTTATTTTAATCCTGTACTCTTTTGCTTTCATCTGTTTCATTCTGTAGTATGTGGGTACCTCCTGTGTGTTAGGTATACAGTGATAGCCAAAGCAGACATGGTCCCTGTTCTCATGGAGTTTAGAGTCTATTGGAGAAGGTAGACAATAGGTAATCAGCTTAGTGACAACATATTTAAAATCTGAAGTAAATGGCTATGAAGAAAAGGAAAAAGAAAACATTGCTACAACACATGAAACAAAGGACCTCAGCCTTGTGGAGGTGCCATACTTCCCTGTGGATTCCCTGATGCTTGAGCTGAAAACTGAAGAATGGGAGTGGTAATCTCATTACAGAAAGAAGAAAGAGAACAGGCAGTGTTATATGGCAGTGGAGGCTAAGAGGTAAACAGAGTTAGAGCCAGGACTTGGTGATGAATTGGATATGGAGGGTGAGATAGAGAGAGGTTCCCAGGATAAATCCCAGGTTTCTGGCTTGTAAAACCAAGCAGACTGTGGTGCCAGTTACAGAGATGATGAGGTTGAGGTTGAGGTTGAGGGCCTTTGAGACAGTGACAGTAAAAAGTCAAATAGGCTTCGTAATCAAACTGGTTGTAAGGGTCTGGAAATCATTGGAGAAGTTTGAGCCAGAGATTAAAATACATATGTCACTGGTAATTGCTATTTACTGTGATTTATACCAGCATATTATTATTGTTTATTTTGGGTTCGGGGGTAAATGTGCAGATTTGTTTCAAGGATATATTGTGTGATGCTGAAATTTGGATTTCTGTTGATCCTGTCACCTAGACAGTGAACATAGTACACACTAGGAGGTTTTTCAGCCCTTGCCCCTTTCCCTGCACCTCCCTCCTTTTGGAGTCCCCAGTGTCTATTCTTATCTTTATGTTCTTGTATACACAGGGTTTAGCTCCACTTATAAGTGAGAACATGCAGTATTTGTTCTTTTTTTTCCAATACCAGTAAATTATTAATAGAAATGTGGAGTTCTCTGAGATCCCTTGGAATCTCTATTTCATTTATATATTTATTTTTAATTAATTTCTTTTTTAAGAGACAGGTTCTTGCTCTGTCGCCCAAGCTGATGCAATCATAGCTCACTGGATCAAACGATCCTCCTGCCTCAGCTTCCCAAATAGGTAGGACCATAGGCACATACCACCACACCTGGCTAAGTTTAAACAGTTTTTTTATTTTGTTTTTTTGGGGCGGTTTCTGTTTTTTTGTTTGTTTTTTGTAGAAACTAGGTCTCACTGTGTTGCCCAGGCTGATCTCAAACTCTTGTTCTCAAACAATCCTCCCGCTGTGGCCTCCCAACATACTAGGATTACAGGTGTGAGCTACCATGCTTGGTTAATTAGTTCAACTTAAAAAAAATGCCAAATTAACATTCCTTAATGTATAGGAAAAGCTAATCCTTAGTAAATATAGATTTACGTATATGTTTTGTTAAATCTTATAATTTTTTTCAGTGTTTTCTAGCAAGTGTATCAATATATATTAAATTATTCTTTAGGGGAGAAATATAGTATTGAACTTGAAACATGTTAATAATATGTTTAAAACAATAAACTTTAAAAAACTGTTTTTCTTTTCCCTAGACTGGATGTTGAATTTGTTCTCTCAGCACCTATTTCTGAATGGAATGGCAAACAGGGACATATTTCACCAGCTCTTCTTTCTGAATTTTTGAAAAGAAATTTGGACAAATCCAAAGTTCTCGTCTGCATTTGTGGACCAGTGCCATTTACAGAACAAGGAGTAAGGTGAGTAGCAGTGTAGTAGGAAACAGACTGCCCAATACTGAAATGAAGATCTTTCATGACAAGCATCTCTCAGTTCTTCCTATTTATATGAACCTGCACTTTAATAATCTTACAGTTTTAGAAAATAACAAAGACTTTAAATCTTCGTATAGT
The DNA here is from genome assembly GCF_001698545.2 of Rhinopithecus bieti. Lineage (NCBI taxonomy): Eukaryota > Metazoa > Chordata > Mammalia > Primates > Cercopithecidae > Rhinopithecus > Rhinopithecus bieti. The sequence goes on from NW_016804381.1 coordinate 164,207, forward strand.
TTGAGTTGGAGGCTAGGATTATGCATATTGTCAGATAAAACACAAAAGTAAGTTACAGCTAGCAATCAGTGTTCTCTGCTAATGGCTGCCAGTATGGATACACTCACAAGATTGGTGCCATAATCTTATTTGGGACATTAGGCCCAACCTCTTCTTCCATCAAAGCTTTATAATATATAGTAATTAATAAGGAATGTTCATCTCATTGTAGCTTTTGATCTTCATTCTCTGTAACTGAGTGAAAGTTAGTAAATAATATATGTGGTCAAAAGCCAAGCAGCAAGACAAAAAGGGGAGACTAGAACACAAATAAGGCAAGACTAATAGTTGAAGCCTGGATCATGAAAAAGCAGTGGTAGTGGCGATCCTGTTGAAATTCACTTTGATGTGATTTAGGTTTAAAATGGCACTTTAAAATATTTGGTTAAAGATAGCCCCTGTTGGATTTCTAGATGATTTTAAAATATAGCTGTTTTAAGTGCCCTATTCTTATTTAGTAGGTGACTAAGCCTAACATTTCTAGATGTTGGCGAAAAGAGTCAAACTCTCTAAAATCTCTGAAGAGATTTATTCTGAGCCAAATATGAGTGACCATGACCTGTGAGCTCTCAGGAGGTCCTGAGAACATGTGCCCAAGATCAGGGCACAGCTTGGTTTGATACATTTTAGGGAGGCATGATACATCAATCAAATACATTTAAGAAATACATTGATTGGTCCAGAAAGGCAGAACAACTCAAATCTGGGTTGCCAGGGAGCACGAGTTTCCACGCTATAGGTAAATTTAAACATTTTCTGGTTGACAATTGGCTGAGTTTGTCTAAAGACCTGAGATCCATAGAAAGGGAATGTTCAGGTTAAGATAAAAGATTGTGGAGACCAAAGTTCTTTGAAAGTCTTACGGTGGCTGCCCTTAGAGATAATAGATGACAGTGTTTCCTATTCAGACCTTTAAAAGGTACTAGACTCTAGTTAACCTCTTCAGGATTGGACTGGCCTGGAAGAAAAAGATCTAGCTATTTTGATAGGATTCTTTACAGATGCAGATTTTCCCCCATAAAGAACAGATTTGCAGGGCCATTTCAAGATATGGCAAATTAACTTGTTTTGGGGTAAAATGTTTTTATTTTCTTCCTTGTCTCGTAATGTTACGCCAGAGTCAGGTTGGAAAGTAAGTCATGATATACAGGGTTAAATAAAACACATCTGATGAGAATTTATAGTTTGTAGGGCATGACTTCCTAGACCCCTTAGATAGGAATTTGGGCAAGATAAAAAAATCAGAGTTTAGTCCTCATAGATAATCTTATATCTTGCTTTTTTATTTAAAATTTTAATTATAGAAAAGATTGACCCCCCAATCAATAAATAAAGGCATTAAAACTTTTTTTCTTCCATGTTGAATTTAAAATGTATTTTATTTTAATTAAATATATTTCTGTATTTTAATGCTTTAAGAAAAATGTTCTTTTAGTTAAACTCCCAACTTAAAAGATTTTTCGAGTTTCTATGTAAACTTTTGCTCTTTTAAAGCTCTAGGGAAACTATTAAAATTACAATGAAGACTAACATTATAGTTTGAATATAAAATTTTTTTTTAGGAAAAAAGTTTAAGAGCTGTACTGTCTTCTACTGTATTGCTTCTGCTATTTTAGAAATAGTGAGTACTTTATAGATTGCAGTATAATAATACTTTTAAATAATTAGAATCATTTTTGCATTTTTAAAATTGACCATTAACTTGGGGAGGCCAAGGCAGTTGGATCACCTGAGGTCAGGAGTTCGAGACCAGCCTGGCCAACATGGTGAAACCCTGTCTCTACTAAAAATACAAAATTAGCCGGGCATGGTGGTGGGCGCCTGTAATCCCAGCTACTTGGGAGGCTGAGGCAGGAGGATCGCTTGAACCTAGGAGGCGGAGGTTGCAGTGAGCCGAGATCATGCCATTGCACTCCAGCCTGGGTACCAAGAGCGAAACTCCATCTCAAAAAAAAAAAAAATTGACCAGAACCTATATAGTTTTCTTTTCTCAGTTTTACCTCTGAGCCAGTCTTTCAGTGCTGTGCTAACTGGCTTACCCAGAGTTGCTCAGGAGTATTTATTAATTACATATGGATTCCTGCTATTACTCACTCCTGAACATACTACATAGAGTTGCATTTTGAGATGTAACTTGATTCAAATCAGTACTTAAAATTCATAGTAGCTACCCTTGTAACTTTCAGTTAGGACTCGTTTCTTTGGTTTCCTTATCCTCATCATCTTAATGGATGTGGTATATTTTTCTTGATGGGCAATTATATGGGTTTCTTATTATAGATTTTGCTGTTTTGAAAAATGAGCCTTTCTTGTAATGTCCACTCCTAGAGTTCTCCAAAGTTAATCTCATGTCTGCTACATAGATTATAGTATAAATATAGCCATCCCAGACATATTCTCCATATTTGGTGAACATTTGTCAATTTGTATGGTATGATAACAGAGAAAGACTCAGAAACCTATTTTTTAAAAAATAGAGATAAGCAGCTTATCATTACTTGGCCAATAATGGTTCTTTATCCACTAAATATGTACTTTATTACAGAGATTAGTAAAACAATCTCTCCTTTCAAGGACCACACTATCTAGTGGTAGAAACAAATGCACATACTGATAACTAAAGTATGACTCAGAACACCATAAATATCTTACTAGAGATAAAATCAAGATGTTATGGGAATTCTGGGAGAGATGGGTTACTTTTACGTAGCGATGTGTGTGTTAGAGAGACAGGAGCTGCAATGGTCAAAAAAGTCATGTGCACTGCATGTGGACTAAAATCTAGCAGTCAAGAGAGATGGAGAAGGGGATAGTACAGGCAGAGAGAACTAGCAGATGCGTTAGGGGTCCAGATTTATACAAAAGCCTAGACTGGTTTGGCTCGAGTGAAGCTGCTTGCCTGGCAGAACAGGATAGAATGGTAGCATGGGCCCAGACACTGAGAGACTTTACTGCTGCACTGTGTTGGCCTCAACTCCTGTGCCCTACTGGCCCTTTGTGTGAGTATGTGTATCCCCTCTGGGAGCTGCCAGCTGGAGTTTAAATTCCAGGTCTACCACTTACAGGCATCTTACAATCATTTGCTGGGTGTCCTAGGGCAGTTCTTAACCTTTCCAAGTTTTAGTGCACTTGTCTGTAAAAATGAATAAATAATAATACATAAGTATGTGAAGTGCCTAGCAAAGTGACTACATGTAATAGAGTAATTGGTAAAAAAGTAGTTATTGTACTGTTTTCCTAGTTGAATAATATGCAGTATTTCTACTTTTCCTGTTCAGTAGGGGGAGAATGAAGATAGAATAGTAGGGGAATCAATTCCTTTCTTTGAAAACTGGTGAATAAAGGGGAAAAAAATCAAACATTTATGCTCCCTTTGCTATATGAGCCATACTACTGAATAACCACATAATAAATCAGCAGACATTTTTCTTTATAGGATTCCTCAGCTGATTAATGAATAAAGAATGATAGAAGTAGAATATCACCAGTTGCAGTGCTTAATTGACTAATGGATCTATACATAGATCATAATGGTACCTAGCATCCAAAAAGAGAGGCAACCATTTATTACATGCCTCCAGATAGAGGAACATTACCTATGAAATAGTCTTGTCAAAAAGATTTGAACCTGTGTCTGATCAAGCCTCTAGATCCATTTATTAAGTTATGGGAAATATGAGGATGTAGATACATGTTATTAAGCAATACCACAGGGATGTAGAAAAATGAAGGTTTTAGGAGACTCAACAAATAAAAATCTGATTTTTGTCAACAAATAAATTGCAGGATGGAGTGGGGATCTGGGGGATCTTATAGATCAAAAGATGCCTGAAAGACTTATCAGCCAATCATAATGAGTAAATTTTAATTGGGTCTTGATTGAAACTATTTTTTAAAATTATGGCATTTATGATATAGTTGAAAATTTGAGCACTGCTTAGATATTTCATGATATTTAGGAGTTACTAATCACTAATTTTTTAAGAAGTGATAGTGTTTTTTTATTAAACAAAACTGCATAGTAAATGGGGAGAATGAAAAAGTATCATGATTATGGTGGTAAGCCGCTCTTATTCCTTCATTTTAAAACATTTTCCCTTAGAAACATGTGCTTTTGTTTGTTTTCAGGTTGCTGCAGGATCTCAACTTTTCCAAAATGAGATCCATAGTTTTACAGCATAATGAAGAGCTGTCATTGTCCTTTATTCAACTAGTTTATCTAAATTTGTGATTGCTTAGGGTTTTTTAAGAGAACATTTTTGTACATAATAAAAGGTTAACTAGAATCCAGGCTTCAGTTTCTTAAATGAAATCAAATGTTCCTTCTGTATAGGTAACTTCTTGGCTTTCTTTTGTACCATAACTTATTTTACTACTGATAGTTGACCTGGACAGTTAATCATGGCAACAAATACATACAGGATTCTTTGTTATGAATCACAAATTTCCTTGCCATTTAAATTATATCACTGTTCTACAATAAGCACTTGTGTTTTATGATATGGTAAAGTAAATGATGACTTCGATCATATTTCTATGCTGTAAAATGTCTTATAAGCAATACAGATTAAATTTTACATTGCACTGTTAACTCAGGAAATGATCATTTATGTCCTTGTTATTAATATTAACACATAGAATGTTATAACTTATTAACTTATCCAAACATTTTTGTGTGTGTGTATGGCACTGATGCAGAATAGAATAAAATTATACTTAAGTTCTTTTTAATCCTTGTGATAGAAATGTGGTTGAATGCAACAATATTGGGCCAGCGTCTTAAGGGGAATTTTAAAAGACAGCAATAAAATATATTAGAGACATAACACACATGCCCCTTTGGACTAGGTGTGTTAACAGAGCTTGAGAGAGGGAACCTTGACAGCTGTTTTATTCTTAGCCAAAACAAAGACGTTAGGAAAGAGAGTGAAAGTATAGCATCTAGTTCCACAGCCTAAAATTTTATTTGGTGCTTTGGAATGGGTTGAATTTTAATTCTTTTTTAGTCCATCTAAATCAGCTGGAAAAATGAGGAACATTCTGTTCTGAATGGTTCTTCCCCTGGTTGGCTGCTTTCTCCACAACTGGTGGTTCAGCCGGGAGCCCTCTTAGGTTTTTGTGTGTGGGCAACTTATTTTCTCTCTCTGCTGCTTTGTGCAACTGTCAAATACTTTCACAGATTCAGATCAGCAAAGGGTATCAAGAATAGTCATTGTGAGCTTCTCATGAGGAAACTGTTCAGTGCATAGGTAGCTCCTGTATAAGCTAACTAGGATTTTTCAGTCTTAGTACAACTGCAATGTTTTCACAGAAATAGGGGGTTGAAAGAATCTCCAATTTCTCTGTAAATGATTTTGTAAATAGCTAAATTTTTACTGAATGAATAATATACCCAAGAGGAACACAATATTAATATTCCCCAAATTACAGACACCAGCTTGTGAAGCTTCCTATGTGCACATGGCTGGTTTGAACACTATCACTTTTCCCTGTGCCTCTGTCTTCTGTAGCCAATTCCACCATCATCATTATTCACAAAGACAGGAATCTAGCTGTCCTGGACTGGCAGTGTTCCCTGGTAGCTAACAAGAACTTTTTCTAGCTTCATGCCTTCCCACTACTTATTTTTTTTCCATCTAAGGGTGAGGTGATTTGGCTCTGTGTCCTAACCCAAATCTCATCTCAAATTGTAATTCCCACATGTCGAGGGAGGGTCCTGGTGGGAGGTGATTGGATCATGGGAGTGATTGCCCCCATGCTGTTCTCGTGATGGTGAGTTCTTATGAGATCTGATGGTTTAAAAGTGTGGCACTTCCTCCCCACCTCCTGCTATCTTATGAAGAAGGTCCTTGCTTCTTTGCTTTCTACCATAATTGTACGTTTCCTGCGGCCTCTCCCGCCATGTAGAACTGTGAGTCAGTTAAACCTCTTTTCTACCCAGTCTCAGGTAGTTCTTTATAGCAGTGTGAAAATGGACTAATACAAAAAGTGACCATATGCCACTTTTTTAAGTTCATTTGCGATGTATCAAATCTAACTTAGCCAACATCTTTCTCATCTTTTCTAAGCCTCTTCATTTTTCTCTCTCCAGTCCCAAGCAACAGAATCTCCTCTCTATTAATCGCTATATGTAATACTTCCTCATTCCTCCTTTTATGTTTTATATTTTAAAACAAATCCATAAGTATCTCCTGGGTAATCTCCACTGACATGATTTTATCAGCTTACATGTTAATTCCCAAATGGGAGTGACTAATTTGAGAATCAGCAGAGCTTCAGTTTTCAATATCCATTTACCTCCTCCTTACCACCCCACCATCCACCTAGTAAGCCATTCTTGAACTATTAGGAATCAACATAAATGTCCCCCTCTCCAGTCTGACTCTTCCATACCAGCTAACCCTGTCCTATCATCCCTCAGCTGAATGAATACAGTAGCTTGATAATTCATCTTCATGCTGCAGTCCTGATCTCCTAAAATTCATTCTCCATTCTAGGGTATTCTAGAAGGACTTGGAGGAAAAAATCCCCTAAGTAGAGCCTCAATCTTTCAATTAATGCAACCAAATACTGAGGAGCACAGATAGAAGTATAGTTTATCACTGTTATTCCCAAGCAAATAACACAAAGACTCCTACATCACATATTTGCAATGAAGAAAAAGAATTATGCTCAAAGTCACATTTGCTTGCAAATTCTGCTTTAAAAAAAAAAAAAAGGTTTACATATTAATTTTCTATTACTGCTAGATCAAATTACTACAAACTTAGTAGCTTAAAACAACACCCATTTATTATCTCACAGTTCCATGGCACAGAAATCTAGGCACAATATGGTTCAACTGGGTCCCCTGCTTAAAGCCTCACAAGGCTGAAATCAGATTGTCAACTGAGCTGGGCTCTTAGCTAGAGGCTGTAAGGGGAGTCCCTAGATAAGAGTTCTTTCAACTTCATTTAGGTTGATGGTAGATTTCAGTTCAGTTCCTTGCAGTTGTAGGACTGAGTTCCCCATTTCCTTGCTGGCTGTTAGCTGTGGGCTAGTCTTTGTTTCTAGAATCTGCCCACATTCCTTCTCATACTTTCTGTGTTGCCCTCTTCAGCACTAGTAGATGAATCTCATGCTTTCAATCTCTCTGAATTCCCCTGTGGGCCTCTTCAGCATTGGTAGATGAATCTCATGCTTTCAGTCTCTCTGAATTCCCCTTCTGCCATATCTTTCTTGCCCTAGCGAGAGTTCACTGCTTTTAAGATCTCATGTGGTTAGATTGGACCTGTACTAAAAATACAAAATTATCCAGGCGTGGTGGCATATGCCTGTAATCCCTGCTACTTGGGAGGCTGAGGCAAGATAATTGCCTGAACCTAGGAGGCGGAGGTTGCAGTGAGCCGAGATTGCACCATTGCACTCCCGCCTGGGCAACAGGAGCAAAACTACATCTTAAAAAATAAAACAAATAAAAAGGATTCTAGACGAAGTGGTAAATAGTGAAGATAGGTTAAGAATATCCAACATATGAATAATAGTAGTCCTTGAAGACAAAAATCAAAGGAAAAGAATACTAAAAACTCGACTTAATGAAAATCCTGAAATTAACAAAAAAAAATTGAAATTAATGTTGAAAGAGCACCAGAGAGTATTCATCCAAAAAGACCAACATTAATATAAATTTTAATAAAATTCCTGAACCATAAAAAGCAAATGGCTTTAGTTATCTAAACAAAACTACTCAAAAGGGAAAGAAAATTAGATAATCACCAGACTTTTCAACAGCATTGCCTTATGCCTTAAGAAAGTGTTATACCACATTTGATATCCTGATGGAAAAAAATGTGAGCCAAGGATTTTACACCCAACAAAGCTTAATTGTGAATATAAAGGCATAAACCAGTATAGAATGCGAAAACTTGGGAAATAATTGTTTTCCAAAGCTTTTCCTAAGGAGTCTGCAAAAGAACAAGCTTTAAACAACCAGAAAGACTAGAGAGTCATCAATAAAAGGATTGGTGGAGAACACTAAGCTTGTAGAACTAAAACAAAATGAGAGTTAAAAAAGAAAGAGTATAGATATATGCTAAACTATTTCAGTAGTTTTAGCAGTGGTTGTATTAGTATTGTTATTCTGAAGATGTGAAATAATGCAAACACATAATAAAAAATGTCATCTAGTCTTCAGTCTCTCTGTATTTTCCATTTAAATATTTCTAGGGTGAAGTGGATTAAAATTAGCTCTGCTGATCAAACTATTATTAAGCTTTGAGAAGAATTTTCACTAAGTTAAACTCCCAGAGAACAGGGCTGTGAGATGGAATCAAAGGTTCACAATACTACCTCCCTCATGGTTTAGTCAGACCACACAAGATCTTTCCTATTTTTTTTTTTTTTTCTTAGAGTTTCACCCTTTCTGCCCAGGCTGGAGTGCAATGGCATAATCTCAGTTCACTGCAACCTCCGCCTCCTGGGTTCAAGTGATTCTCCTGCCTCAGTCTCCTGAGTAGCTGGGATTACAGGCACGCGCCATGATGGCCAGCTAATTTTATATTTTAGTAGAGACAGGATTTCACCATGTTGGCCAGGCTGATCTCGAACTCCTGACCTCAGGTGATCCATCCACCTCAGCTTCCCAAAGTGCTGAGATTATGGGCATGAGCCACCATGCCAGGCCACAAGATCTTTCCAAAGGAGAAAATGGCGATTTCACTCTTCTTTGTAAGACTAATTTTTAAGGCAATCACAGTTTCTGTCCTATCCACTAGTACTTCACTCTACACCTAAAGATTGTTAACTCCCCAAAATAATTGTATATAAACCAGGTGGAAGACTATCAGAAGCAACATGAGTCCTGGAAGGTGTAGTTTCCTTAAGTAAAGTTCTATGAGGGGAAACAGGAACAAGAGGGTTATTAGCAGTTTATGCTAAGGGTTTATAACATTCATGCTTTCAGGGTTTTTTTAGAATGTGAGAAAACCAGGCTTGAGAAAATCATATCTTAGATAATCCATGCTAGGAAAAAAACAAGTAAACACTGGGAATTTAATTACGAGTTGTACACATGACCCATCTAGGTATACATCTGAAAAGGAATTTGAACAGCACCCAAACAGGCAAAGAATAGGGCCAAAGACAATTTATATACCTGTCTGTTGAGAAGATCAGGGTGAGGTTACTCCTCATTCAAAACTGAGCAAATTTTAAAAATCCAAAATAGGATTTATTCTAGCATAATACAAACATATAAGGAAAGGAGGAATATCATTCCAAGGATCCTAGAGGAAGAGTAAAGCTGTTCTCATTGGTTTTAATTTGCACTTGTCTGATATCTAACCAAGTTGAACATGTTAACACATGCTCATTGGCTATTGGTATATTGTCCTGTGTAGGATATCTGTTTAATATTTTGCCCATTTTTAATTGGGTTGTTTTTATATTGAGTTGTAAGCTTTATGTATTCTGGATACAAGACCTTGGTCAGATATGTTTTGTGAACACTTTATTTGAATTTGTGATAAATCTTACATGCATTTTTGCAGTTGTTACTGCTTAGTTCAAGAATAAGCTTAGAGAAATGTGTCAATTTAAGTTTGACCAAAATAAAAATGTAAAATAAGTAATAGTACATGCAGCAACTCTGAAGCTGATGTGTGAATAACTGAAACAAGGAAGAACTCCAATGGCAGAGTGGGGAGAACTTTTGGAGCAGATAGACCTGAAAGGTAAGCAATTAATGACAAACAGGGCCATGATGAGACACCAAGTTTGGTCAAATAATATACACATTAAATCATGCAAGTCATAATTCTAGCCATGAAGGCAAAGAACATACAGACATTGCATAAGCTTGGCTAGGTTAGGAGAAACAAACCACTTACGTGTTGTAGTACATTTTGTTCATTGCTTTATAAACCAAAAAGTATCTGAGACAGGTCTCAATCAATTTATAAGTTTATTTTGCCAAGGTTAAGGACATGCCCAGAAGAAAAAAAACACAAAGTCACAGAAACAGTCTGTGGTCTGTGCCTGTCTCCAAAGATGAATTTAAAAGCTTAAATATTTACAGGGGGAAAGTGGGCTGCAGGGGAAAAAGGGAAGGGATAGTAATCCCTGTGTTGCAAGAGAAAAGGAACAGGTAGGGGAATAGTCAATTGTGTATTCATCTCATGCTCAGAATCAGCACTTTACCTAAGATAAGGTGAACACAGAGTAGCTATTTGGAGATATTTATCCTTTTATATGTAGCTATTTGCTTAGGAACAAAAGGAAAGGTAGCATCTTGCATGACACAGCTTTCAGCTTAATTTTTTCCTTTTGGCATAGTGAATTGGGGTCCAAGTTTTTCTTTTCCTTTCACATTTAACCCCCTTTTCATTTTAAAATCTTTCAGAGAAAGCATGTTAAAAGAACTGATTCTCTGGTCTTGGCTTCTGCCTGATCTTTTATGACTATGACAGTTTATTCCTAGATGGATAGGTCCCATGTTGTTAGGCAAGCTCATTTTTAGTAGGTTGTGAAATCCCACATCCCATGAAGTAGAATTAGGGGGAGTAAGGGAGAAAGAGAACAGAGAAAAAAGGAGGAAATGAGAAACAAAAAAGGGAGAACAATCCTAGAAAACTGATATTGGCATATTACCCTGAAGTCCATATATCAGTAGGCAGGTATGAAAATGGTTTATGTATATAAATATGTTGCTGTTATTTTCCATTGAAGTTTAAGTTGTCTAGCTTCAGTTCACTGGGCTTTAAGAAAAGTGCAGCTTAATTTTTTTTATCTGTGCCCACAGATACCTGAATGAATTGGGTTATTTCCTCCCTTTTTGAGGTCCCAAGAAAACTTGGGGTTCCTGGACCTGTCAGAAAGTGACATTCCTTACTTACCAGAAGTTAGAACCCTATAAAGGACAAGGTATGAGGCCAGCTTTTCCAAGGGGCTTTTATCAGTTCCATAAGTCAGCCTCATTTTCTCAAGGCCGTCTGAAACTATGTCATTCCAGTCAAAATCTCCATAAAATAACCATGTGTCCCATTGTGTCTGGTTATGAAATAAATTTTTATTGAACTTATGCAAATAACTATATTGCCATAAGTTAAGAATACTCACAAATAGTTTCCAAATGTTTGAGGAATTAGGTAGAAAGAAATTATGTTTTAAATCTTGCTTATTAGAGTATACTTTACTCAATTTTTAAAAGCTATAAATAGCTTAAAAGAAGAGAAAGTTTTCTTGACTCTGACAAAACAAAAAGAATCAGCAAATGTTTTAAACAAGTTATAAAATAGTATTTCAGTATTCTATTCAGTTCTGTTCTGCTTGATATTGGATCAGTAAACTTGAATACATTCAGCTCTCCATAGAAGTTCTGGAAGTTTTTCACTCTATTCCAATGGCACAATTTCTTTTTTAATCTTTTTTTTTTAAGACAGAATTTCACTTTTGTTGCCCAGATAGGAGTGCAATGGCGTGATCTCAGCTCACTGCAACCTCTGCCTCCTGGGTTCAAGTGATTCTCCTGCCTCAGCCTCCTTAGTAGCTGGGATTACAGGGGCCCACCACCATACATGGCTAATTTTTTGTATGTTTAGTAGAGACAAGGTTTCACCATGTTGGCCAGGCTGGTCTTGAACTCCTAACCTCAGGTGATCCACCCACCTTGGCCTCCCAAAGTGCTGGGATTACAGGCATGACCCACCATTCCTGGCCCAATGGCACAATTTCTAAATATATCAGAAACCTACATTTAAGAATACTCCTTAAATACACCATTTCATATCTGGCAATACTTCCTGTATGATTTTATTATACCAAGTAAGCCAAATATGTCTCTTTTGGACTTCAGGGGACCTAATATCAAAAAAGTAATGAGGTGAAAAAGATGGAATTTAGAATTTGATTTTGGAATATTTTTCAAAAAACAAAAGTTTAAAACACTTGATATCACAAAATAGGATCACAGGTCATTGTAAAATAAGTCATTCATTTAGCCAAAGTGATAATTGAAAGATTTGGAAAAAAAAGAAGAAGCAAAAACTTGGAAGAGACTTACTTTCCCAAATTATAAGCCATAAGAAAGACAGCATGAGGCCAATTAAATCTGTCAAATCTTATAAAAAAATCTATGAAACTTTAATCATCTTGACCATAATATATAATTTCTATAAACATTTTTATAACCTTCGTTTTTTATTAAAAAGTCAGTTGTCAGTTAATGCTCCAAGAAAACCCTGTTAATCTGACACAGGAGCCCAGATGCTGATCTTTCATCAGTGTGCCTTTGATATTAATGTTTAATTCATAGAGAAACTCTGAACTAACGTTATCTCTCAAAATTGGCCCTTACAATCTCACACACCCACCACTTCTGTGATAGTCCCTGGGCCTAGAGGGGTTGAATAGTTTTCATTTATGGCGCTGTGTCTCACGAATGTACTTTATTTGATTGCCATCTTCTCTCAAGTCTGAAGATGATAATTTAACGGCTGTCACTGTTTAAGATTTAGCAGGACTTGGTGTCCTTTTAGATCTGGGAGTCAAAGCCCTATAACTTAACAGCATGAGGACTTTAAAAGCAATACAGAAAGTTATATGGATGTAATAAACTTATTTTTTAATCTCAATTTTCTAGGCAATAAAAAATTTACTAACAATGACATAGGAATTATTTCAATAAAACATAAAATCTGCTAGGTTGGTTACCAAAAGGGGGAAAAAAAAAAAAAAAAAGAACTTCTGCAGTGTGATTGCTTTTCATTATGGGGAGTCCATTTGGATAATCTGCAAGTCAAAATGAATGAAGATGGTACTTGAATTAGTTAGACATAGGAAGAGTGTATCCTGGGTCATAAGTGAAAGTTTTTGATTTCATAAAGTCTAGAGCCCAGAATGTTATGTTAGAAGAAAACATTTCCTGTAGAACTTTAAGACAAAATGTTTTTAGCATCAGGCCACAACATCAGTTAGAACCTAAGGAAAAAAGGTTACAGGAGCTGATGAAAGAGTTGAAGAAGAAAGTTATTATCTCAGGCCTTCTCAAAGGGTAAACAAAGCTAAACACAGTGAGATGCAATAAAAGTTTAACTTTTGGGTTTAAAAAATTAAAATCTCTTGTAATTTGATTAAAAATAAATCAGTACCTTTTAATATCTTTTATTAAGAGTAAATCAATTTCCTTTTAATTATAGCCAACTTGATCACATAGGTTTTTTTCATAAATTCTGTTTTTACAAACCCTATTACAATTTACACAAACCATTTATGACATGCTTGGACTTCCTATATTATCCTAAGCATTCTTTTTTCTTAAATAACCAGTCATTTTATTTTAGGGCAAAAAATTTATAATATGAAATTGTTTCTCATTTTCTCATATAAAAATTATATTCCTTTTAATATCCCTTACCAAAAATACCTCTTTTATTTTGTGCAACTTTCTTGACTCTTCTTATGGATTTCCTTTTACGTTGTTTTATAAATAATCTTTAAATAACCTTTGAAGTAAGAAGAAAATTATTTTTTAATAAGAACATTGTTATTTTTTTATAAAAATGTTTTTCCTATAATTTTTAAAAAATATTGGAAATGACCCACTTAATTAATATTTATTGTTAATTTAACTTCAGATTCTAAATTATATGTTTTTTGTAAGCATTTATTCCATTATACTTACCTAATCAATTAATTTCTTAATAGTTTACCTAGGTTCGTTATGAAAACTATGATAATCATCATTTAAAGTTATTTCCCTTATCCATTTTTGTAGCCCATGGATTTCAGGTGTTTACCTAAGTAAGAACCTTAAGGTTAAATAAATGGGTGGTGGAGGAGTTGCCAATAATTCAAGATTTAACTGTTTTAGTTAAACCAATTGAAACCAGCCTTGTTGTCTGGGGTGTCACCCAAAGTTTCTTGGTCTCATGTCTGAGGAACTCAAAGACCCAGACACTCCAAAGGTGAAGTTGGAGCAGAATTTTAGTAAGCAAAAGGAAGAAAGCTCTCTGGTATCAAGAGGGGTCCTAGAAAAATGGGTTGCAATTTTACGGTGAAATGCAAAGGTTTTTATAGACAAACTGGTGGGGAGGTGTGTTTCATTTATGTAGTGCACAAAAAATAGAAAGTCAGGACTAGGTGTATCATTTGCATAAGGCACAAATTTCTGACAGTCTTCACCCCAACCTTTCTAGTGCACATGTGGGCTCCTTAGCCTGAGTTACTCCATGTTGTTTATCTCTTCCTACTGTGTATGTTTGAAAAAAAAAAAAAAGAGAGAGGGTCATAACCCTCCATGGTGGATGTGCCTGGTCCAGGGTTGCTCTTCTTATCAGTGCTGCTGCAGGCACCCCCCCGTGCAAGCCTCCTTGTCTAGAGTATTTCAAAGAAGGGAGAGGAATGTGCTCTACTGGGGCTCAATATATATCAGCAAAACTTGCAGATCACACACGAGGTCCCATTCTGTGTTAGAACTTGCCTGCCTTATCTGCAGCCTGATCTTTCAGGCTGCTCTTTGCTAAAAGAGAAATGACTTATTGGGCTGCTTTTTGTTAGAAGAGAAGCTGCTTTTTGTTAGAAGGGAACTCTACTGAGGACTCTCGTCCTAACTATCTGCCTAGTTGATTTCTTTCTCTCTTCTCTCACAGTAATATTAAATTTCTTATTTATCATAAAATTACACAGGATAAAATTCTCTTTTGGGCTGCATTTACAGCTTTGTAACTCGTGCCAAATCTTGACACCTCATAATATTTAGCAGAGATAAATAGAACACTTCCTAGCCAATAAATCTAAATAATAATGTAGGCTGACAATTCTGAAGACATTTCTAATTTGATTTTACCAATAACTTTAAAGCCAGCTTCTTTATTAGCAATTTACTTATGTCATGTGAACTTGCAAAGCATTTTGGCTCATTTACTTAATTCCTGAGTAGTCCTTTATTTCTAATCCAATTTGCTACCTTGTGGCCACAACACATAACAAAACACATATATGTACACCTTAACTCACCTAAACATGCATACACATATGTACAGATAAACACATCTAAGCACATATACATACTCATACAAATAAAGATCCTATAGCTTTTACTTCAGAACTCTACCCATGAGATATTAATACAGACTTACCAGTTTACCACAAAATGGCTGGATGCAAATAGTGGTTTTTGTCTCAACACCAGTAGAAAGGTCCTTTAAATTGGAAAAAAAAAGTACCTTTTCTTAAGCAAAAATCACATCCTCATTTTTTTTTTTACAAACTTCACCAAAACCACATCTTATTCTCCTACTGTTCTAACTCTCAGTAACCCTAATTCCCAGGGAAAACATAGGATTACTTAATTTAACATAACATGACCTTAAGATTTTAAATTGCTGGAGAAAATTTTGAGACTAAATTAACCAAATTAATCTTACCAAAGATTACTAAAGTCATGTGAACTGAAGCGCCTCTGAGCTAGCTTCTATTAGTCTGACAAATGTTTACTTTTCTTTAAGCCAACTAATTAAATGTCTTTCATATAACTGGTACTGAAATATTATTTTCATATGACACATATGAACATATAGACATAACAGACTCAGGCAGATCTTATAGGTTTAAAATTTTCATTTGCCTGTATTCAAAATTTTCTCTTCCCTACTTTAGACTATTAACTTCTTCATTATCTGTTCCATGTCCTAAATAATTGTTTACTAGGTACTCTAAATTTGCATCTCCAAAGATGTGAATTAGGTGAAACAAGGTAGAAGATGCACATCTCAAAGGCGCAGAATTAGATGTAAACAAAGACCAGTTTCGTTATGTAAATTTTAAGCTATTGTCTTACCCCTAGTTAAAGTTCCTAATGGCTTAGGTGCAGAGACAGAGATGCCCTTACAAAATGGAAATTTCCTTTAAAGATATAAATTTCCATTACAAAGAATTTTATTAAAGTGATTTGGTTTGATAGGTGGTATTTCCAACTTAGCTACTTAATTAGATTACTGGCCTTTAAGAAATGGGTGAAGAAAATATGCAGGATTTTCTTATCTAAACATTAAAAACAGAAAGAGTAGTCGTCCCCTATAGTAATGACCATTTCCTGTAAACTACTCTCAGCCACCCCTAACATTGTAGCTCTCATACGGCATTATATACACCAAAGGCAAATACTTTCACAGTACAAGGTGATCTCTGGTACTCCCAAAAGACAAAAAAATCAGGTTATGCAATACAAGAAAGAAGAGCTTAAGACCTGAGAAGAATCAGCACATGACTCTTGAAACTCCACAGTGAAAGCAAAACAGCTCAAAAAGGGGTGATTGGCACCTTAATTCTGAGTTCCTCAAGGGGTCTGAGTCATTAGAAATCTTCTCTATTTTTTTCACTTGGTACTGAAGATGGCAAAAGGAGGAGATGTTAGATATGAGTTCTAAATTTCTTTTCAAATAATCAATATGTCAGTATGTTCAATTATTTGCCTTCAACTTTTAAACTTAACTTCCTCCTAAAGTAATCTTTTTCGATTACCTGCTCCACCTGACTCATTTCAATCACCTGCTGCATCCTGACTCATTACGTTTACCTGCTCCACCCTGACTCATTCTGATTACCTGCTACCTGTTCCACCCTGACTCTACCCTGCAGAACCATTTTTCCCACCAAACCACTAACCCCTGTCACTCTCTTTAAATTAGTCAATTGGAATTATTTTATCCTGTGCAGTCTAACCCTAGCCAATAGGGGAACGACACAGCAGCAGGGGCCACATGCATCAGGGATAAGAACCCCTTCCCCTCCCCTGTCCAAGTGTGCCTCACCATTGCTCCATCTGTAAGGGCACACTCTTCTATAGGAGCACCTTGTCTTGCTGAGAATTAAAAAGAAAATGTTATATTCGAGTGCTCTTTTGTGGCACCAAAACTTTATTTATAACAACAAATAGAGTAGAAGATAAGTAAATGAGAGGACAAGTTTTAAAGAAAGGAAGTGAACAGAAACTGCGTGCCTTTTTTTTTTTTTTTTTTTTTTTTTTTCAATGAGAAA
>NW_016804381.1:184225-197829 GCF_001698545.2 Rhinopithecus bieti
TTTTTTTTTTTTTTTTTTTTTTTTGCAGCTGCATGGAATTTTAGTGAATCCAGAGGCCTTGTTCCCCATAATTTGGAATTCTCATTCAAATATGACCAACTCAGGTAGAGTTAATCAAATCTGATGGAAGAAGACCAAAATAACAAAACAAATATGATTACTGAGGACTTTTAATGGTAAGGAGAAATTAAGACCAGTTACTTGTTAATCTTAACTTTCAGTCACTAAAGAGAATTTTCAAGACAAAAGTCCAATTGAGCTACTTACCTAGGAATAAGCGCAGGTTGAACACGGCTCTCTATCATCTATGAAGCAGGAAAAAATTCAAACTCGCTTTCTCTGTTGGAAGGGAGCAGAAACTCCAGAAAGGAGTTGCTGGCCCTCCATCATCATGGAAACAGGAAAACTAACCTTCCTTATTGGAAGTGAGTAAAACTCCAGGAAAGGAATTATAAAGCAAAATGAACCTTAGACCTCAGCCAAATTTGGGGAGAGGAATGATTCTCTGAAGGGACCTCCCAGACCTCAGCAAATTGTATTATGGTTTGAGCAATAAAGATAGGCCAAGCTGGTACCAAGCAAGGATAGATTTGTCAAAGATCAGGCCACCTCGTCTGTTCCACTGGCCACCAGTTTATAAACCAAAGAATATCTGAGACAGGTCTCAATCAATTCAGAAGTTTATTTTGCCAAGGTTAAAGACATGCCTGGAAGAAAATAACATGGACCCACAGGAACAGTCTGTGGTCTAAGTCTTTCTCCAAAGATAACTTTGAGGGCTTCAATATTTAAGGGAAAATGTAGGCTGGAAGGGAGAGAGGTAGGGTATAGTAATCCCCAAGTTGTAAGAGAAAAGGAGCAGGTACAGGAATAGCCAATTATGTATTCATCTCATGCTCAATAAATTGGCACTTTACGTAAGATAAGCAACCTCTGGGGATATTTAACTTTTTATCTCCAGCTATCTGCTTAGGACCAAAAGGAAAGGCAGCTTCTTGCATGACTCAGCTTTCAGCTTCATTTGTTCCTTTTGGCATAATGAATTGGGGTCCCAAGTTATTTTTCTTTCACAGCTTTATATCAACTGGGAACTTGGAAGTAAAGCTAAAATGTGTTGGCAACTTTCTTTTCAAATTCAGAGTTTATGTTCTGACACAGGATTTTCTGATTAGCCCTCTTTGGCCATGGTGCTTGGAACAGCAAGGGTACTGTTTTTATTGTAGTGTCACATCTACACAGTCAGCCTGTGTAGATGTCCTTAAAATAAGCAAGAAAAGTAGACGGAGATGAAATTGGAGAGAGAGAGAGAGAGAGAGAGAGAGAGAGAGAGAGAGAGAGAATACTGCATTACAATTCTATTTCCTCATTTAAAACATGCTGAGAAAAGCAGTTATTTGTGCTCTGCAGTTGCTCTTTAAACATGTGTGAAGGAAAAGCCTGAAATTTTTAGTAAAATACATCCAAGTGTTTGTTATGCTGAGGGTTTCCACATTCTGAGCAAGTTATTTATTTATACAAGAATTGTCACAGGCAATTCTCAGAATAGCCACCTACTTGAGGAAAAAACTCACAGAAAATCATTACACAACATCTAGGTTTTGTTACATTTCATATATTTTGTGGTATTTTTAAATATACATACTTGTCATATTTTAAAATATTGAATTTATTATTCTAAACTGAGGTGGAAATTCTGCACAATAAACCGTTAGGAGAAAGTACGCTCTCCCTCAACTAGTTAGGAAATGGCAAAGGAAACCAAAGACAGGGTTTCCTGCACTCAAGGTAGTTTCAGGAAGAGTACAGATTCAAAAGTACTATGAGAAAGTGCCACCTGTGCACTCAGTAATGAAACCCTGGAGCTCTGTCCTATTGTGCCAGAATGACTCTCTCAGATAACTACCAGTTCCCTCAAGCCCCAACATACAAGCTTGGGCTGCAGAGGAAGGCCTTACATTTGTGCAAGAGGTGTTCTGTGAGATGTAGAGCAACATTCTTGGAGGTGTGTTCACACCTAAATATTCTATTTTTTGTTCTCTTGGCCAATAATAATGGCTCATGTTTCTATAGTGCTTTTCTTTTTTTAATTTTTAATTTTTATGGGTACATAGTAGGTATATATATTTTTGGGATATATGGAATATTTTGATACAGGCATACAATATGTAATCATCCCCTCAGGGTAAATGGAATATTTGTCACTTCCAACATTTATCCTTTGTGTTACAAACAATTTAATTACACTCTTATTTTTAAATGTACAATTATTATTGACTGTAGTAACCCTGTTGTGCTTTAAAACACTAGGTCTTATTCATTTTTTTCTACTTTTTTGTATCCATTAATCATCCTCACTTCCTTGCAATCTTCTCACTACCCTTCCCAACCTATGGTAACCATCCTTGTCTCTATCTCCAGGAGTCAATTGTTTTAATTTTTAGCTCTCACAAATAAGTGAGAACGTGCAAAGTTTGTCTTTCTGTGTCTAGCTTATTTCACTTAACATAATAACCTCCAGTTCCATCTATGTTGTTGCAAATGGCAGGGTCTTCTTTTCTTATGGCTGAATAGTACTCCATCATGTACATGTACTACATTTTCTATTCCATTTGTCTGCTGATGGACACTTAAGTTGGTTCCAAATCTTAGCTATTGAAAATAGTGCTTTAATAAACATGGGAGTGCAGATATATCTTTAATATCCTGATTTCATTTCTTTAGGGTATTACCCAACAGTGGGATTGTTGGATCATATGGTAGCTCCATCTTTAGTTGTGTGAGGAACCTCTAAACTGTTTTCTAGTGGTTGTAGTTATTTACATTCCCACCAATTACCAATGTAGTAATTTACATTCCCAATGTGCAAGGGTTCCCTTTTGTCCATGTCTTCAACAGCATTCATTATCATCTATCTTTTGGATAAAAGCCATTTTAACTGAGGTGAGATGATATCTCACTGCAGCTTTGATTTGCATTTCTCTGATGACCCGTGATGTTGAGCACCATTTCATATAACTGTTTGCTATTAGCATGTTGTCTTTTGAAAAATGTCTATTCAAGTATTTTGCCCATTATTAGATTCTTTTTCTATTGAGTTGTTTGTGCTTGTTATATATTCTGGTTTTTACTTCCTTGTCAAATGGGCAATTTGCAAATATTTTCTCCCATTGTGTGGGTTGTCTCTTTATTGTTTCCATCACTGTGCAGAAGCTTTTTAACTTGATGTGATTCCATTTATCCATTTTTGCTTTTGTTGTCTGTGCTTGTGGGCATTACCTAAGAAAATTTTTCCCCAGATCAATGTCCTGGAGATTTTCTCCAGTGTTTTCTTGTAGGAGTTTCTTTGTATAAGGTTTTATATTTAAATCTTTAATCCATTTTATTTTTGTATATGGCAAGAGATAAGTGTTTACTTTCATTCTTCCACATATGGATATCTAGTTTCCCCAGCACCATTTATTAAGACTGTCCTTTCCCCAATGTATGTTTTTGGAGCCTTTGTCAAAAATGAGTTCACTGAAGATGTATAGATTTGTTTTAGCATTATCTATTCTGTTTCATTGGTTTATGTGTCTGTTTTTATACCAGTACCATGCTGTTTTGGTTACTATAGCTCTGTAGTATAATTTGAAGCAGTAATGTGATTCCTATAGTTTTGTTCTTTTTGCTCAGAATAGCTTTGGCTATCCTGGATCTTTTGTGGTTCCTTAAAAATGTTCAGATTGTTTATTTTCTTTTGTGAAGAATGTCATTGGTATTTTGATAAGGATTGCATTGAATCTCTAGATTGGCTTGGGTAGTATGGACATTTAAATATAATTGGTTCTTCCAATCTATTAACATGGAATCTCTCCATTTTTGTGTGTGTCCTCTTCAATTTCTTTCACCTGTGTTTTATAATTTTTATTGTGGAAATATTTCACTTGTTTGGTTAAATTAGTTCCTAGGCATTTAATTTTCTTTGTAGCTATTGTAAAAAATAAAATAAAATAAAATAAAATAAAAATAAAATAAAATAAAATAAAAATGATTAAGATGATATGATTTGTCTGTAAGTTTTATTGGAATGATTGGCGGTTGACATAATATTACACTAATGCAAGGGTGATATTTGGCTTTCTCTCTTGAAACAAGATTGTCATCTAATATTAAAGGATAATGAAAATGATTTTGGCCTGCCTTTTAAATAAAACTACAGGAAAAAGAAGGTAAAGACAAGAGACAGCATGGAAAGCTAAATATTCTATCAATAAATAAAGGTTATTGCCTTTTGAAATTTTGAGTCATTATTTTGGCAAAATAAATGACTTATGGTGACCTGGAATTCTATTTTATACTATCAAGTGTTTGAAATCTTTAACATATTTGATAGGTTTCCCAAAATCAAATTTCAGCTTCAAAATTGTCTTTCTTTTCCAACCTCTAACTTTGGGATGCTATAGAGAGCCCCTGAAGCATCCAAAAGAGAGGTAAACAGGATTATTTGACATGTTAAGTTACGTGGGAAGTATTGTCAAAATAAAAATTAATGCTTAATTTTCTTCAGGTTATATTTTAGTGAATGTTAATATATGTTCCAAAATTGTATGAGATTCCTAAATTCTAATGTGACTATATATATACTATCAATCATAATTACAGTTATCATATTAGTCCATTTTCATGCTGCTGATAAAGACATACCTGAGACTGAGCAATTTACAAAAGAAAGAGGTTTCATTGGACTTACAGCTCCACATGGCTTGGGGACACCTCACAATCATGGTGGAAGGCAAGAAGGAGCAAGTCCTGTCTTACATGGATGGCAGCAGGCAAACAGAGAATGAGGAAGATGCAAAAGTGGAAACCCCGGATAAAACCATCAGATCTTGTGAGATTTATTCACTACCATGACAATAGTATAGGGGAAACCACCCCCATTACTCAGTTATCTCCCACTGGTACCCTCCCACAACACATGGGAATTATCAGAGTACAATTCAAGATGAGATTGCGGTGGGGACACAGAGCCAAACCATATCAGGTATTATGTCAGTTATTGTAGATCACAGAAATAACCAAATTCCCATGTCAATTGTGTCTTTATGACTGTTTAAAGCCATTTCCACAGTTAATTGCTTAATTCTGATGCAGCTTCTGAAAATTTCGCAAGCACTCAAAATCCTAGAATATAATATCTTTTAGGAAGTTTATGAAAGGATGGAAAGGACCCTGAAAAGCACTCTTGAATACAGGTAAGAATTCCTAGAACTTTAATGAAAAGACTGACTGGTTTATAAAACTACTAACCCAAGTAGAACAAAAATTAATTGAATACCAAGAAAATACTTTGCCAGATTTTCATGCTCAATCAACCAATACTGAAATTGTTTAGATATACAATTTGAATGAACTCCATGGTCTAAGTCAAGTTACCTATGATAACCCATTAGTTCTCAGTGCTATGCACCTAAATTGGATAAACAACTGGTATTCAAGAGAACATAAGTCCAACATTAAGCATGGACTCATGGAGAACCAGGAGGGCTGCCTTGTCCTTTCTGAGTCCTCAAAACTTTTATTAATAAAAGTTCTGCATTTTGTGACTCATCATGGAAAAGACAAAATGATCCAAATTAAATATATATTGGTGTGGTGATTTCTAAATTGCTAAAATAGTTTATGACCAATGTTTGGTTTGTTAAACCCATATTCCTTGGAAGACAAAGCTTTAGGTACATTTGGCAACTTGATGAGCCATTCAGACATTTATAGAGGGATTTTATTCAGTTGTCATTTTCAATGCATGTTTTCTGGTTGTATAACAGCTTTCCCATGCAAGAGGGATGACATTATAACAGTAGATTATTATACCACCATGTGTTTTCACCAGGTAAAGAAAGCATTTCATGGTTCACTTACTGAGGACCATCAACCCCTTCATAATTTAGAACCTGAAGATCAGATCTTCCGAGAACATCAGAGAAAGACTGCCCTTGGCATCCACACTGCAGCAAAACTTCAGGACCTTGAATCTTGGGCTCATAATTTCACAACTGAGAAGGGTTCATCCACACTCTTGGAACTATATCCATTGGAACCCTTAAGGTAAAGCTAACCAGGGAAGTTTCTCCCCAGAAGAAGATTGCATCCTTGATATGAACAGCTTTTTCCCAAGATCATGGATCAAGACTTCTCTACTATCATGAGACTCTTATCTTTGAATATTTTTCCCTTGCTTAGGACTCTGTGAACAAGAGAAGTGAAAAGGGGGTTTGTTGTGTGCACTCATTGTGTATGCTTTATTTGTGAAGGCTTTTGAAGCCAGCTTTTATACATGGATGAGCTTATACCTTGATAGATGGAAGATGAGGCCCAATGAAGGTGAGAAATTTTAAAGACACATATGTGGCCTCATAATCAGTCAGAAACAACATATTGGTTCACTCTTCTTAACCCACTTCATGGGTTAAAGAGAACATTGCCAGGAGGCCTTCACCCTTCTAGAAGGGCATTATTTATCTAGTCCTTTTCCCCCATTGTTTGGAGCAAAAGAGACAATGATTAGAAATGTATCCCTCATGATAAGCTCTATGGCAGATTCTACTGTAAAGGCTATGGTTGCAAAGCAGACTTTAAATTATCTTGTGAGAGTTATGCTAAATAATAGAATTGCTCTAGAGTACTTACTGGCTAAACAGAGAAGTATCTGTGCAGCTGCTGGCACTTGGGGCTATGGAGAAATACATCACACCAGCTATTAAAGAGATGCAGTTGTAGGGGATTAACGAAGAGACAGCTTAGTTAAGCAGGCAGAATATTTATCTAGCTTATTATTTTATCATTTAATTTTAGGTGGTTTGGTTTATGGGGATCTTGGGAAACTCTTTGTGTTATGCTCCTAATATTCATAATAGTAAACCCAAAATGATGGTAACTAAGAGTGACACAAAAGCCTTAATTTTTGGTCACACTCTCACCTAAGTGAGAACCTGATGAAAAAGGGGGAATTTTTTAACAAAATTGTGGGAGGCTATTGTTTTCGACTGAACTCATGCACAAGGCCCCAACAGAGTCGACTAAACCAAAATGGAGTCACTCATACTACCTGTGACATAAGCAAACTAAGACTTTAAGGAAACACACGGATCTTAGAACAGACCAGGTTTTGGGTTTTTTTCTCCTGTTTCTCCTTTGTTTGTTTGTTTGTTTGTTTGTTTGTTTGTTTGTTTTTTAACAGAGGAAAAAAAACTCAAACCTGGTCTCTTCTAGGATCTAGGTGTTCCACCATAGGGTACAAGGTCCCTCCTTGTCCTAGAGAAGATCTAGAACACATTTCTAGGAGCCAGCCTTATACATGGATAAACTTATACTTTGATAGATGGAAGATGAGGTCCAATGAAGGTGAGAAACACATATCTATGACATTCCAGCATAAGAATCTAAGGTATAATTCCTACATGACAGGAATCTGCTCCATTAACAGTTGGCAGATCTCACTTGTAAAATTGTTTCAGCACTCTTCCCCGAACCCATGGGCAGAGTTTTAAAAATTCCTTATAGATTATCTTTAATATTTTAAGTCTATTTTGTTCTGTGATTTTTTTCTTTGAATCATTTTTGCTAGCATGTTGCCTAGAAAATGGTTTATTTTATCTAATTTTCTAATTTACTGGCAAAAAATTTGTTCAAATTATTTTCTTATTTTTGATATTCTTTCTATATCTGCAGTTAAAGCCATTTTTTATTTCTACTGTTTACCTGCTCTCTCTCTCTCTCTCTCTCTCCTCTCATTCATCAGTGTTTTCAAAGTTTTAGTTATTAGCATTTTTTAAATAATGAGTCTCTGGTTTTGTCAATTCTCTCTAATGTACTTTTGTCTTCAATATCATTACTTTTGCTCTTACCTTTATTATCTATGAAATGCAGCTGCTTTGCTGTGACTCCTTTTATTCCTGGGATTAGGGAGCAGAGCTTCAGAGGAGGAAGAACAGAGTGTACTATTTTTGAAATGAAGTTGAGCCAAGAAAAATTGAGGCTGGCATTTCCTCTGAGAAGTGCTAGACTCAAGTTATTCTTTAAAGGAAACATTTAGAAACCCTTCTTTGGAGCTTTTGGAGAGCCCTAGAAGGTATGTTCCAAGTGAATATTTTCAGAGAACATTAATGTTGTTTTTATTTCATAACAAATTTCTATGTAACCTTAGAGTAAAGAGGAAAAGGATCTTCTATTTTCTTAAAAATACTGTGATTCACTGCAGAGCTCATAAATGCTAAATCACAGCATGGCAGACAAGTGAAAAGAAAATAAGAAAGCAATGACTATCTACATAATTTATTTCCAAGTCATAGTCCATGGGCTGACTTCTTTTAGCATTTGGCACTTTGCCAAGCTGATGAACCTCTACCCACATGTAGTCAAAACCCACAGATAATATGGATTTCCCTTTCTCCAGCATTGGCAAGCACCTAAGTGATATGGAAGTATTTGGAAGAGCTTGTTTATATAGATCTGTATTGTCACCCATCAATTTGATCTCTTTGGTGTCTTAGAATTTCTGATGTCTTCTGAGTCTACTCTGGGGTGATAGTTCCATCCTTCAGTGTAATTTAATTTTTTACGTTAATGAAAAAGTTATTAGTTTAATTAGGCATGCAAATAAATACACATTTATTATTTATTATATATTTTAATGCAGCAATTATGGTGCATCATAATAAATGCTACGTCAGAAATATGCAAAAAGTGAGGTAGAGACAGAATCCCTCACTCCATATTAAGGAATCATAACAGGATTCCTGGAGGAGGCACTGAAGCTTAAGTTATAAAGGTTAGCTTTACCTTCAGGCAAGGTTATCTGAAAGCTCTTTCAGACTGCTAAATGGGTGTATTAATCTGTTCTCATGCTGCTATAAGGGCATACCTGAGACTGGGTAATTTATAAGGGAAAGAGATTTAATTGACTCACAATTCCACATGGCTGGGAGGCCTCAGGAAACTTACAACCATGGCAGAAGGCACGTCCTCACAGGGTGCCAGGAGAGAGAATGAGTGTCGAGCAAAGGGGAAGGCCCCTTATAAAACCATCGTATCTTGTAAGAACTCACTATCACAAGAATAGCACAGGAAGAACTTCCACCATGATTCAATTATCTCCACCTGGTCCTGCCTTTGACAATGGGGATTATTACAATTCAAGGTGAAATTTAGGTGGAGACACAGAGCCAAACCATATCAAAGGGTAAGAGGAGTTAAGGCCGTAGGAGTGAAGGGATTGGTGGAGCTCTATAAAGGCAGTAAGGCCAGGTACATGGAGGACCCAGTGTTCCCATCTGCTAAAATGCTCCAGTCATGAGAAAGGAGGCAGGAGAGGAAAGGAAGGGTAAGTAGCACAGCATAACTTTTCTGAATTGGAATAGCTGGTCGTGCCTTCTGGCACAGAAGACGCATATCAAACTCTCAGATCTCACCTAGAGAAAACAGTTCTGCCTCACTCAACCAGAGTCACTCTACGTATGAGCCATCTGCTCTCATCTCACCTGACTGGCTTGCCCTGTCTCAAATGACTGATGTCAAGGTAAGAACTCTTCCCATCTATAAAAACTATCTTCCCATCTAAACTGTGCCATTTGCTGATCTTTTCTCCTACCTCATCATTTCTAGAACTAGTGAGTCAGACCAGGGTGGTCAGGGATGGAGGCTTCAGCTGATCTAGTCAGGATAAAGCCAGGCGTCAGGTCATGAAAGCCAGAGGAAGGCCATGCTGGCTCACCACTAGGCTGATCCCACAATGTGCTCGGGGCAGCAAAGCTGGGGCCATGAGCATCCTATTGAAAGAACGTTCTATTTCAAAAATAGCTTCAAAGCTATTGTCCTAGGAAATACAAGAATGTTGCGTTATCATTCCTTACACTTACATTAGTTTATATAAAGATCTTAATCTGGCCCTAGTTGAAAGGTTAGTGTATTGGGACCAGGCCCCTCATTTAAAGTGCTTCTGGGGCAGAAGGGCTGGAGTGAGAAGTCCATGGGGGACCTGATCTCAAGAATAACTGAGATCTGTAGCAATGCTGTAAAGTGCTTTCACAAGCTGCATCTCATATCTTCCTCACTAAACCTTACGAGCTGCATTGTATTAATAATTCTTACTTTGCAGATGGGGAAATAGATGCTAGGGGAAGTTGCATAATTAACCAAGTTCCTCAGCTGGTGGGAGTAACATGTAGCACTCACATCCAGATCTTTTGACTCCTGAGCCCACAGCTTCATTCCCTACCCAAGGCCGTGGTCTTGTGAAACTCTCATAAGCTCATAATTGTTTCACCTTGGCTATGAGGGCATGAGCTGAAGAGCAGAAAATCTAGCCCTTCAAGGTCTGAACTTACGAGTCCAAGGCAAGAACAAAGTTAGCTGAACTCAGGCTGAGCTAATACATTGATTTTTGCACCCCTTATATTCATTCAGCTAAGGCCAGAATCAGGGCAGCCTGGATATACAGGTGGGGATGAGGTGACCCCAGATGGCAGAGTGCAGGAGTAGGTGGGGGGTGGATAATTACAACAAGACTTTGCCTTATCTCTAAGTATTCTTGTCCTGCGGGGTGACCTTGAGAAATTGTTCTACTTCCTTATTTCTCTAGCTCTGCAATGAATTGAATACGTTAGTGCCTGTGCTGTGAAGATGTAGGGACGGTCCCAGTCCTCAGGATGCTTACATCCAGAAGAATGCATTTTAAAAGGTCTATGTATAAGGGAGAATGTTTTTCGTTTTTGTTTTTTAGAATCATTAAGAAACCTATTCTTCTGGGAAACACAGAGGAATAACATGTTATTTTAGATTTCAAAATTTGTAGAAGATTTTGAACGGATTTGGTATTTGAACTGCTTTGTCAGGAAGTAGGATTTTGATGGTCAGGGCTGAGGACAGACTGGGGAGCAAATACAAGAATGTGAAAAAGCCAGGTGTGCAGTCTCTCTCACTCTCTCCTCTTCTCTCCACCCCCCTAGTAGTTCTGTTTCTCTGAAGAATCCTAATGTGTACCCCAACTGTTTCCAAAAGGATTTTGAGATTGCTAAGCAGCCACATTCAGTTCAATCTGGCTTTACATTTTGTAGGTTTAAGCAATTTTGGGGGCAATGAATGTACCTTCAATAGACTTTTGAGTGTCAACCTTTATTTTCTCCCAATCTATTGCCTACAGTCTCCAGGCTACTGCTGCTCCATCTAATGATCCTTACAGTAAATACACTAAAAGAATAGACAATGAATTCAACAGAGACTGATCCCTGTAGTCTGCACATAAGATTTAGTCTGCGGTTGATACTAATATGCGTGAACACAGCGTACATTGCTGTTCCTTCTGCCTTAAGGTTTAGATAGCATATGTGAGAATGAAGTGGCCCCTCTGAAGGAAGCAGGAAAGTTATATAGTAAAATGTAATGAAACAAGGATAAGCAGCTATCTTGGAAACTGTGACAAGAGGCTCACAGAAAATTTTGGAGATGTCGATAAGGGAGACATGGAGAGTAAGGGGTGGGTCACTGTTTCTCCAGGGCTGATAAATCATGGCTCCAATGTGGACTTGGTGCCAGGTCTCCCAAATGATGCTGCTCCTCAACACACACACACACACACACACACACACACACACACACACACACACACACAGTGTTTTAAATTTCCTTGTGACCTAGAAGACATACTTTTTCCTGGGGCCCAGTTTTCTCATCTGTAATATGACAGGAGTAAGCCAGATGATCTCTAAGTTCCTCTCCAATTCTGGTATTCTATAACTAAAATTTGTTTTCTCTAATCAGTTTTGTGATTTGGAAGAGAATGAGTTGATAATGCAGTGGGCTATGACAGTTATAGTTCTCTTAATAAATTAAATTAGAATATTCATGTTTTGGCATTCACATCCACATTTGCAGGCTCTGATTAGCATGGACAATTCTCTCTCCCAAATCACTTCCACATGAACTTATCAAATCATCTGACTAGTCCCACTCATCCTGACCACATCACATCACAAGGCGGCATGCATTAGGGCAGTTATAACATCCCCTAGGGTATTTGCACAATGACTGCTTACCATAGGGAACAGGCTTCCCTCCCTGCAACAAACAAAGAAAATGTCTTTTAAAATGCTCTAAATAATACGTGTGAAAACATAGTCAATACTCAAGGTATAAAGGAAAAAAGCAAAAATGGCTAAATTCCCACCACACAGAGATTATCACCATGAACATGTCAGTGAACATTCTAACATATATTTTCTATGTTTATATATACACACAAATAATTTTGCATAAATGGGATCATATTATCCATGCAATTTTATAATTTTTAAATCTTATTAAAACTTTTATATTTTAAATTGTATCTAAAACTTACTTTAGAGTCCAATAATATTTTAATACAGAATTTTAAAATTATAGTATATTTTTCTTGTATTTAAGGAAAGATTATCGGTCTACAAAGGGGAGATTAGAAGACTTGCTTTCTCAACCACAGTTGTACCATCTATGCCTAAAGATACTGAAAAATGTGAAAAGTGACGTAACAGAGAATTCTGACTTTCTAAAGAAATCATGCAAAATTTTAAATGAAACAAACAAATGATGAAACCTATGTTTCCCTCACTTTTTAGATGTTAATAATTTGCCAAAGCGGGTCTTATGAAAAAGAAAAATTTCAGATGATACAGCATGTCAATTAAATTGTGGTCAATTTTGAGGGCAATGACTCATAGTTTGAAGAAGAAAAATTGAGGCCATGAGCGGTGGCTCATGCCTGTAATCCCAGCACTTTGGGAGGCCGAGGCGGGTGGATCGCGAAGTCAGGAGATCAAGACCATCCTGGCTAAAATGGTGAAACCCTGACTCTACTAAAAATACAAAAAAATTAGCCGGGCATGGTGGTGGGCACCTGTAGTCCCAGCTACTCGGGAGGCTGAGGCAGGAGAATGGCATGAACCTGGGAGGCAGACCTTGCAGTGGGCCGAGATTGCGCCACTACACTCCAGCCTGGGCGGCAGAGCGAGACTCTGTTTCAAAAAAAAAAAGAAAAGTAAAAGAAAAATTGAATATTTTAATTGTAGACTTGATGAGCTCTTTAAATGCCAAAATGATTTGTTACACATTTTGAACTAGAAACGAAAACTCTCTGAAGCATCTTCTAGGAATAAGTAGTCATATTGCATTAACCATAAGAGCATAACCAATAACTGAGAGACCTTTTACAATTTTAAAGTCAAATATTGCTGAATGCCTGCTGGATGAAAAGTAAATAAAAGACATTACAGCAGGAACACTTTCCAATATTACAGCAACTCAGTGAAAATCACTTCTGCTGCATTCTGAAGGAAGATGGTTGTCTCAGGAAAATCAACTGGAGTTGCAAGCTGAGCTAGCTGCTTTATTTACAGAACACCATTTTACTTGAATGAACAAGGAAAATACAAACTATGTTTATTCAGTCGTGTATTTTAGCAGATATTTTCTGGAAAATTAACAAAGTAGACTGTTACTGCCAGAACTAACATTTTTTGCTAATTTTGCTGATTTTGTGTTTTGTGCTAATGATAAAGTTTCAACTTTTAGAGATTAGAATTTTGGAAAACTTT
>NW_016804381.1:201487-218179 GCF_001698545.2 Rhinopithecus bieti
AAAAAAA
Source organism: Rhinopithecus bieti (assembly GCF_001698545.2). NCBI lineage: Eukaryota > Metazoa > Chordata > Mammalia > Primates > Cercopithecidae > Rhinopithecus > Rhinopithecus bieti. Next base: position 201,495 of record NW_016804381.1, read on the forward strand.
AAAAGAAAAGTAAAAGAAAAATTGAATATTTTAATTGTAGACTTGATGAGCTCTTTAAATGCCAAAAATGATTTGTTACACATTTTTGAACTAGAAACGAAAACTCTCTGAAGCATCTTCTAGGAATAAGTAGTCATATTGCATTAACCATAAGAGCATAACCAATAACTGAGAGACCTTTTACAATTTTAAAGTCAAATATTGCTGAATGCCTGCTGGATGAAAAGTAAATAAAAGACATTACAGCAGGAACACTTTCCAATATTACAGCAACTCAGTGAAAATCACTTCTGCTGCATTCTGAAGGAAGATGGTTGTCTCAGGAAAATCAACTGGAGTTGCAAGCTGAGCTAGCTGCTTTATTTACAGAACACCATTTTTACTTGAATGAACAAGGAAAATACAAACTATGTTTATTCAGTCGTGTATTTTAGCAGATATTTTCTGGAAAATTAACAAAGTAGACTGTTACTGCCAGAACTAACATTTTTTGCTAATTTTGCTGATTTTGTGTTTTGTGCTAATGATAAAGTTTCAACTTTTTAGAGATTAGAATTTTGGAAAACTTTCGGGCGCGGTGGCTCAAGCCTGTAATCCCTGCACTTTGGGAGGCCAAGACGGGCGGATCACGAGGGTCAGGAGATAGAGACCATCCTGGCTAACACGGTGAAACCCCGTCTCTACTAAAATATACAAAAAAACTAGCCGGGCGAGCTGGCGGGCGCCTGTAGTCCCAGTTACTCCGGAGGCTGAGGCAGGAGAATGGCGCAAACCCGGGAGGTGGAGCTTGCAGTGAGCTGAGATCCGGCCACTGCACTCCAGCCTGGGCGACAGAGTGAGACTCCGTCTCAAAAAAAAAAAGAATTTTGGAAAACTTTGATCCTCCACTGTGAATTTGTCAGCTTCACAACGCTTGAAGACATTTTTGTGAGATTTATAGGTATTCACAAATGTGAATTTTTTTTTTTTTTTTTTTTTTTTTTTAAGACGGAGTCTCACTCTGTCACCCAGGCTGGAGTGCAGTGGCGCGATCTCGGCCCACCGCAAGCTCCGTCTCCCGAGTTCAAGCCATTCTCCTGCCTCAGCCTCCCGAGTAGCTGGGATACAGGCACCCGCCACCAAGCCCGGCTAATTTTTTTGTATTTTTATTAGAGACAGGGTTTCACCATGTTAGCCAGGATAGTCTGGATCTCCTGACTTCGTGATCAGCCCTCCTCGGCCTGCTAAAGTGCTGGGATTACGCGCCCAGCCGGATTTTTTTTTTTTTTTTTTTTTTTTTTTTTTTTTTGAGACAGAGTCTCGCTCTGGCTCTGTCACCCAGGCTGGAGTGCAGTGGAGTGATCTCAGCTCATTGCAACCTCTGCCTCCCAGGTTCAAGCAATTCTCCTGCCTCAGCCTCCCCAGTAGCTGGGATTACGGGCGCCCACCACCACACCCGGCTAATTTTATATTTTTAGTAGAGACGGGTTTCACCATGTTGGCCTGGCTGGTCTGGAACTCAAATGATCTGCCTGCCTCGGCCTCCCAAAGTGCTGGGATTACAGGTGTGAGCCACTGTGCCCGGCTAAAAATGTGATTTCTTTCATATCATTTACTTTTTGATATGAATATTTGAACTGATATTTACCAATATGTAATCTTGTAAAAAATATGCATAGGTAAAGATCCATTCATTCAAAGTGTAAGATAGACCAGTGGATTTTAATGTTACAGAGTACAAAAAGTTCATTGTTATCATTTCACATCCCACAATGAAGCTTACCTTTCAGAAACTACTGCTTGTTGAAATTTGATGTTATGTCAGAGAAGACTATCCACAGTTATAAAAGGCTACTTAAATGCTTCTCTCCTTTTCAACTATATATCTCCGTAAAGTTTGAATTTTTTCAACCCAAATAGCATATTGCAACCCATTGAATGCAAAAGTAAACATGAGAATCCAGCAGACAGTAAAGACATGTGCAAAGATGTAAAACAATGCCACTCTTGTCACTAAATGTTTTTGTTTTAGAAAACTCATTTGTCATAAACGTGTTAATTATGTCAACATGCAATTGGCTTATTGTTATTTTAAATCAATCAAATATTTTTAAAATTCAGTTTTATATCTGATATGATAACTGCTGATAAACATAATCCACAGAAATAAAAACTCTTTAGGGTCCTCAATGATTTTAAGAGTTGTAAAATGGTGTTGTGACCAAAATATTTGAGAACCACGGATCTAAAGTAAATCCTAATTTACCCAATTTGTTTAATGGATGCCTTGATTTAAATTGCCTATTGATTTACCTTGTCTATTAAAAATCTATACCCTACTAATGAAATAAAATCAATGTATCCTTTTCATAAAAGAACAATTACTTAAGCAATAATGTTGATTTGGAGTTTAAATGTATGGTTCAAATAGTACCTATAGTTTTTTTTTTTTTTTTCTTTTAAGGAATTTGAAGTCAAAATTTATATTTTGTTTCCTGTTTTTTTTTATTTTAATATCAGTTTAGCAATAGGAAAACATTGACTTATTCGATTAAAATGGTTAAGATCCACACTGAATGTGCCTTACTACTAGATCATGGACAAACTTATTCTTTTCTAACTTACAATTTAGCATTTGTTCACTTTTAAACAAGTTTGAATGTAAATTATTCACTGGGCTTCTCAGAACGAACTTGTACTTTCAGTTAGGGATATTAATAAATCTTAAGCTTGTAGTGTATGATCTGTGGTTTATTATTTTCTACCCTGGCATTCAGCAAAGCGCAAACGACATACTCAGTAAATGTTTCTTGGATGACTGACTGATAAATGATGCGTACGGGAGTGAATAAATGAGTAAATGGGTGAATGAATGGTTTTTTTAATCAAAAGAGTTTAGCTATATGCATATTTTATGACAAATTAGAAACAAGAATGATCCTTTGAATATGTATGCCCTGGCAGACAGCCACCCCTGGTTCAGAGCCTCCTTCCTAACCCCAGGCTATTCTGACCCTGATAGCCTAAGTGCTATTCCTACCTTTCCTTGGACTTTCTTTCTTTCTCTCTCTCTCTCTTTCTTTCTTTCTTTCTTTCTTTCTTTCTTTCTTTCTTTCTTTCTTTCTTTCTTTCTCTTTCTTTCCTTTCTCTCTCTCTCTTTCTCTCTTTCTCTCTCTCTCTTTCTTTCTCTCTCTCTCTTTCTTTCTTTCTCTTTCTTTCTCTTCCTTCCTTCCTTCCTTCCTTCCTTCCTTCCTTCCTTCCTTCCTTCCTTTCTTTTCTTTCTTAACGGAGTGTCACTCTTGTTGCCCAGGCTGGAGTGCAGTGATGCGATTTTGGCTCACTGCAACCTCTGCCTACTGGGTTCAAGCAATTCTCCTGCCTCAGCCTCCCGAGTAGCAGGGATTACAGGCACCCACCACCACGCCCAGCTAATTGTTGTATTTTTGGTAGAGACAGGGTTTCACCATGTTGGCCAGGCTGGTCTCAAACTCCTGACCTTGGGTGATCTGCCCGCCTCGGCCTCCCAATGTGCTGGGATTACAGGCATGTGCCAGCACCCCCAGCCACCTTTCCTTAGACTTTCTTTATGCCCCGTTTAGCCTGGACTTCTGAGTGCCATTTGCTCCTATCTGACTTCACTGACGTGACATAACCCATTATCTCAGGTTGGGCTTTTCTTGGAAGCAGTACAAGATAAGGATAAAGAAGGGAGTGGACTCCGGAACCTACCTCCTAGCCTGACTCTACCACTTCCTGGTGGGCTGACTTTGGGCAAATGCCTTTGTTCCCCTCCTCTGTATGATGGGGATCATAAGAGCATTACCCTCATGGGATTGTCATGAGAATTCCATAAGTGAGTCTTTGTGAAGTGATTAGAATGGTGCTTTGCACACAGTAAGCTCTTTATAGATGTTTTTAAATAAATGTAAAAGTACATAAGGACAGCATGGCTTGGCTGGCCTTTAGAAGCCTGTTAGACTCCAGTTTGAGTGGGGGTGGGGAAGCCTCTTTCCCCAGACCTGCCTGCCCCATTGTACAGCTCTTTGGACCCAAGTCCTGGCTCTTCACAGATGGGCTTCATTCTCCACATTGGCTCACATCTGGCTGTATCTTGAGACAGACCATCCTACCTGGGGAACACAAATTTTCACATCTAGGACAAGTAAAATAACTGCCATTCAAATGTAACTTTCATGAGGTATCCTTCCACCCATATAGAAATATCAAAGATTTTCAGAAAAAGGATGGGAAGAGCAGTCTCTAACAGCAGAAATTACTCACAAGAGCAAAACAGAGGAAGGTAAGAAAAATAAATTCAGACTGGGAATAAACATTATGTTATTATGATTATGTTACAAATCTTGACCAGTTAAGAATAGTCACCTGCCTAAAATGATTAATCAATCTTCCTTTCTGGTTAGTGTATATTCTGTTCAGACACTGCAAGGGTTATCTGAGAGGACTTGTCCCTCGAATGCCCATAACCTTTGGCTGCAGCTTGTTCAATAGATATGTGTAATTATTATACATTTGAGTTAGTCACATCATGTCATGTTGGCTGAGACATGAAGTAATTTCTAATTGGATCAGTTACAAACCTTTCTTTTTCCTGCTTAAACCATAATACCTGCAGTTTATATATGTTTTATTTCCTATGAGCTGTTAATGAGGATGATGTTCTTCTTCAGAGTTGAAATAAAGGAAAAGTTGTCTTAGATAAGCACCTGGAGGCCTAAGAAATCTCATGGAACTGTTAGGGCCTAGAGATAGGGCCTAATCACTGTAGAAGAAGTATCTTAAAATAGTTAAGTTTCACACACCCTAACCGTCATGTTTTGTGTAAGTAGGAAAATGCCAGTAACTAAACTGAAATGTAACATTTGGGAAGATCCTAGGGTTGCCGCATTTGTCAATGGATAACGTAAGTAGCAGTTCATCAACCTGCAAACACTGTACCACACTCACTGATACACAGTTACAACCTAGAAACCATTAGCAATCTAGTGTGCAGACCAAGAGACTGTCCTTTCTTTCAGTCATTACTCCCCTCTCTGATGTCTAACAGCATAGGTTAGTTTTGCCTGCTTTTGTTTTTAAGTAAATGGAACCATTTTCTATGTACTCTTTTGACTCTGACTTTCCTTCATTATTGGTTGTGAGATTCACCCATTACATAGTTTGATTTTAAATCTTGCTACTTTCAGGCTCTGTGACTTAGGGAAGTTGCTGTAGAATCAGGGTAACAATGGCTAATTCTTAGGAGTGAGTGCGAGAATGAAATAAGATAACAGGAGAAGGCCTCTCAGCCACTGCCCATTTCTAACAGATGCCCTTGCCATCTCTCCTCCGACAGCCTCTTCTGTCCCACCCTACTCCTTGACCTTGATACCATGCTGCAGCTTCCTCTGGCTCTTCTCACATGGGGCTGGGCATCTGCAGCATTGGACAGGCAACACCCAGGCTCCTGGCAGATCTGCTTTCCCTAATTAATAGGCTTCATAAAGAACTCTGAGGATAAAAATAAAAGCCATAGTCTGAAAGAAACTACTTGCTGCAAATCACGTAATTGGTGAAGAACTTGTATCCAGAATGTAAAAAGAGACCTCTCAAAACTCAAAAAGAAGAGAATAAATACACAACTCAAAACTTGGGCAGAGAATTTGAACAAACATTTCACCAAAGGAGGTATGTGGATGACAAACACATGAAAATATGCTCAACATTGTAAGTCATTAAGAAAATGCAAATTAAAACTACAGTGAGATGCCACTGCACATCTATTAGAAGAGCTAAAATTACAAAAAAAAAAACAAACAAAAAAAAAAAAAAAAAAAAAAAAAACAAAAAAAAAAAATAACGAAAACAAAAAAAACTGACCATACGAGGTGTTGGTTAGGATGTGGAGGAACCAGAACTCTCATGCATGGCTTGTAGGGATGTAAACAGATACAAACACTTTAGAAAACAGTTGGAAGTTTTTAAAAAATAAAAATATACACCATAGGACCCACCATTACTCTTCTAGATATTTACCTAAGAGAAATGAAAGCATATGTCTACACAATGACATGTAAACAAATAGAAACTTTATTCATAAACCGGAAACAACCAAGATGTCTATCAACAGATGAATGGATAAACAATTTTGATACATCCTTACAATGGACTACTACTCAACAATAAAAAGGAATTAACTATGAATAAACACAAATGGATTGAATTGCAAAATTGAGAGAAAGAATCTAGGCAAAGAGTACATACTCTATGATTCCATTCATGTATGTTAGTAAATGCAAAATAATCTGTAGTGACAGAGAGTAGCAAATCAGTGGTTGCCAAGGAGTGAAGGGGATGGGCTGGGAGGTACCACAAGGGATCGTGAGGAAACTTTTGCTAGTGATGCATAGTTTACTATCTTGATGTTAGTCATAGTTTCATGATTGTATACATATGTCAAAACTTATGAACTTGTGTACATTAAATATGTGCTCTTTACTCTATGTCAGTTATGCCTCAATAAAGCTATTATAATTTTTTTTTTTTTTTTAAGGAAAAAAAAGGACTGTGAAGCTTTCAGGTCTGAGTGGTACATTAAGGATTTTCAATACTTAAATAGAACACTGTTTCATTTGGTTACCAAAATGCAATTACTTTTTAAGAACAATTACTAACGTGTTTCCTGCCCATTTGGACTGTTCATGATCCATTGCTTGGTTGCTTACGGACTGCCAACCAATAAATAACCCTTCAGGAAGATGACCACTCTCCAAATCAGGCTTAGTATGCCTATTAATTTTAGCCACCATCAAGTTCCTCTTCCTACCTTTGAATATGAATATGGAAAAAAATGTCTCATCATGTCCATTAATTTGGTATAAAACTAACTTTTGCCCTTTCCCCACTCCCTTCTCCTCCCACCGAGACCTCACTATGTCCCTCTCTAACCCTGACGCAATCCATTCATTGAAGTACCACAGTCCCGGGCAATGTGTGTACACAGAAAGTTGATTTCTGAGAATTGTTTTCTTAAAGACTTCAACAGATTTCAAAATTAGTTCATGGCTCAAGAGCTCAGTCTGACTCAGAATTTATGTGCAAACAATAGACATAGTTAAAAAAAAATCATCAGGAACACCTAAGATCAAAGCTTTTTTGTTCCAGCTGCTAAGAGAGAGATTTTGGGACATCCATTTTAGTCCCTTGGCAGTAATAATCCTGAGTTCTATACTGTGACATAGAAGCAGAGTCAATAAGGTCACTGAAGGAGAAGCTAACAGTACGGAAGCTTCCAGTGTTCCCACAAAGAAGTGAATTTGGTATTATATTGTAAACAGAAAAAATTTTTTAATAAAAATTGAACAGTAAGGCTTTGGTTAGAAAAACACTTCATAAAACAAAGAGGAATAGGCTTTATGACCTGGAGTATTAAGCCTTGTTTTAAAAAAATTGCAAAAACCAAGAAAATGAAAATTGACAGGTATAAATACAGTAGAAAAACTAAGGTGGAGTGACTCAGTTCTAGGATTGTCTGATGTATAAAGAGACACAGGATAGTCCCATGGGAATGAACAGGAATCCTAGATTCCTTGAGTTCAAATTCTGTCTTCACTACTTACTAGATATGTGACCTTGAGTTACTTTTGCTAAGTTTTATCTTCCTACTCTAAAAAATAAGGATCATAAAAGTACCTACCTCATAAGATTGGTTTGAGGTGAGCTAACACAGTAAAACATTCAACAGAGTGTTTAGTGGTAAGGACTCAATAAATGTCAGCTTTGTTTTTATGAAGTATAACTGAGATATGCTCTAAGCAATCATCTTGTATCAGAATTACCCAAACTTGCCCATCATAACAATCACCTGGGGCTTTTATGGAACATACAGATTCTAGGGCCCTGACTCAGACCTACTGAAACTGCATCTCCAGATGAGGGGCCCAGGGCTCTAGACACATTTGGGAAACGGAGATGATGTTAGGAAAATTTCATTTCCCTACTATATCTGTAGGTCTCAAATTTGAGGACACATAACAATCATATGGGGTCTGGTTAAAATACACACTCCTAGCATTCCTATCCCCCAGAGAATCTGATTAAGGTCTAGGATGGTGTCAGAACAATTGGGTTTTAAATAAGCACTTCCCTGGTGATTCTGGGCAAAGGGCTGTCATCCTACATTTTGGAAAACACTGCCCAACATTGTGTTACCCTTATTTAGACTAAAAAGAGAACTCTAGGAATAGTCCCTAATCTAGTAGAAAATGTTCAATAGCTTTGTTTCTGCTACCAATTCATGCAATGTATCAATTAGAGGGAATAATTTAATCTCTCTACCAAGTATTTTTTTTTCCTTATCCATTAAAATTGGTCCTTTCTATGCCAATTTCTTTGGCTTGAGGTTAAAAAGTAACTCACCAGTCCATTATACATTTGATGCATCTGTTCAGGGTTTCATGATTGTGCTATGTCAGCCTTTTTGCCACCTCTGATCACTTAGTCAGATGTAGGGCCCCGTAGGCTCCCTGAAGCTAAGGACTTTGCTTGCTTAAGTTGTGTTTCATGCTGGGTATTTCTGAGTCATTTCTGATGAGCAGAGGGCTTGAGGGAAGCATGATCAAAAGAAGTGAGAGCTGGTTGGGCACAGAGGCATTTGGTTCCTATAGAGGCTTTGTGGCACCTGACTTGCCAGCTGCTTCGGTGCCTGCCCTTGCAGTTCAGGATTCACTGAATGTGCTGAGATAAAGCAGCAAACAGATCCTGAGAGGAGAGACAGGCTACACAGGCATTATATGCATGGGTTTTTGCATGACTTTTGATGGGTCAAAGATAAATGCTCAAGCTTGTGAGCAGCCCAGAGAGGTCTGGAAAGATATGCCAGTGTGTCAGAGCTGGAAAGTGTGATCTGGAAGAGAAGCACAACTCCAGCAGAGAATGGCAGGAAGCTTTTCTGTTAGCCCTGTGGAATTCAACCATGAACTGAGAAATCATCTCGCTGGGACACATCTGCAGTCATCCACTTAAAGTTAAGAGCCATAACAGAACAGAATTTAGGATATAAGTAAATAAAAAATGTGACACCAATTTGGGGAAATACCTTGCTAAATAATTGCCATCTTCCCTATGTGTATTAGTGCCCGTGATCAATAGACCTGGGCGTGGATCATTTTATCCATCTCTTTTGGAACAGATTCACCTTATTCTTAAAAGCCAACTCAGACACTCAGTCTCATTTTTCATAGTGTTCCAATTCAAAACTTGACAGTTCTTGAAACTCCTCAAAAATAGTAATTCAGGAAATCATTTCTGTAGCTTTTAAATATATGAGGTGAACAATATAAAATTTGAAATTTACCTGGGATAAGCAGCATCACTTAGACAGTGAGGGTGAAGAATAAAAATTTGGGAAACACTAAAGTCTACTCTTTTCTCCACTTCACACCTATTGGGAATATTCTGGAAAGTGATTTTTGCCCATGGTTCCTAAATGTCTTTCTCCTGTGAGCTATACCAGTCACCAGGTGTGTCATGTCCATACAGCTTTCCTAAGAAATGGAAATTAAAGTGTCTTTCCAACTCCACAGGCATCATACCTGCTGAATAATAAAGAGGATAAATGGTTCATATTTAGGAACTACTTACTATAGGTACAATTGGGAATTGTCAGGATGCAGGTCTTTTTACAAAAGTTCTAGCAGCTGCATTTTACCAAATGAAGGTTGTTTTGTTGTTGTTATTGTTAATGGCCACACTGGTATATACCAATAAACAGAAAATCTCATTAGCATCCTTTCTTTTTCCCACACACCTGCTCTGTATGGCTTAGAGGCAAAGTGGGGATTAATTTGTTTTGTATCATGGAAAGGGAGGTATTCAGAAAATTAAATCATGAATAAACTTGAAACAGACACAGTCAGAAGTAACTCTATCATCAAGTGATGTTTATTATGTTTCCATATTCACACAATTCTACTACTTTACAGAGTTCATGCCAGCTTATAAATTTTATGCATTTATTTCCTCCCAATTTTTCATATATTTCTATTTTCCTACATATTAGTTAGGAATGTTGTTAGCTTTACGTAACAAAGCCCAACTAAGAGTAGCTTAAATCATAAGGATATTTATTATTTATTTAATGAGCAGTCTAGAATGATATAGATGGCATCATGGTTGTTTGGTACCTCCAAGATGCCCATCATAGATCTTTATTCCTTTGCTTCACCATTCTCAGTGTTGGCCTATTGTCCCCTTGGTTGTCATTGTATGTTCACAAGATAGCACAATTCCTACATTACATCCTTACATCATTTTCAATGCCAGGAAGCAGAAATATAAGGGGCAGGTGCCAAAAAAAAAAAAAAAAAAGTGATTTGGCACTGACTAGTTACAAGAAGAGCACTAACTTTTCAGGGTAGTATAACTTGGCAAATGTTAAAACAATGAACAGTAATAATATTGTGCACTTTGTGTCAAGCATTGTGCTTTACAATTGTCATCTTTTTAATCTTCACAGTAGTGCTATGAGAGTAATACTATGAAAATCCTCTTTTTTTTTTGTTTTGTTTTGTTTTTTTGTTTGTTTGTTTGTTTTTTGAGGCGGAGTCTTGCTCTGTTGCCAGGCTGGAGTGCAGAAGCACTATCTCAACTCACTGCAACCTCTGCCTCCCGGGTTCAAGCAATTCACCTGCCTCAGTCAAAATCCTCATTTTATGGCTATAAAAGATGAGATAGCAATATTAAAATGATTTTACAAAAAAACTTTTGAATGACATTTTAGCCTACCATTCTATACAAAATGTTTTTATTTTGTCCTGAATATGGACATGTGTGGCTCAGTTCAACCTTCAGGGAAGGACCTGTTGCCTTAGCTCCTAAGAGTGTTATCAGACACCCTTCAGCTGGCAGCCCCTGGAGGGAGAGAACTGACTCTCCCAAGCTCACCTTCTCCCTCGGCGGCCAACATCCAATGACTGATTGGGAGTATACAGACCAGGTATTCTGGCCCAATGTGGGACAACTCTAATTGGCCAGTTCATCTAGACTTCTCCCTCTGCCCATTCCTGATTCCTCTTCCTTCTTTCTACAGGTCTTGATCCTAAGGGTATTTCCTGATAAACATCCTGAATCCAACTCTGTCTTAGAATCTGTCTCCTAGAAAAAAATCAAACTGTGACAACTTTTAAGATCCCTTCCACCTCCCATCTATATGTATTTTATTTTACATTATTGCAGACATACCGAAGTACTACTTTTGTTCTAATTTTTAATCTTAACATTCTGTCATGAACAACTCCTCATGTTGTTAAATAGCCTTCATAGTTACCTTTTTAAAATTTAAAACCAAAGTAATTTAACCATATTACAGAATGTTTGAAAAAAAAAGTTACTCACAACCCCACTACCAAACATAGTTGATTATTTTGACATATTTCCTTTTAAGTTATTTTTCCCCAATGAATAGTTTTGATAACATTATAATCACAACTTATAAGCAGCACCCTTTTCCACATCATTTTAGAATTCTTTATTTGCTTACTTTTATGATCTCACTTGGGCCAGAAAGGATTAAAAGCAGCCTGTAAAATTACATGAATTCAGTAAAAAGGGAAGCTAGACATCAGCAGGGGTCTTCTATTCCTCAGGGATTTATGTAAACATACATCAACTACTTGAACACATGGCAAATGAGAATCCAGAGCCCTTCTAAGATTTTGAGAATATCTGACTTCTTCACACATTTTTCTTAACTCCTTTGTCTGCCTGACAGTGAGAACTGGCTGCCCGAGTCTTGCTCATATCAATCCAGGTGATAAGCACGGCACTTTTACTAGTTGCCACACATTCACACACTCAAAACCTACAAAATACACTAAAGAAAAAAAATAAAACCCACTTTAACCAGACATTTTGTGACTCTGCTCACTTCACTAAAGGTTTGGAGTTCCCATCTTTCTGTCTCCCACTTCCTTCCTCATTTGCTGTTGTAACAGACAAATTCTTCCCCTCTCCTACTGCAGCATCAGTTCCGCCTAAATTCTTCCTCTCCCCTGCTGCAGCATCAGTTCAACCTAATTTCAGGCCCTTCAAACCGAACTTTAGCCGGAAAGCAGCTTATATGACGATTCATTTCCTCAATGTGGGCAGGTTTTGTCCTACAAGGAATGCTCTCTTTTTAAACATTGAGAAAAGAAAAATATTTTTGGATCTCAACATTAAAATAAGAGAGTGAGGGAAAATGAGAGAGTATGATACAAACAGAGAGGTTGGTCACAAAGTATAGGTCAAGCAGTTTCTGAATTTGAAAAGCTGCTAGAGAGGGCAGAGGAAGGACTGAAATCAAGCAACATGACAGAAGTATCTGAATAACTTAGCAGCTGGTGGGACCTGTGGAACAGAAGAGATGGGGAAGTAAAAAGTTACACCAGAATTGTGAATCAGGGATATTTAGGAAAGTAGCCCCATCATGTGATGAAATAAGAAACTTAGAAAGGAGAGTCAGTTTGGAGGAGATGATGGCGCATTTACCTTCTCAGGTAAAGATCCTGCAGAAAGTGTTTGTAATTGGAGTGTGGATGAATGGGACCCTGGGAGGGATATTGAGACTGATCTGACTCCTGGCTGCCTGTGAACATCTGTGGAGGACTACAGAATGACACTGTCACTATAAAAACCAGTCCAAAGAGAAGGGAGATTTGTAGTAGGGTGCAGGGCAGGATGAATTAAAACAATTTTCTGGGTAAGCATCAAGTGATAGGGTGATGTGGGGAGATGGATTAGTGGAGCAAGTAAGAGGTTGTGACTTCTACAGTGTCCACAATTAGGGTTTTTCTTTTCTGTTATTTTGCCTGTCTGAGTGTTGGCATTATTTTGTGAAAGGGAGAGGCATCATGCTGGGGATGAAAAATGATTTTCTGGTACTTGCTGCAGCTAACTGTTACCATAGCAACCGACTTAGGAGGGAGGATTTTACTAGAGACAGTCTATACTGGACTGTTGTGATTTCAAAGGGAAATATTTACAACTCTGTCAGTATAGCTGTTCCAGTTTAGATTGTGACAGCATGGCAGGTTAAACTGTATTTCAAAGATTTCTAAAGAGTTTAATCATTATTAACTCAAATTAACGCTCTTTTTGACCAGTTGCCAAAAGCAAAACTTTGCAGTATGTACAGCCCATGGTGGTTGGGGTTAGTTTGTCTGTTTTTTGTTTGTTTGTTTGTTTTTTAGCTCTGTTGATAGTGAAGTTTGTCTACGCTAGGGTTTAAACCAAACCAAAATATTAAAATTATTGTGTGAGACCGATGCAGGGCGCTATGGACAGTTTTTGTCTTATCTCATTCAGAACTCAGAGAGTCTCCTTATTCCTCTCACAAAAAGCCTCTCCATCAAGCATTACAAGAAATGGATATTTCACTGGAGGCTTGGTGGGAGGAGTTGGTTTATTTCACAGAGCTCGGAGCCTTTTACCTCCTCCCCATGTGAAGACAATGAATTCTCTTGTCTTTCATTACAGCAGGGGGCTGAGTCTCTGCTTCACTTGCACCTCCTTTCTCCAGCCTCTCCTCCTTCTATATCTCCATTTTTAGATAGAACTATAGGATGTGGTACAGACTCCTCCAGCTGGGGCTCCCCACATTCATTTCTTAAAACTGTCTGTAAAAGACAGCCAGTTAGTGACTTCATTTGTTCATGGCAAATCAAGTCTTTCATTTGCTAGAATCTTCCTTCCTTAGATAATAGAGAGTAATTATAAATAAAAATGTTTTCTCTGTGTACTTACTGTTAAAAAATATGTGTATATATATATGTGTGTGTATGTGTGTATATATGTGTGTATATATATGTGTATATATATATAATGTTCTTTTAGGCTTCTGTATGCCTTTGGTTTGAAAGCCAGATTTTCCTGACTTGAAGTGAAGCACCTCTCCAGATTCTGGCAATTACAAAATCTGGAGATAGCGTTTTGCACCAAAAGTGTAAAGAGTGAGTGTACTGGTCTGAGTCTTTCAGTCTCAGATTTTCTCCCCTCTATTTCTACTGTAAGATTGACTCTGACCTTAGCTAAGTATGACACTAATTACTACAGGTTTTAAATTATTGTTTTACTTCTCCCTTCATCCCCCAGTGGTATTTCCCATTTTGAAAGATGATTTTGTTAATTAATCTTAAATGGTGATACATTTGTGCATGAAGACAGATTTGAAAGGGGTGATATTGAGAATTCTTGCACATTCCCAGCTGCATTTCTGGAATCAGTACTACTCCATTCTCAAACATAGTTCATCAGAGAATTACACAGAATCAGCTTAGAAACACTCATCACTGAACTTTTCCAAACTTTCTCCCAAATTTTCACCTAAAACTAAAGAGCTCTTTATCTATTCATTTGTAGTATCTATTCCTTTGTAATAAATAAAAATCCAGTATTTATTCATTTGTGTATTTGTTGAGACATTGTTATGGACTTTGGACATCATGGATACACGTTATGGGCATTGTTCATGTTATACCTGAATTTGCTTCTGGCAGAGTTACCATTTTATTTTACTTACATGACAGTCAAGGAAAACACTACACCCAGAATCTGAGGTTCTTTGGATTAACAAAAAAGCATGGCCTTTTTCTTTTTTGAGAAAGGTTATGACTAACTCAGGACTTTAAAATATAAAATATTTGGAATGTTAGAAATTTTTTCTCTTTTTTTTTGAGTTATTATTGACATACAAAAAGCTATACACATTTAATATATACAACTTGATGAGTTTGGAGATAAGCCTATACCCATGACTACAATCTATGCCATAAATCTATGCTGTAAATCTATACCCAAAAGTGTCCTCCCATTATTTTTATTTATAATTATTTGTGTGTGTGACATGAACACTGAACATAGATCTAGTCTTTTAGCAAATTTTTAAGTATAAAATACAGTATTGTTAACTATTGGCACTGTGCTGTATATTAGATCTCTAGGATTTCTTCATCTTATGTAAACAAAACTGTACCCTTTAACCAATACCTCCCTGTTTCCCCTCCCCTCTCAGCGACTATCAACCACCATTCTTGGATCCAGTGCCTTGATCTTGGACTTCCCATCCTCCCGAACTGTGAAAAATAAATTTCTATTGTTTACAAATTGCCCAGACCATGATTTTTTTTATAGGAGCACAAATGGACTAAGACAACACAAAAGCAACCTAATGTCCATTGACAGATCAATGAATAAAGAGCTCAGCTTCTATGAGTTTTACTATTTTAGATTCATTAGCTAGTGATATGATGTAGTATTTGACCTTCTGTATCTGCCTTATTTCACTTAGCATAATGTCCTTCAGGTTCATTCATGTTTTTGTAAATGGTAGGATTTTCTTATTTTTTAAGCCTGAATAGTATTTCATTTATCACATTTTCTTTACCCATTTATCTGTCAATGGACATTTAGGTTACTTCCATGTTTTCTTAGTCCATTTTTGCTGCTGTAATAAAATGCCAAAAGTCCAAGATCAAGACACTGGTGATGGCTGCTCTCTGCTTCCAAGATGGCGCCTTGTTGCTGCATCCTCCAGAGGGGATGAATGCTGAAAAGGTCATGAGGGCAAAAGAGAGGAAGGCAGCTCCGTAGCACCTCTTTTATGAAGTCATTAATCCCATTTGTGAGAGCTCTGCCCTCTTGACTTCTTAATCACCTCTTAAAGGCCTCACCTCTTAATACTATCACATTGGAGATTATATTTCAACATACAAATTTTAAACATTGAAACTATAGCATGTGTCTTGGCTATTATGAATAATGTTATAATGAACATGGGTCTGCAGGTATCTCTTTAACATCTATAGTGTCTTTTAATTTCAATTGTCTGGATTAAAGTATTTTAGGAGCCCTTATATTTATTTCCCTTTTAAATGCATACATGGTGCTAGAAATAAAGCTACAAAAATAACACAGATCAAGACACAAGCTCTCTTTGCAAGAAACTTACACCAAAGTAGGGGAGATAGATAAGTAAATAACCAACTTGATGCAGTGTAAGAGGGGCAATGACAGCAATAACCCCAGAATGTTAAGTGAAACATGCAAGGGTGACTACCTGGCCTGGAGAGGTGGGAGGGAATCAGGAAGTTTTCTCAGGGGAGTTAACACTAGTGTATAAGTACCCAGATGAGTTTGCCTGGTCAGTTAGGGTAGGGATGTGTACGGGTGATCCAGACTGAAGAAATAGCAATAGGGCAAAGAAAATATTAATTGGCAGATGGAACCATGATATAAATAAATAAAACTTACTGAGAACCTATTATGTGCCAGATACTGTATGCTACCAATTTCTATGTTATTCTTAATTCAAAACTCTGTGGGGCACATCATTGTTATTCCTCTTTTATAGGTGAGAAAACAAAGGTTTAACTTACTGCAGGTCCAACAGTTATGATGAACTGGAACTTCATCCCATTTTGGGCTAACTTCAGAGGAGTTTCATTCAACTTATATAGATTCGATATGAAATAGGAATGCAAGAAGGCATAGATATTTCTGGTTGATTCAATTTCCTGATAATTCCCAATTACAATAAAAGAAATGATTGCATAAAGACTCAGATGTTTGAACAAGTCTTTGGATATAAAATATAAACCTGAGATTAAATTTGATAATAGAAAATTTTTGATGAAGCATAAATATAAAATATTTTCTGGCATTTTTTTCTAAAA
>NW_016804381.1:218586-221911 GCF_001698545.2 Rhinopithecus bieti
TGGCATTTTTTTCTAAAAAAAAAAAAAAATAATAATCCCGTTCCAAAACCAGGGCTTCATAAAGAGGTCCTATTCCTATGTATTTTATGATTGGAGATGTGGAGGTCACGGTTGATGTGGTCAAAGTAGAAATATTTGTGGGTTTTTTCTTCTTGAAGAAATAAACCAAAATGCTAAAATAAATGAGTAGTGAATTAAGTTTGGAAGTTTTAAATATATGTGTAATCAGGAATACACACCCAAATTATCATCTTTAAGTATGATAGAGAATTGATGGTGCTTCACTTTCAAAGCATGCTTTTTCACATTAATATTCCCCACTCTACAGTTATTACACAATTGCTAGCAGGGTCACTGTGCATCTTTTGAAATTGAATATATTCTTATGTACTTAGTATCTATTCAGTACACTCCAGAGATTGCCTTGGATCCTGTCTCTGAAGATGTAAACATAGGAGAACAGACTAGTAATCATTTTATTTTCTGAATGTGTTTGAAATACATAAGCACAAAGTAAGAGTCTGGATTTTCTCATTCCCAATTATGTTGCTTACACCTCATTCTTCACGCAGTCACCATAACTTGAGGCCAGGTACTGCGCTAGCTGTGGGCCGCCATATTGATTTCTAAAGATAAGAAAATAATTAACACCTGGCATCTGTGAAAATTTAATGGAATACCAAGCCTCTATTCCAATAGTACAGAGATATGGGCAGATGGCATGGGAAAATATACGAGGGCACAACAAATTATGCGACAATTAGGAAGGGTTCCAAAAATGTTTCACAGAGATGTTCCATGCTGGGTCTTGAGAGTGAAGGGGACTCTCTAGGAAGATAAGTAGAAGGACATTCTAGGGAGTGAGACCAGCATCAGCAAAGGAACAGAGACATGAAAATGCACAGTAGGTTTTGAAAACGGGAAGTTACGCCAGCCCAAAGTGAGTCTGCATTGTGTGAAAAGAAGAAGGCAAAAAGAGCCTATCAATATCCCTGAGTTAAAAGACAGGCAGGTGCAGATTTTAAAGGGCTTTGTACTCTGTTCTAAAACAACTGGACTCTGTCAAAAGTCAGTGCAGGGCATTAAAGAAAGTGAACTTGGAGTTCTATATTTCACGGCAATAGGTGTTGTCAAATATCCCACAGAGTAAGGAGAAATGGTTGGATTCAGAGAAGGCAAGTCCTATACATTCTTTTGCTAACCTAGTTCCACATTTACAATATTAAATAAATATTCAAGCTCAACCATTCTTATTTTATCTCTTCTGCCTTCTCTTTTCAGGGAATATGGCACATGGCCAGCACTTATCTTGTATATCGAAGTTCTATTCTATCAGCTCTCAATTTTCCCTTTTCTGACCCAAATAACACAGACTCCTCACTCCTCATAAGGTTGATTCTCAAGCCTTTGATCTGCCTTTGTAGGATTTCACCAAACTTCTGTCAAGTTCTCTTCCTCCTCCAGTCTTCTTCTTAGATAAAATTATTTATTTTTGACTAGGCAATATATTTATATAGTTCAATCATAAAATATCCTTTCTACCAATAATAATAACATATAATATTCTTTCAACCCTGTCCTCCATCTGCCCCTTTCTTTAAAGAGGCATTAAAAAGGCATCCTTTTCTATAAATCATACCTGTGCCTATTTTTCTGTGAACTATTTATATCCTTTGCCCATTTCTCTATACCTTTTGGCATCTTATGAGCTTTTGTATATTTTACATTCATGCTGAACACTTTTTTTTTGGGCGAGGGGAGGGACATAGTCTCGCTATGTCGCCCAGGCTGGAGTGCGATGGTACAATCTCAGCTTACTGCAACCTTTGCCTCCTGGGTTCAAGCGATTCTCTTGCCTCAGCCTCCTGAGTAGCTGGGATTACAGGTGCCCGCCATCGTGCCCAGTTAATTTTTTGTATTTTTAGTAGGGACGGGGTTTCATCATGTTGGCCAGGCAGGTCTAGAATTCCTGACCTCATGATTCACCCACCTTGGCCTCCCAAAGTGCTGGGATTACAGACGTGAGCCACCGCACCCAGCGGAACACTTTTTTGTTTTTGAAATCAGCATTCATCCCTGCTCCCTAATTAAGTCCTCTTTTACATCATGAAAGTTGGAAGCTGGAAATTATGATTTAATAGACTTCCTTTCTTCCCTCTGGATGCAATTTGCATTGTATGAGTAAAAGGCATGACTGCAAGATTTTGGAAGGTGTTGAATTTCCTTTGACTGTTTCTTTATTATTTTCTCCTGAATTATTTTCAACTTTTAACAGAAATGAATTTCTCTTTCATTGTAATATTTCATTGTAATCTTTTGATCACAGTGTCTATTCTATTTCATTTATGCTCCTTCCAGTTATGCCTTATTTCTTTCTCGCTCTCTCTCTCTCTTTTTTTTTTTTTTTGTTTTGTTTTGTTTTGTTTTGTTGTTTGAGACAGAGTCTCACTCTATCACCCAAGCTGGAGTGCAGTGGCGCAATCTCGGCTCACCGCAACCTCCGCCTCCCAGATTCAAGCGATTCTCTCCTGCCTTAGCCTCCCAAGTAGCTGGAATTAAAGGCATACACCACCATGCCTGTCTAACTTTTTGTATTTTTGGTAGAGACGGGGCTTCTCCATGTTGGTCAGGCTGGTCTTGAACTCCCGACCTCAGGTGATCCTCCCGCTTCAGCCTCCTAAAGTGCTGGGATTACAGGCGTGAGCCACCGCACCCGGCCAATTATGCCTTATCTTTACAAATTTTTTTTTTCTTCTAATACTCTGCTGGTTTCGCCAGCTCACCAGTTTTTATCTTTCTGTTGCTTTGCCATCTCGTCCGTGAGTTCTTGCATTTTTGTTTCCTGGCCTTCATTTTGAGTGACAATTACTTATGAATTTTTTTTAAGTCCATGAATAGCTTCCTCTCCTTGTTATTTCTCTTCATGTAATCAATGAAATGTCGTGTTTCACTTATGTATTTTTCTGTAACAACAGAGCTTTATTATGCAGGGAATCCCTGCAACACACAGCAATACATGAAAATGGATGGGACAACGGCACCGTGGCTCACGCCTGTAATCCCACCACTTTGGGAGGCCGAGGTGGGCGGATCAAGAGGTCAGGAGATCGAGACCATCCTGACTAACACGGTGACACCCGTCTCTACTAAAAATACAAAAAATTAGCCAGGTGTGGTGGCTAGCTACTCAGGAGTCTGAGGCAGGAGAATGGCATGAACCTGGAAGGCGGAGGTTGTTGCAGTGAGCCGAGATCGTGCCACTGTGCTCCAGCCTAGGCAACAGAGCAAGACTCCTCCATCTCAAAAAAAAAAAAAAAAAAAAAAA
>NW_016804381.1:224261-233070 GCF_001698545.2 Rhinopithecus bieti
TTTTTCTTTCTTTTTTCTTTTCTTTTTTTTTTTTTTAGACAGAAACTTGCTCCATTGCCCAGGTTTGGAGTACAGTGATGTGATTTTGGCTCACCACAGCCTCCCTCCTGGGCTCAAGTGATCTTCCCATCTCAGCCTCCTGAGTTGCTGATACTATAGGCATGTGACACCACACTTAGCTAATTTTTTAAAAATTTTTGGTAGAGACAGTCTCTCTATGTTGCTCAGGCTAGTCTTGAACTCCTGAGCTCAAATCACCCTTCTGCCTTGGCCTCCCAAAGAGCTGGGATTACAGGTGTGAACAACCGCACCTGGCCAAGAAGTCGTCCTTGTTAATGGAAAGATAGGATTTGACAAATATTAATAAAAAATAAGCTTATGCTTTATGGGATTTTTATTATTGAGAACTTGTATATGAAACAGGATTGTAATATATGAAAGCAATGTGAAAGATGTCCTTGTAGTGATGTAAAGACTGTAGCCTTTGGAGAGAACTTGCATCAACACATTCAGTGTGGTTATAGGATAGCTGGGGACATGTGAGGCCTGAATTCTGAGGTCATATCAACCCAAGTTCCTGCATATATGCCCAGGGAAAGATGCAGTGATATTTATGGATAAAATGACTCAATGAATTATTGATAGCCTTTTTAAAAACAAATCTTAACATAAACTTTATAAGCATACTTAGCTCATATTTTAGTTATTCACTGAAATGCTTGGGAAAGGAATATGTTACCTCGACACCTACCATGAAAGGAAGTGTCCTCATGGAGGTGCCAGGTATTCCTCTACAGATATCTCATAGTTTATGTGATCTACTCAACAGCTTAAAAAGCTGTGGACATCTCCAGTTAATGATACCCATGTATTTTGGGGGATGTGTACTCATGTCTGTAGTTTACTTTGAAGTACATAAAAATAAGATGGGTTGATAGGTGAATAGATGGTTGAATCAATGGATTGATATATGAGAGAGCAAGTATACTGAAGTGTTAATGGCAGAACCTAGGTGATAGTCACTCTAAAATTCTTCCAACTTTGCTGTATGCTTAAAACATTTCATTATCAAGTATTGAGGAAAATTATAGAAGTGAAAGCAATTGCTAAGTAGTTGTTGATTTCATGGCATTTACAATACTCCCAGATTAAGGGCTTAGTATATTTAATTCCAGAAGGTAAAAGTGGAGGGGTCAGTCACAACAGCTGGACGATTTCTCTCTTCCCTGTCTTTTTCTCAAACCTGCCTGATTGACTTGCTTAGTTAAAAGGTTGGGTTCTTCTAACATGAATGTCTAAGATAAGGTGCTCCTAGCCAGGACCCCTTTCAGGATGATGGGAACAATACCAAAGAGAGCCACTCTCAGTGGAAATGCTGTTAAGACCATTCTCCTATTACTATTTTGAAATCCAAAAAACTACCTTCCAAGCAATCTTCTTGTGAAATTCCCCAGGGAGTGGTCCAAGTTTGAGTCATATACAAAACCTCCAAAGTGGGTATCCAGCATTGGATCCCCTACTTGGGCATCCAATACTTGAGTTGCATAAACTCCAACACCCTAAATTTTGGTCTCTTATCATACATAGTAAGTCTGGATGCTAGAAGTTGACTTCAAATAGGAGATTTCTAGAGACTGTTCAAGTGTAGCAACTCAGATGGATTGTTTTAATGAGGCCAAGTGGCACTGTCCTGATGGGTCTCTTTTAAAAGCCACTTGCTCCATTTTGGTTTCTTGTGTAACACAATCTTGAGTTCATCTACCCTGAGGTAGGGTAGACCGCTTATCCAATACGAGTAACATCCTTACTTACTTAGAGAACAGAGACACAGACACAGCGAAGAACACCATGTAACAAGGGAGGTAGATACTAGAGTGATGCATCTACAAACTAGGGGATCCCAAGGGTTGCTGGCAACCACTGAACATTTGGAGACAGGCATGGAACAGACTCTCCCTCAGAGAGACAATTTAATTTTGGACTTCTAGCTTCCAGAAATGTGAGAGAATACATTTCTGTTGTTTTAAGCCACCAAGTTTGCTGGACTTTGTTATGGCAGCCCTAGGAAATCGATGCACTGATCACGATTATGAAGTCTCATAGACAGGACTTCAAAAGTTAGAATTGTAAGTAATCTCTTCCTCTCCTCTGTATCAGCACCACTCAATTCTTCATGCTCTTAGAGCCATACCATGCCATCAATCATGCTTTCAACTTCAGTCAGAAAAGACTGTAAAATGAATATACAAGTGAAGAGTCACCAGTAAAAGCAGAAAGTAATACATGGGTCACATTTAGGTGGCAACTCCAGCAAGACATTCTGGGTTGGATTTTGGTGTTGCTCAGAGACGGGATCTTGTAACTCCTTTGGTAAAATTCATACTCTCCTTGCTAACAGGCTTTCTCCAGCTGTTTAAGTCAGCTTCTGGCTTATTTGAAATGAGGTGGGTTTTTTTTTCTACTGTTGTCCTAAATTCCTCACTACACTCATATTTCCCAAGTCTTAGGCTTAGAGAGGGAGCAGAAATACACAAAACTTTGATATCGTGTTCTCTTCAGAAACAAAAAAACGAGATTTTTTTTTAATCACTTACAATCGTGGGCAGAATTTCCTTCAATCTGTTGTGATTTTTGTGGCAAAGTCTTTAAAATTTGACCTGGCAAAAGAATGAAGGTAAGAATAAAAAACAAAACAAAATGAAACAAGCAAAAAACACTTCTATTGTTATTTCCTTTTCCTTTGTTCATTTGGAGGGCCACAGAGCTGGGAACTTGTATTTTTGGGCGTCAGGAAATAAGGCAGTAAACTTTGAATTTTCCCAGACTTCAGAGTCACTTGCTATTTATCAGGTTAAATACAATTGCCAATTGGCTTAGAAGGAAATAATTTATATTACCTTGGCATGGCAAGTTGTGTGGCTTAGAACAAACAAGGTTATCCTCAGCAATGATAGGAGTCAAAAATTACATGACAAAGAGCTTTACAACAATGTTTTTTCAAGTTTTTATCATTTATATAACGTGTTCCCTTGTGACTCCCTACTCCCTTATATCCTTGTAGCTCTTTTTGAAAGACATACTACTACTTTGAATAATAGCATCAAAAATCATTATTGAAATTTTTTTCATTTGTTATTGTTGTTGTTCTAAGGGCCTCACATTCCGATTTAAAGAGACATATGGAGCTCTGGGGGTAATGCACTGGCTGCTTAGGAATAGGCAGCTTAGTAAAAACAAGTATGAGCTCAGAAATGCACTTTTCTGCTAGGATATAAAAGTGTCATGTTACTGATAAAGTGTAATCTGATGCAACTATCACATTGGGAGATGCTGGGAGAGCCGTGGACATTGTTTAGTTGGAGTCTAAGTAAACTATCTGGTCTTCCAAATCCCAAGACCTAAATTATTCAAAGCCTATGTCATCAATTGCATGATTTTAGATTTCTCCTTCCCAAATCCTTATCTGTGTGTCCACTGGGGTTGGAAAGGAAATATTGATTGAGCATTATATCCTTAGACATCCGTGAGAATGGATTTTAAAAATACTTCCTCTGGCTGGGAGCGGTGGTTCATGCCTGTAATCCCAGCATTTTGGGAGGCTGAGGAGGGCGGATCACTTGAGCTCAGGAGTTTGAGACCAGTCTGGGCAACATGATGAAACCCTGTTTCTACAAAAAATACAAAACTTAGCAGGGCACGGTGTCATGTGCCTGTAGTCCCAGTTACTTAAGTGGCTGAGGCAGGTCACTTGAACCTAAATATATATATTTAGAATTGTGGGCAGAATTTGCTTCAATTTGTTATGATTTTTCTGATAAAGTCTTTAAAATTTGACTTGGCAAAAGGATAAAAGTAAGAATAAAAGACAAAATGAACAAAAAACCCTTCTATTGTTATTTCTTTTTCTTTTGGAAATATTCTTTAAGTCTTGCTTCTTAGATGGGAATGACATAAAATAATTTCTTTTCTTTTCTTTTTTTTTTTTTTTGAGATGGAGTTTCACTCTTGTTGCCCAGGCTGCAGTGCAGTGGCCCAATCTTGACTCACTGCAACCTCCATCTCCCAGGTTCCAGCGATTCTCCTGCCTCAGCCTCCCGAGTAGCTGGGATTATGGACTCCTGCCACCATGTTCGACTAATTCTTGTGTTTTCAGTAGAGGTGGGGTTTCACCATGTTAGCCAGGCTGGTCTCAACCTCCTGACCTCAGGTGATCTGCCCACCTAGGCCTCCTAAAGTGCTGGGATTACAGGCATAAGCCACCACGCCCGACTGACATAAAACAATTTCTGAGCCCACAAATGCTTTTTCTTTCAAGGTCTTTTTGTCTCTTAACACATCCCATTTACCAATACATTTTACCTATGTGTAATTCTAAATCCTCATACTGCTCACAATACACTGATAATTTAATCAGATTTTGTTATGGACAACTGATTTTTCTAGGGGCGGAAAAACTTGGCCTATTTAGAAAGTAAATTGGTCAGCTCTATCAGCATGAAGCCTGGGGCTTTCTTCATATACTTCATTGCCCTTTAGTACTGGGTTTGACCAGCCTTACTTTGCTTTCCTGAAGGCAGCATCTCAGAATGTTGTCTTGGCACATAACTCTGGCTGCTGCTTTATGATGACCCCAGAACACTGCTCAGATCTCCCCTCCGACCTCCCTTTCTAATCTCCTGCTATCACCCCAGAGTAGCAAACCCTAATGGCTCACACTGCCCTGGGACTTGTTTAATGGAATCCTGAAAGTGTGCCAGGGTCACTGAACACAGAGGCCCCTATAGCTTTTCCTTAAACAGACTTTTTCCTTAAACAGGCCTTTGTAGTCATCCATCTGTAGCAGTGCCAAGAGCTTCCTTTGACACATTTTGGGACACCAAGATCTTCCATAGGGATAGATCCTTTGGCTAAGAGGGCCTTAGCACACTGGTTGGCACATTCTTCATTTGCTGTACATATTGGATATATTTCAGTAAATGTTATTAAATGGATTGTCTTATAAAAAATATTGGGGCTCTGCTTGGAGAATATGAAAAGGAAACGATAACCATAAGCAATACTCAGGGCTGTAGCATTGACCCTTTTGGTTGGAGCTCAGGTGTTCTTCTGAGAGGCAATAACAGAGCTTACAGTCAACAGAAAGATGTTTGTTTGGTGAAACGGTCGCTCTCCAAAACACTCGCCCCTTGCTGCTGAATGAAGTTAAGTGCAGAGAGCAGAGCCCTGGTAAAGAAGGTGTGAGCATCTCTTCAGGGTTCTGCTTACCTAGCTGGCTCATTCTGATCAGGAAGTTCCCACCTTCTCCAGATGTTTACCTAGAAATTTATGAAGATGACAGAAAGAAATGATAGTCCATTCTTCCTGAGAAGAATGTGTAGGTCCTTTAGAAATACAGACTTCAAAGACTGCAAGCTGGGTCCTGGTACCAACTGCCACTTCGTCTTCACTAAATGGATGATTACAAAAGAAGTTGTCTTGGTTACAGACCAGCCTGGATTCACATATGTGTCTCTGTGGCTCTTGTCTTCACAATCTGTACTGAATTAATTTCTGCCTTTTGCTCAAGGCCTTTGTTACTGAGACACTGTCCTTTTTTAAAAAAATCTTCCCCAATTATAGAGTTTATGTACTAAATCTTTGTCAGTTGATTTTCAAGGGAGGGTTCCCCTCCAGGGTGCTATGGATGTTGCCAACTTTGTGTCTTTAGGATTTTTGGAGGAAAGAATTCTTCCCCGGTGAGAATCCTCCAGTGCACCCCACCATGACATATTACCTATGTAACTGCTGAAACTCTCTCTGCCACCCAGCAATAGCAATGCTGATTGAATTGCAATTCAATTACTTAGTGGCCAATATATGCGTATTACTAAAGTTCTAAAAGGAGGAATTGGCAGACTGGATAAGGAGCTCCTGAGAATATAACTGCTGCATCAGGGAATCTCAGTATTTCACAAAGTCAAATCTAGAAATATAATTTATAATTTTGAATAATTTATTGTTGCACTTGTAATTACTTTTTTAATGGTAGCCTTTTGCAAAGCGTGTATGCTCTGTGAAGCAGGGGCTGAGTTTATCTTATCTACTGATATAGCCCCAGAACTTAGTACAGAACCAGAACCATAAAGACATTTAATACTGTTTGTTTTAATTCGTTCTATCGTATAGTCTAGCACTGGTGCTCACTAAAACAGGGATGAATCACTCACTGTTCTTTGATCTGTCTGAGATATTCTGTATTAACATCAATGTCAGGGTTTTCTAGTCTGATTTTTATTATGTTTGCAATCATCTAGAAGATACTCTCCATGTCAAGTACAGACTTGGCACGTGGAAGGAGTCTATGGAGTGAATGAATAAATTATCTTGAGAGGGTTATGTGGCAACCAATGGGCAACAATAATTTGGGAGCCTGGGAATATAACAGGGAATGGAGAAATCGGTGGAACCCTCCATTCAGACCCAATTGATGAGAGCAAAACTGGGACAGGAAGGAACTTTCCAGGCCTCAGCAAGATGGTTGAATCAAAGCAGTAGGTGCTTACTTTGTCCACCATCTTGAATTAAATACTTTAAAATGTTGTGATTAAAATATTTAATAAGGCAGCATAACCAAGTGGATAAGAGCATGGATTCTGGAGCAGATTCTAGGTTTTAATCAGGCAGGCTGGGTGACCTTGAGCAAGTTATTAGAACTCTCTAAACCTGTTTTTTCATCAGCAAAATGGAGATAAAGATATTAATAGTACCTACCTAATCATATGGTTGTTATGGGGATGAAATGAGTTAATCTTTACAAGATACTCATACCATGCTTGGCAAATAATAAATGCCATATAAATGTATGTTAAATATAAACAAATAATTGTCTTTTGGGGAAGGAAGATAAGAATGTTACTGTGTATATTAGCATCTCTTATCCTGTAGCGAATATTCTATATTTTACGTCTTTAGAGTATGTAGAAATCCACGATCTCTACCTGAGATTTAAAGAAGCACGAGTTATTGATTTAAACCTTGCATCTGGTATAGAATTAAACCTCTCCTGCCCGATGAGACATCTGAAATGTAGCCCACAGTTGATTGCTCTTTGATAACTTGTTTTTATTCTGCTTCCAAAATCTGGTGGAACATCCATTCGAGTTTGGCAGAAACTCTGTTCTCTAATCAGCACTATGAGTTGAGTTTGCCTCAGAAACTGGAAGAAAGAACTGGTTTTCAAACAATTTAATTGCCATCTAAAGACATGAATGGCTTGATTTATCTCATTTATGAGTTAAATGACTTCACCTGGTCCTGCGAGGGACCTGATGGTGCATTCAGTTTCTCATCCCCACTCCACAAATAACTGTTTCTGGTGACTACAGCAACCACATGCACTTTCATCTTCTGAATTTAATCAGGCAACATGCTGTTTACTGATTCATTTGAGTTGTACAGCAGAATACTCAAAAAAGGACAAAATAAAGCTGATTCTTCCTCCATCATGAGGAAGTGTCTTGCGAACTGTTTTCTCTGATCAAGCAGGGATCTTACCAAGGTTAAGCCCAAAGGGAATTAAAATAAAATAAGAGGAAATGGGTAGAAAAATCAAAATGATAAGTCTGAGGACAAAGGTAGACTTTATAGACCAAGCGGTGAGATTGTTAAGAGGCAGAGCTGGATATAGAATGGAAAAATGTGTGTATGCCCAGAAACCCACTGATCCACATCCCATCTGGAAAAAAATCAGCATTCCTGCTTTGCGTGGCTGCCTTGCTTGATTAACTACTTTTACATTCCATCTATCTGGCAAGATTTGACAATGTTTGGTATAGCCATTCCTGCTCTAAAGACATAGGCTTAGCTATGTTCTTAGAGGAAATTCAAAGATCAAGATTTAATGAAACCGCTTTATTTTGAATTTGAGAGAAATCTGTCCAATTAGAATGACGTTGCCACTTGAGGTTCTGAATTCTATCTCTTTATCCTTATTAAGCATCCCTTAATACTCATCTAGACTAATTTTTCTTTGAGGACCAAGTCCCAGGTCCTTACATATGGCAGGCAAATCTCAAAGGAGATTTAAAAGGGGCACCTGTCTTCAAGAAGGCAGGAAGTTTGCCTCCCAACATGGTGCCTGCTGCTTGACTTGAACACACCTCTCCCTCTTCCTCCACCAGACTTCTGACTGGTCACCAGGTGGGAATGTCAAATCTGACTCACATGAATCAGAAGTCTTCCCTAGTGACAAGCTTTACTACTAATTTCCAGGAGACAAGGAATCAAGAAGCATAGGCTGAGCAGGGACCAGAGTGGGACTTTCAGTGCAGGTGTCCAGGCCCTTTCTTGAAGTTTTTGTTCCACTCTGGCTGAGAACACGTGAGGTATCAAAGGGATGTATACAGGTCAAATTACTTATACAAAGGAGAGCCATTTCAGTCTTGAAACCTCTCCATTTTATACTCAGCTAGTTATACAGCTTACTTAATTGTGACAAGGAGCCACGCCCCAGAAATTTACAGATGCCAGAAGCAATCCTAGGCGATCTGTTATACACGACTAAATCTCTCCTTACAGGATTCTTCCCCTAGCAATTTCATCACTTTACTTGACAGGAGAACCATCATTACAAGGAGATTAGAGAAGGTCACTGATTTTTTTTTCTTTCTTTCCGGCCGGCACGGGGATTCTCTGCCTTCTTAAAGAGGAGCGTGTGCTGTAGACCTCCTGCTTAATCGTGTCGTTCCCGAAGATTAAGCAGCTGCTCACCTGAAAAGCCTTGGAGGGCGAGGCGGTGGGGAGTGGAGCGAGGCGGTGGGGAGGGGACGAG
>NW_016804381.1:233334-317358 GCF_001698545.2 Rhinopithecus bieti
AAAAAAAAAAAAAAAAAAAAAAAAAAGGAGCTCGTTACCCAAGCAGCCACAGTTTCTCGTGAAAAGGAAGCAGCCCAGCTCCAGAAAATGCTCTCAGGCCCAGAGAAAAACAATCCTGGCGACACAGGAACCACAGACAGCAGCTGCAGCGTCTCTTGGGAGATATTTTAGTTTCATGTAAAGCCTAATTGAGGCCAAACTCATTCACATCCCATTTGAGGTGGGCCATTCTTGATACCACTTAAAAAAAAAAAAAATTTATGGCTGGGCACCGTGGCTCACGCCTGTAATCTCAGCACTTTGGGAGGCCGAAGCGGGTAGATCCGCTGAGGTCAGGAGATCAAGACTAGCCTGGCCAACATGTGAAACCCCGTCTCTACTAAAAATACAAAAAAATTAGCAGGCCATGGTGGCGGGCGTCTGTAATCCCAGCTACTACGGGAGGCTGAGGCAGGAGAATCACTTGAACCTGGGAGGCAGACGTTGCAGTGAGCCCAGATGGTGCCATTGCACTCCAGCCTGGGTGACAAGATTGAAACTCTGTCTTAAAAAAAAAATATATATGATTCTATTTTATTTTGTTCCTGGGTACATGTGCAGGATGTGCAGGTTTCCTACATAGGAAAACATGTGCCATGGGATACCACTTTTTATGTGACCCTGGAATTGAAGCAAAATTACTTGTGAGGATTGGGCAACTGCTGCTTTGTCACAAAAAAAGAGCATAAACAGATTCACTGACTTGCCCAGAGTACCAAAATTATTTACTTTTGGACTCAAACTCAAAAGTCCAGATTGGAACATTTTTTTCACCACAAGATGGAAACTGTGGCCATGCGATTGTTGTTCACATCATGCATAACCAAGAATAACAGCTGCTGCCCTGTGGTGAGTATTTACTCTAGGACAGACACCGTCCCAAGCTCTCCATGTATGTGATTTCATTTCATCATTGCAAAAAACCTGGAGGCCATGTTTATCTCTACTTTACAGATGAAAAAACTGAGGCACAGAACAAGTTAGTGGTAGAACAGAGATTCCAATGAAGACCTCTTTGACTCTTACCCTGTGTTCTCACTGCTTCTTGTACTCCTCTCCATAAGTACACTGATCCAGCCAAAGAGCTTCATTCCATTAATTGGTTTTTTAAATTTATTTTTCAGAAGTGAACAATGGTGAGCAATTGTTTTTCCAGAGCACAGACACCCATGAGTTTAGACCTATCTTCAGTAATTAGCTTTTCCAAATATTCCCATCTACCTAGATAGATGTGTGTTTTAAATCATTTTCACCTGATGCTCTTTCTCTTCCACTGAATATCCTTCCTTCATAAATTACATATAATATATTAACGTATCACGTATATTTGTAAATACATTTATGTTATATATGTGCTATGGTCCGAATGTTTATGTCCTCCCAAAATTCGTATGTTGAAATCCTAACCCCTTCGGTGATGGTGTTAAGAGGAGAAGCCTTTAGAGCCCTCATGAATGAAATCAATGAGCCCAAGGGAGTTCATTCATCCTTTCCACCATGTGAGGACACAGTGAGAAGCTGCCATCTTACGAACCAGGAAGCAAGCCCTCATCAGACACTGATTCTCCCAGTGCCTTGGTCTTGGACTTCACAGCCTATAGAACCATGAGAAACAGATTTTTATTGTTTATAAGCCATCCAGTTTATCGTATTTTGTTACAGCCGCAAATGGACTAAAACAATATGTATGTATGTATATGTATAGATATATCCCTTCTTCTACTTTAGGTTTAACATGGCTTTGTCCTCAATTAATGAGAATGTGAGGAGGGATTATGCTGCCATTTTTTCATTAACTTTTCCCTTTAAATAGAGGGAAACCTGCTAGAAACCTGCCATGAAAAGATATGTTTATCTTTCTCAATTTCCAAGTGCAGAGGACATCTGTGATGTCACACGATTACTTTACTTCTGGGTAAATACAATCCAGTGATTGTAATGGAGAACTTGGTAAAGTCAAGTCCAGAATTTAATTAAGCAGAACATACTGAAGTGCACTTAAATAATCATGCAGCTCTCAAAATAAGCGATGCTTTAAAATGAAGATTAAACCAGACTCTTTTAAAGATGAGGTGTCACTCTGTCACCTAGGCTGAAGTGTGGTGGCACAATCATGGCTCACTGCAGCCTTGAACTCCTGGGCTCAAACAATCCTCCCACTTCAGCCTCTTAAGTAGCTGGGACTAGAGGTCTGTGACCCCAGGTTCGGCTAATTAAAAAAAATTTTTGTTTGTTTGTTTGTTTGGTAGAGACAGGGTCTTGCTGTGTTATTCAGGCTGGGCTCGAACTCCTGGCCTCCAGCGATTCTCCCACCTCAGCCTCCCAAAGTTCTGGGATTATAGGTGTGAGTCACCATGCTCTGCCAGTCCTACACATTTTGCCAAGCATTTCTGTTATCAACACACAGATCTGTACTTTACTCTTTCAGTTTCTTGGACATTGTATGAAACACCAGAACTTCCCATTTCTAAGGTACTGTAACTTCACAAGAACAACATACTTTAGAAACACAATATAAGAATAGTGTTTGTTTTTTGTGAGTTGTGGTTATCCATTAACAAACACTGATAAAGCACGTGTTACGTGCCCCAGACATGAGGTTTTCAAAAATGAGTAAGAGGTAATGTCAGCCTTTGGAGAACTTCATGGCTTAAAAATTAAAATATATTAGGCTTGTAAAGAGTACTGCTTCCTTCTGCAGCTTCGTCTCTTTGTAACATAAAATATGTGGTAATTTTTAGGAAACTCAGGATATGTTGTCCACTCCAGAAGTCTGAGGTGGGACTGCAGGAATATGAGCTCCTCTCCATATGCAGTGACCCCAGGTGAGGTAACGTGGCAGGTGCAGAGCACCAGAACAGGAGCGACCAGGGCTGAGTTTTCATATTTATTTATTTATTTGTTTTTGAGACAGAGTCTTGCTCTGTTGCCCAGGCTGGAGTACATGGAGCAATCACAGCTCACTGCAGCCTCGAATTCCTGGGCTCAAACAGTCCTCCTACCTCATCCTCTGGAGTAGCTGGGACTACAGGTGTGTGCCACCATGCCCTGCTAATTTTTAAATTTTTTGGAGTCAAGATCTTACTATGTTGTCCAGGCTGATCTTGAACTCTTGAGCCCAAGTGATCCTCCAGCCTCAGCCCAGATGGGATGAGTTTTCATTCTTCCTCCACAATTCTCTGTGTGCTCCTGGGGAGGTCACTGAACCCTTCTAAGCCTTAGTTTCTTCATTCATAGCAGGGAAAATAGCTGCTCTACAAACCTCAGGCAATCATCATGGGATCAAATAAGAAAACACGTGAAACATTTTGAAAACTGTGGTAGGCATTTGTAAGCTCTAAGGAGGCATAGATTTTTGTCTGTTTGTTCACTGTTGGAGCCCTAGCATCTAAAACAATGCCTGAATCAAAATGAATTCACAATACAAATTTACTGAATGAATGCACATCATAATAAAGGAACTCACCTTTTCACTTTAAACTATTCAAGATTATGGTAATCAATTATATTCTATTTTACAAAAGGAGAGCACTAATTTTTTTTTTTTTTTTTTTTTTTTCTGTGATGGAGTTTTGCTCTTGTTGCCCAGGCTGGAGTACAGTGGCACGATCTTGGCTCACTGCAACTTCCGCCTCCTGGGTTCAAGCGATTCTCCTGCCTCGGCCTCCCAAGTAGTTGGGATTATAGTCATGTATCACCAAGCCTGGCTAATTTTGTATTTTTCATAGAGATGGGGTTTCTCCATGTTGGTCAGGCTGGTCCCGAACTCAGGTGATCCACCTGCCTCAGCCTCCCAAAGTGCTGGCATTACAGGCATGAGCCACCATGCCTGGCCAGAGAACACTCATTTTATATAATTTCTAGAGTCACTGTTTTTCTCAGGGCTGGAAGGGATCTTAATGAGTACATAATCCAGTCTTGCAGGTTGATGAGCGCCTTGACTCTGTCTTTGCCAGGTGCTTATCCAGCGTGTTCCAGATCATAGCCAACAAGGGGGAACTCTCTGGGCCAGCTGGCAGAAGTTCCCCTCACTCAACTGAAACCTGCCTCCACCTGAGGCCCAGAGCAAGTCTCCCTCAGCTTCTGGGCCTTCAGACATTTAGAGACAGTTATCACCTCTCCCTGCCCTCAGGTTTATCATGTCCAGGCTAAATGGATGATTTCTCACTTGTAAATGTAAGGCATTTAATAATTACATTTCTTGATAATAAGATAAGGAGAAATTTAGGGTTTTTAAACAAAAACTTTTATTGGTATATGTCTGCTGTTACCCACAGGGGGCCCTTGTTTGCAAAGCTAGATATTGCTGGACCCACCTAGGGTAGACATCTGAAAATTTTCTGCAAATGTGAAATAAATATTAAGGTACAGAGAGAATAACTGTATTTTGTAATATCTGTCATATAGCTGTGTGTTTTATCATATCTGCCTTTATATAAGATAAATATAAATATCATTGCAGCAATAGTTATAGTAGAAAATAATCTGGAGTCCGCCTAAATGTGTATTCATAATGAGATAGTTAAACAAATTATGGTGTCTACTCAGCCATTAACAGTTGATGTTTGGATTTAGGTGCAGTTGTGCCTGCCTGTAGTACTGGCTACTCAGGAGGCTGAGGTGGGAGGATCACTTGCACCCAGGAATTTAAGGTCAACTTAGGTAATATAGCAAGACCCCCCTCTCAAAAAAGAGTCGATGCTTATAAAGTTATATAATAATATAGAAAATGCCTACAGTATAATGGAATTATGTGGGAAAATCAATATACTCATTTAAAGGTACCATATGATATGGTTTGGCTCTGTGTCCCCACCCAAATTTCATGTTAAACTGTAATTGCCAGTGGGAGGTGGGAGGCAATTAAATCATAGGGGTGAATTTCCCCCTTGACTTTCTTGTGATAGAGTTCTCACAAGATCTGGTTGTTTGAAAGTATGTAGTACCCCGCCCCTTCTCTCTCTCTCTCCTAATGGCCATATGAAGATGTGTTTGCTTCCTTTTCACCTTCCACCATGATTGTAAGTTTCCTGAGGCTTCCCCAGAAGCAAAAGCCTGTACAGAACCATGAGCCAATTAAATCTCTTTTCTTTACAGATTACCCAGCCTCAGGAATGTCTTTATAGTAGTTTACGAATGGACTAATACACCAAACGGTTACTATGTAAACAGCCATGTTTTACAACAGTCTAAAAGTAAATGCAACATGTTAAGTAAAATAAGCCTGACACAGAAAGACAAATATCTCATTCTCTCACTCATATATAGGAGCTAAAAAAATTGAACTCATGGAGATAGAAAGTAAAATGATGGTTACCAGACACTGGGAAGGGTAGTGGGGAGAGAGGATAAAGAGGAATTGGTTAATGGGCACAAAAATACAGTTAGATTGCCGGGCGCGGTGGCTCAAGCCTGTAATCCCAGCACTTTGGGAGGCCGGAGAACGGGTGATCCAAAAGCAGGATGATTGAAGACCACCCTGGCTCAATCATGGGAAAACCCCGGTTTCTCTACTAAAAATACAAAAAAAAAAAAACTAGCCTGGGCGAGGTGGCGGCGGCCTGTTAGTCCCAGTAGCTCGGCAGGCTGAAGGCAGGGAGGGGAATGGCGTGAACCCGGGGAGCGGGCAGAAGTTGTAGTGAGCTTGAGATCTGCAGCTGCACTCCAGCCTGGTGGGAACAGAGCGAAGGACCGCTCAAAAAAAAAAAAAAAAAAAAAAAAAATTCAGTTAGATTAAAAAAAAAAAAAAAGATGTAGTGCTCAGTAACCCAATAGGGCAGCTATAGTTTACAATAGCTTATTGTACATTTCAAAATAACTAAAGAGTACAATTAGAATATTCCTAACACAAAGAAATGTTAAATGTTTTAGGTGATGGATATTCCAATTACCCTGCTTTGATTATTACATTTTGACACACTGGTACCAGATATTACATGTACCCCATAAGTATTTACAACTATTATGTATCCATAAAAATTAAAAATAAAAAAATTTAAAAATAAATAAAAGTACAAAATGCTATCATTGGTGGTTTCACAGTGGTGAAGTTATAGATGATTTTATCTTCTATTTCATTTTCCAAAAAGTGCTGATATTACCTTTAAAATAATAAAAAATTTAAATATTTCATATTTATTTCAACATTTCTTTCTGAGATATTGTACATAGACACACATACCCAGATACACACACACACGCACATGCACACACATGCACGCGCACACACACACACACCTCCTTCTTTTTATTATTCATCTTCTTCACATTGGGTCAGTTTCTACAAAATGGGCATGAATTTTGGTGGGACCAGAAATGTTAAGAATAGTATTAAAGATAATTTGAGCAGAGGCAGAAGAATGCTGAATGCTTTCAGCACATAGTGATCACAGAATATCTTTGAGGTAAAAGAACCAAGAAGAGAAAAGTGACCCTCATGGGCAGACGAAACCACCCAGGGCTGCAAGACCTCATCTTCCCCTCACTGCATAGACAGGTGTGCAGGCATGTGGGAAAGAGAGGGGGCATGAGTATGTGTGAACTCCACCCACACCGCTGTAACAGTCAATGTCTAGGCTCAACGTGTTTCTCTATTTCGGAATAATTCCCTCATGCCTTACACTGGCTGTGACACACTTGAAGGAATAACAAGGAGTAAGGCACCAGGACAAGCTAGTCTCTCTTTTCCATTTGCTCTGTGAGAGTGGCTGAGCTCCGTGCCAATAAACCAAACTTCCTCATTATTGTGTGATAGTAAACAAGAAGGCATCAGGCTTTCACTTCAAAATGCACCAATTCAATTTTGAGGGGAAGAAATTTGCTAGTGTTAGAGCCTAGGGCTACACGTGATTGCCATGAGGCTAGTTTCTCCTCGGTGCACCATCTCTCTCTCTCTCTCTCTCTGGTAGTGCAAAATGAATTTTAGCTGGCATTTCAGCATGGCTCACAGCTTTGTCTTCTTGATTGAATGCCAAGCATGAACTAAAATATATCAGATGTTTTGTCTGCCTAGTGCCACGTTATGTGGGTGGAAGTCTGTGCAGTTCTACTGGAGGAACAAAACAATAGGATTAGTAGCAAGAGGGAAGCTTTAAGTAAATGATTAAGCATTGGAAGGGAAAGAAAAAATGAATATTACCAGGAGGTAGGGGCTGAGGTCCTGTATGTATGCACCTGCAGGGGTGTGCGGTGCCCTGGCATGTGTTTCCTGGAATAAAAAGGAATGATTGGCAAGTAAAAGCAGTGCACATATATTCAGGAATAATTGTGCTAATTTGAAAAGAACAACAGTATAAAAGCAAGACAAAGCAAATGAAATCCAATTGATGCCAAAGAGTAAGAAAGTTTATAATATACAATAAACCCTCAAATCACCTAAGAAAGAAATGGGCAGAGAATTATTGCCATTAATGAGATGGGAGCAATTCATAATGAGAACATGACCATCTGCAACATGCCCTCCTCACATCTTGGAAGCCTCTAGGTTTCTGAACACTCATTCCTTTTTATTTTCTGAAACTTAATTGAGGAAAAGGAGGAAACTGTATCCTTGATATGAGTTGTACTTGCTGCTCCCTGGGATGGCTTTAGCTAGTAGAATTCCTGGGTTCCAGTGTGTGTGTGTGGTTTTGCCTTTGATTTGACTGGGTGATAGATTATCCTAGTCTCTAAAGGAAACAATCAAGTTAGAGAGGTAACTGTGTCATAGTATGTAATTTAACATCTGAAAACAATGTCAATTTTCTTTCTCATCACTTTCTTCAGTTGGTCCTGCCTCGTTGTTGGACTCATTATAAAAAAAAGCCAGGTTTTCCATGCCCAGACACATTAACTATCAGGGACGTGTTCTTCTTCTCTAAGACAAATCTTGATTTTACTGCTTCCTGCTGAGCTTGACTGCTGGCATTGGTCCTAATCAATTGGAAAATAAATGGAGTTTCCCAGGTCTTGAGTCAACACTGAGCCCCTGTTTTCCTGATGCTGAGAGCTGCCAGACGGCCAATTGCCAAGAGACCATGCCAGAGCTCATGTTCCTTTATTTTCTCTCTACTTCGTTTTCCGTATCTCCTCTCCTCCTCTGCTGTAATGCCTCCGGGCATTTTCTCAGTTCACTCTGTTTTCAAATCTTTCTTTATTACTCAGACTTCTGGGAATATTCTTGTTGTGTTTCATTGCTGTGTATTTTTTCTATAAAATACTTCTTAACTAGATGGTGTCACCTTGAACAAATGGAAGGGAATATATCTTACGTTTTCTTTTGTATCCACCCTGACCCTCCAACCCTTCAGTACCCCGACCCCAGAAGGGCTCAGGACAATGCAAGATACTCATCATTGAGTGACTAAATGATTAAATTTCCTGAAGGATAATTCAGGTTTTTTTCCCCTCCAGAAATTCTCTTGATTTATTCTCTTACTCTTTATTATTTTATTTCATCAATTATTTCCTTTCTCAACTCTTATCTTCAACTTCTCTCTTCCTTTGGGGTCCTTGTTCTCAATCTAGAAACATGTTTATGTCTCTCATCTGAAACAAATGAATAAAGAAAAAACAAAACAAGCACAACCTTTCCCTTGACTCTGTATCCCATTGGTTTATTCAATGTTTGTTTCCTGTGCCTACTATGTGCCACTGTTCTGGGGACTGCATGGAGGCAGAACAGTTGCTTCTCTCCTGGAGCTAGGGAGATGATTCAGATATATATATTTATCTATATAGATATATATATATCTGTGTGTGTGTGTATATATATATCTGTGTGTATACACACACACACACACACACACACACACATAAGAAAAGCTACAGCTAGAGCTTTGTTATTCAAGCCTAGGCCATTTGGAGTCTTGGTTAGAAGACCTTCCTCTGGCCCTTCCAGCAGGCTGATTTAGCTTTGGCGACTGGGCATGGGCTGGATATTAGGCCTCCTGACCTCCTGCCTCCCATAAATCTGCACCAAGGGCCCTCAGCAACCCCCTTCTCCTCCTTCCTCCCAAGCCTGCTTAGAAGAGTAGCCTGTAATTGCACTACCTTCTGTTTTACCAGCAGCAACCTGGCCCCAATGCCTACCACGTGACCTCTATGCTAGGGTCCATGGGGTTTGGTTCTTAATTACATGTCCTTGGGCCTTAGACATTATTACTCATTTCTCCACTGGGTTCCACCTTCTCTTATTCACCTCTATGTCCCTAGTTGCTCTTTCTGACATCAGCCATCTTCTCTTCTCACTTTATGTTTCCAAGAAGCAATCTCACCCATCCCCCATCTGTAATCACACCACCTCACTGATGAACTCCAAGTTGTCTTCAGATCTCCATTTCCCAATTTCCAAGGCCTAGCTTCATGGGTATGTGACTGGTGCAGTGGCACAGGACACCATGCTCAGAAGGGCCCCTCCCTGGGGATTTAATGCTCTGTGGTCACCATCTTGGAAGTCTTAAAAACGTTATCTTTGAAATTCGAATTGGTATCCTATAAGTCTGAACACTCATTCCTTTTTATTTTCTGAAACTTAATTGAGGAAAAGGAGGAAACTGTATCCTTGATATGAGTTGTACTTGCTGCTCCCTGGGATGGCTTTAGCTAGTAGAATTCCTGGGTTCCAGTGTGTGTGTGTGGTTTTGCCTTTGATTTGACTGGGTGATAGATTATCCTAGTCTCTAAAGGAAACAATCAAGTTAGAGAGGTAACTGTGTCATAGTATGTAATTTAACATCTGAAAACAATGTCAATTTTTCTTTCTCATCACTTTCTTCAGTTGGTCCTGCCTCGTTGTTGGACTCATTATAAAAAAAAGCCAGGTTTTCCATGCCCAGACACATTAACTATCAGGGACGTGTTCTTCTTCTCTAAGACAAATCTTGATTTTACTGCTTCCTGCTGAGCTTGACTGCTGGCATTGGTCCTAATCAATTGGAAAATAAATGGAGTTTCCCAGGTCTTGAGTCAACACTGAGCCCCTGTTTTCCTGATGCTGAGAGCTGCCAGACGGCCAATTGCCAAGAGACCATGCCAGAGCTCATGTTCCTTTATTTTCTCTCTACTTCGTTTTCCGTATCTCCTCTCCTCCTCTGCTGTAATGCCTCCGGGCATTTTCTCAGTTCACTCTGTTTTCAAATCTTTCTTTATTACTCAGACTTCTGGGAATATTCTTGTTGTGTTTCATTGCTGTGTATTTTTTCTATAAAATACTTCTTAACTAGATGGTGTCACCTTGAACAAATGGAAGGGAATATATCTTACGTTTTCTTTTGTATCCACCCTGACCCTCCAACCCTTCAGTACCCCGACCCCAGAAGGGCTCAGGACAATGCAAGATACTCATCATTGAGTGACTAAATGATTAAATTTCCTGAAGGATAATTCAGGTTTTTTTCCCCTCCAGAAATTCTCTTGATTTATTCTCTTACTCTTTATTATTTTATTTCATCAATTATTTCCTTTCTCAACTCTTATCTTCAACTTCTCTCTTCCTTTGGGGTCCTTGTTCTCAATCTAGAAACATGTTTATGTCTCTCATCTGAAACAAATGAATAAAGAAAAAACAAAACAAGCACAACCTTTCCCTTGACTCTGTATCCCATTGGTTTATTCAATGTTTGTTTCCTGTGCCTACTATGTGCCACTGTTCTGGGGACTGCATGGAGGCAGAACAGTTGCTTCTCTCCTGGAGCTAGGGAGATGATTCAGATATATATATTTATCTATATAGATATATAGATATATATATATCTATTTATCTATATAGATATATAGATATATATATATCTGTGTGTGTGTGTATATATATCTGTGTGTATACACACACACACACACACACACATAAGAAAAGCTACAGCTAAAGCTTTGTTATTCAAGCCTAGGCCATTTGGAGTCTTGGTTAGAAGACCTTCCTCTGGCCCTTCCAGCAGGCTGATTTAGCTTTGGCGACTGGGCATGGGCTGGATATTAGGCCTCCTGACCTCCTGCCTCCCATAAATCTGCACCAAGGGCCCTCAGCAACCCCTTCTCCTCCTTCCTCCCAAGCCTGCTTAGAAGAGTAGCCTGTAATTGCACTACCTTCTGTTTTACCAGCAGCAACCTGGCCCCAATGCCTACCACGTGACCTCTATGCTAGGGTCCATGGGGTTTGGTTCTTAATTACATGTCCTTGGGCCTTAGACATTATTACTCATTTCTCCACTGGGTTCCACCTTCTCTTATTCACCTCTATGTCCCTAGTTGCTCTTTCTGACATCAGCCATCTTCTCTTCTCACTTTATGTTTCCAAGAAGCAATCTCACCCATCCCCATCTGTAATCACACCACCTCACTGATGAACTCCAAGTTGTCTTCAGATCTCCATTTCCCAATTTCCAAGGCCTAGCTTCATGGGTATGTGACTGGTGCAGTGGCACAGGACACCATGCTCAGAAGGGCCCCTCCCTGGGGATTTAATGCTCTGTGGTCACCATCTTGGAAGTCTTAAAAACGTTATCTTTGAAATTCGAATTGGTATCCTATAAGTCGATCAGTCTGCTCAGGCTGTCATAACCATGTACCACAGACTGGGTGGCTTAACCAATAGAAATTTATTTTCTCACAATTCTGGAAATGAAGGCCAAAAGCAAGGTGCCAGCAGGGTAGGCTTCCTCTGAGGGCCATCAGGAAGGGCTCTGTTCTAGGCCTCTCTCCCTGCCTTGCAGATAGCCACCCCTATGCTGCCTCTTCACACTGGTGTCCTTCTGTAGCCATATGCCCCTTGGTGTCTCTCTGTGTGTTCTAGTCCCTTCTTATAACATCAATCAGATTAGATTAGGGCCCACCCATATGATCTCATTGAACCTAATCACCTTTTTAAAGGCCCAATTGCCAAATACAGTCACATTCTGAAGTACCAAGGCTTAGGACATAGGAATTTTGGGGGACACCATTCAGCCCATTGCAGCAATTGAAGTCAGATGAGGCAATGAAGTATGCACTTAGGGCTTAGAGTCGTGGCTCTCTGTGGTCCTGCTTTCTGCCACCTTCCCAGGACACACTCTTAGGTGCCTCCCTGCCTCTTGGCCTTCTGGCCACCCAGCAATCCCTTCCTTCCACACTTAGAAGGCACATGGGTGCAGGTGCTGGGAGGACCAGGGCCCAGCCATGCTTGCCCGGGGATATCAGTGCCACTGCATGTTTGGAGGTGATTTGGCAGGGGCAAGCCTTGCACCCACCCCAATCCAGGTATCCAGCATATCCTGGTTGATGTTGCAATTCCTTGGGATTTCCTGTAGTCCATGGACCTATGGAAGGCTGTGGGAAAGGAAAGTGATTCCCTACTTCCTAGCCCTGGGTCATTCAGCCTCTTTGAGAATCTGACTAAAGTTAGATAACCTCTAGCCTGGAAAGTTGACATACATAGACAGCCATGATTTTTATACATATTAAGGGAGTGATGAACTTCATAAAGCTACTCTGTGCACCTCTTGTGATTTGGTCCTGCTTACCTTTCCAGCCTCAAGTCAACTCTGCTCTCACCATGCTGCAGCCCTCTTGAATTGGCATACCCATTCTCAGAATGCATTGTATCCTTCCATGCTTGTGTTTTTGCAAGTGCTCTTTCCTCTGTCTACCATATGCTTTTCTTCATTATCATTGTAACAAACTTCAAAATTAAAATTACATTCTATCTTCTTCGAGAATCCTTATTGTCATCTCCTCCTTCCCACAACGTAAGTTAAACCAAGTGCTCCCCTAGGACCTCCATCAGTCTAAAAGATTTATAATACTAAGTTTTTATTATTTCCTTACCTTTGTCCTTTCTACATGATTGTGAGCATTTTGAGGACAAGGACTGTGTTTTAATCATTGCTATTTTCCTGGTATCTAGGACAGAGCTGAGCACAGTCAATGTTTGCAAATATCTGGAAAGATCAAATGAATATATTCCTGAATGAACAACTGAAAGAGGAGAAGTATGAGCTTGTGGTGAGCTCATTTTGGAGCCAAACAGTGCTGGGTTTAAATCCTGGCTCTCTTGAAGACTAGTATTGTGACCTAAGGGAAATTACTCTAAAGCCTCAATTTTCTAATGTCAACTTATTGTCAACTTATATTGATGAACAACAGCTATAGCTACATATAACTCAGTCCTGTCACTAAATTTCTGTGAGTTATCTTGGAATGGAAAGACAAAAAAGACAATGAAGCTGTATTCTTGCAGATTAATTTATTAACAACAACAGTAAAAATATACTCATTGAATGTCTACTGGGTAGAAGACATTATGCTAGGACCTGTGGAGAAATGAAATGTAAATTAATATTTGGCCTATGGAGAAGTTAAGGGTATACAGTATAGGCTACATTTTAAAATAAAGTAGAAAGTGTCAGGTGCCGTAAGAGAGGTATCAGATTTTAGATTAAGAGTTTGTTTGTAGCTGAGACAATGAGGAAAGCTTTCTGGGAGAAGTGGTGTTTGAAATGAACCCTGAAGGAAAGGTCAAAAGATTTTTGCTGACAGTGGAAGAAGGAAGATGGGAATGAATGCAACCATGAGGAGGAAATACCTAGGAGAGAAATGTGGGCTCCGCCATCCTATTGTTATTGTTGTTTCACCAGATGCTGCAGTTTCATCTCCTGAAACTAAGGGTTAGTGACCTGCCTTTTTCACAAAGTACAATGTGCCCTGGTTTTCTGTCTGGAGCCATTGACACTCTGCCCAGAACAAGGCCACCTGATGCCAACAGCTAAGGCAGAAACTGGCCTGTTCACGCCGTAGCCCCTCAGAAGCAGCAGTTCTGTCACTCTGTCTTGCGATGCCCTGAAGACACTTGGCAGAGGTTCTACAGCAGGGGTGAGGAATCACATCCCTGTGAATAGGAATGTGCAACTGGAACTGGTGTGGACACTTGGGGAATGACTAACAAATCTTATCACAGATTGTCAAATTATGTTATTTAGAATCAAACTGCTTGCGAATGAGGCAGAAGATATACACACATGCTGTAAAGATGGTTTTCTCTAATGAGCAGTGATGATGAGCTTTTTTCCATATGTTTGTTGGCTACATAAATGTCTTCTTTTGAGAAGTATCTGTTCATATCCTTTGCCCACTTTTTGATGGGGTTGTTTCCTTCTTGTAAATTTGTTTAAGTTCCTTGTAGATTCTGGATATTAGATCTTCATCAGATGGATAGATTGCAAACATTTTCTCCCATTCTGCAGGTTGCTTGTTCACTCCAAATGCCCATCAATGATAGACTGGATAAAGAAAATGTGGCACATATACAGCATAGAATACTATGCAGCCATAAAAAAGAATGAGTTTATGTCCTTTGCAGGGACATGGATGCAACTGGAAACCATCATTCTCAGCAAACTAACACAGGAACAGAAAACCAAATGAGCATGTTCTCACTCACAAGTGGGACTTGAATAATGAGAACACGTGGACACAGGGAGGGGAACATCACACACCTGGGCTTGTTGGGAGGTGGGGGTCAAGGGGAGGAAGAGCATTAGGACAAATACCTAATGCAAGTGGGGCTTAAAACCTAGATGACGAGTTGATAAATGCAGCAAACTACCTTGGCACGTGTATACCTATGCAACAAATCTGCACGTTCTGCACACGTATCCCAGAGCTTAAAGTAAGAAAAAAAAAAAAAGATGTGTTCAAAATATTTCGTTTCACAAGTGGTAATGAAACTGAGCTTTAAAAAAGAAAAACAAATCAATGATGATATGTCATTTCCAGGAATCCTTTTCTGGCACCATCAGGTTGAGTTCATCACACTGCCACCAGCCTGCATGGGTGCTGCATTTCCCCTGCTACCGTATAATGGTGGTTAAACTATGGTTTTGGGGCACCAGGCTTCCTGACCTTGAAGGCAAGCTCCTCTATTGACTAGCATATGACCTTGGGCAGTTCTTTTAGCCTTCCTAAGTTACAGTTTCTCATCAGTAAAATGGAAATGGTGGTAATACCTGCCTAATATGGCATATGGAGAGTAGTAAAAGAAATGACGAGTGCAGTAAAGAACATCTCAGTGCCTGCCACACAGCAAGTGCTTTCTCTCCAGATACCAGCGTGACTTCTTTCTGTCTCATCTCCTTTAGA
This sequence comes from Rhinopithecus bieti, assembly GCF_001698545.2. Taxonomy (NCBI): domain Eukaryota; kingdom Metazoa; phylum Chordata; class Mammalia; order Primates; family Cercopithecidae; genus Rhinopithecus; species Rhinopithecus bieti. The sequence goes on from NW_016804381.1 coordinate 248,458, forward strand.
TCTTTACTCCGCTGTGAGGCCATCTTTGACCATCCCATTTAAAAATGCACCCCCTACATCCAAACATTATCCCATTTCCTCCCTTCTTTTTTGTCCACCGCACTTCATCACTATCTCACATACTATGTATTTTAGTTATTTGTTATGTTTATGCCTGTCTCTTTAGTAGAACGCAAGCACCAAGCATCCATATTCCCAGATCAATGCCTGGCATGCAATATGGACTCAAGGGAGAAAGAGATGAGCCAGCCCTGCTATGCTGAAACTACTCCAGACCCAGTGCTAGCCCTTTGGGACCCCGTTTGAACGTTTGACTGCCCTTTGACACCTGGACCAGTGGGCAGGAAGAAAAACTAAAATCGAGGTAGTAATTTAAGTAGCACATTATGGGGGGCTCTGACCTTATTGAACTTGAACTTAATGCTGCCGATTTTTCATAAACCTCGATTCATGCTACCCCACTCCCTCTCGCTCAGCTAATGAGCTCCTCCTGTTACCCAAAGTTCACCCGAGAGACCCACTGTAGTGCCCGGTATGGCAAAGAATTCTCTGACTCAGGCTCTGACCCGGACTCGGAAGGGCAAAGCGAGCAGGAAAGGGATCTGAAAAGCTCACCTCCTCTTGGCCAAGGCGGCCTCGGGCCGGGGAGGCGGCCCCGCGCTGCAGCCCCGGTTCCAGCGCCCCGCGCCGCGCCGCTCCGCGGCGGTCGGGAGCGCGCATCTCCGCCGCACTCGGAGACAGGCTACTCGGCGGCCCTGGGCGTGGGAGACGGCCGGCGGCTGCGCTCGCGCACCTCGGAGGAGACCAGGAGCGGAGCCAGGAGCCGGAACCAGGCCGAGCCGCGGGCCGGGGCGAGCCACCGGTAACCACGGGCGGGAACAGGGCGCCAGGGCCGAGCAACACGGCGGCTGGGTGCGGGGCGCGTGGGCAGCTTTGGTTCAAGGCAGTAGGGCTTGCTTGGTTTTGGGGGCAGTCTTTAGTTTGAGGGGCGGAGAATGGGTCTGTGGCGTGGAGGAGGAGAACTGGGATGTGAGGCCGCCCAGGAAAGCAGTGTGGACCCGCGTTGGAACCCCGCTCTCTTTCCCGCAACCCGCTGAATTGCGTGTTGGACAGGCCCGCTGGGCAGTCCGAAAACCGAAGCGGCGGCGCTCGGGCGTGGGTGGGCTTCCTTCCCGTCCTGCTGGGCCCAGCGGCAGAGGCACACCTTTCCCCCGGTGGAGAAAACTTTCCTTGCTGCGGCGCGTCCTGCCGCTGTTGGTGCGGCTGGCTGCTGAGGAGAGCCCCCGCTGCACTGGGGGACATGTGCTGACCGCGGGCGCGCACCCAGCATGGGCAGGGTTCTCAGATGATCCCTGGCTGACAGTTGTATTCATTTTATTTAACTGGGAAGCTGCTTGCTCGCAGTCAATTACTGATTAGAGGCGAAATAGTGGTTTCACAGCTTTCCTCGCGCCCCCCCGAATCCCCCACCCTCCGCGCCCCTACCTTCCCATCCTTTGTGTATTGGAGGAAGGCAAAGAGAGTCTCTGCGAACTGTTTGGCGTTGTGGTTTCCACAGCATGTTAGATGGCACCGTATCTCAGCCACTACTCTGCTTTTAGTTTGACAACAATGAAACACTCTGGTGTTTTGAAAGCAAAGGAAGCTTGAATGAATGTGTCCAGGGAGACGAGAGAAGGGAACTCTCATGCGTAAATTAAATCTTACGAAAACCCCAAAAGTAAGTAGTGTTTTCAGTTTGCAGGTGGAGAAAATTAGATTGCGATATTAAATACGTTTTCCAAGGTGACTCCCCCAGTTAAGTAATAGAGAGGAGTAGGGGTCTGGAAGCTAGGACTGTGAGTCTAGTGTCCTTTAGGTACATTGCGTGGGATACATAGCCAAGAACAGGTGCCGGAGAGTGACATGGGCCTGCAGGGATAAGGTCAGGAAAGCCAGAGGCCACTGTGAGCTGGGGTACCCACAAGGAGTTTTGTTCTTATGAAGAAGACCATCCAGTGTTTATGGACGAATAGATGATATTAACAGGTGATAGGAAAAGGAAGAGTTGCTTCCAGTCTGTATCTTTCTTTTCAAAATGGGAAGGCCAGCCTAAACCCTTTAAAGAGGGTCTCAAAGCCCGAAACTGGACTGGATGTTCAAAGCCCAAATGGCAGATGTCCTGGAGTAGTGAAAGCCATTATAGTCATCTTTGTGCAGGTATGAGAGATGAGAACGGACCCGGGAGGCTTTTCAAGAGGGAAACATTGAATCCTCAAAAGAGGGAAACATTGAATCCTGGCAAGGTTCTAGAACAAATTCTTTAAGATAGCTCAAAACTACCTAGGGAAGCATTTACAAAGACTTATGCCAAACCAACTCCCCTCCCTTTTCTAGCAATCTCCTGGGCTATAGATCAGGGTATGCTGTATCCATTGTCTTCAAATGGATCAGTTTAGTGAGTTGCAAACAGCAGTTTTTAAAACATGAAAACCAAAAGAAAGAAAGATAAGATATCAGAGTGTATTGCATGAGCAAGGGGAAGTACTGTTTTTGGAAGCACGCGCTGGTGATGCATGTGTCCTGTTCTGCCTTGCTGATCCTGCTGCCTCTGCGTGAGTGTTCATATCCATCGCTGGCTGCCCCCTTTCAGCCTTCTGAGCTAGGCCCACTCTGGTCACAGCAGGGGTCGTCTTCTTTTACTTTGCAAATTATACGTCATCAACATATTCTGGAAAGGTGTTCGCTTCCTCCTCCCTGTTTCTGTCGGTCCCCAGACGCTGAAGTATTTTGTCAGTCAGAATTCATCTCTGAATTATTTATCTGTGAACTTTTTTTGATAGCCACAGTCATAGATAACTTTTATCAAACATATTAAATTAGTCCAAATTGTATAAAGAGAGTATCACATCTGTCCTTTTAGCTTTCAAGTGAAATGTTTTGTTATTTGGAGTACAAAAAATACTGGAAAACAATATTCTTATGATGTTTGTGTAATATATTTAAGGAACTGTTATTATACCAAGCTATGATATTTGGGAGATTACCAGATAATGCCTCAATGTGTCATTTTCTGTCTAGTCTTTTTTTTTTTAATTTTCTTATTTTGGCTTTTTTTCCTAAATGAAATATCAAGGTAGATACATGAGAACCTCTCCATAACTCCTGAGCCCACTGGTTACTTCAAGAGTATGAGGGTTCATCATGCAGAGGAATATGAAGAAATGTTTAAACAAACAAAACGAAAAATAATATAAGGGTTGAGCAAGGAGGCTTTGTTGAACAGATTTACTTCCTTCATCCCAAAGATAGTGATGGGGCCATCTGAGGGTGAGTTGAGCTGTCCATGTGCCTCTTGCATTTGGGGCTCACACAGCTGCCTAGGCGGCTGGATCACTCACTTTCCCAGAATTTGTTGGGCAAAGGATGTCTGACGATGATCTGGGAGCCAGGTTGGGGCCACATGGGAGGAAGGGCTGGCCGAAGGGCGAGGACATCTGGCAGCAGAAGTAGGAATGAGCAGCCAGCTGAAGGAAGGTGAGTATTACTAACGCACCCATGTGAGGTATGAAGATAGGTAATTCAGTCCTGTTCTCCTGCTTTGATCTTGGAGTGATTTGAAACTGGCCAGCACTTGAGTGGATGTGGAGAAATAGAAAAGAAGTTTACCTTCCCCTAACCCCAGCAGGAGACCAGCATGCAGCAGGACATTGCTGAAATAGGGCAGATTCATGTTATAATGGGTCAGTTTCTTTTGTTTCCAAAGATTAGATATTTTAATTCTTTTAGGTTTTTATATTTCTTATTTATTTATTTATTCATTTGAGACAAAGTCTCATTCTGTCTGTTGTCCAGGCTGGAGTGCAGTGGCATGATCACAGCTCACTGCAGCCTCAACCTCCTGGGCTTAAGTGATCCTCCCATCTCAGTCTCTCAGAGAGCTGGGACTACAGACACACACCACCATGCCCAACTACTTTTAAAAGTTTTTTTTTTTTTTTTTTTTTTTGTAGAGATGTGGTTTTGCTATGTTGCCCAGGCTGGTCTTGCATTCCTGGGCTCATATCCTTGCCTCCACATCCCAAAGTGCTGGGATTACAAGTGTGAGCCTCTGTGACTGGCCTCTTTTGGGACTTTGAAGTTGTTGCATGAGCAGAAACATCATGGGATCTACTCACGTATTTGTTTGAGGGTAGGGAAGATGAATCCTTGAATATATTTTAAGGAGCAATAGAAAACCAAAATACAATTGACATTTGAGCAGGCCCCACAAGTTGTGCTAGCTCAGAGTAGGTAATATATGCTTGGGTTAAAATTAAGTAGAATAGCAATCTGTGTTTATTGTTATATTTACTTTTGACAAAGGAAGACTTAGAGGCAGAAGCAGTTAGAAAAGGAAAGAAAATGTTTACTTCCCCAGAGTGTAAGGGAGTCAGACTTTATAAGACTGGCCCATCAAATAAAATCACAGTAAATACTTGAAAGAAAATATTCCTCCAAATCACCAAAGTTCTCCATGTACATTAGTCTGTTGTTCATGACTGAAAACAATTTTCTCACACAGTTATCATATTCCTAAAAGTTGTGACTTGTTTTCAGACACCAGCATAGCAAACAATCAAGGGAAAAAATGGTTTCTTTAAGGGAGTGAGATGTGTTTGAAATTTTATTTTGGAGACCAACTTTCAGGCAGGGTGATCATGTTATTTTTGCTTCATGTCGGGATACAAAGTAATTTTTTTCTTGACTGCAGTGTGAGAAATACTTAGTACTATTGGAGAAGAGGAAAGTATGCATTTTCCTTGCAAACATGATTCTGCAGTCCTTTATAGTATTGTTGAGATGTGAGGTAAAAAAGCAGTTGAGAATATCTCTATGAGATGCTAAAATTATGTATGTTAAAATCTGAGTTTAATTGTTGCTCATGTTCCTGTTATTAAGACCTGTGTAATTTTTGCCTCACTAGAGAACATTAGTAAAATTTCATAACCCTTCAAGTGAAAATACTTTGTAAGCTTCAAATAATTCTCCTGCAAGTTGCATTTTGTTTTCTTCTTGCATGTCCTTGGTAATAGCAAAAACAACAATCACTGGAAGGCAGAGCAGGCTGAGGGAGGGGCTTCTTAAGGATTAGTTTTGAAGTTGCCTGGTTGAACAAGAGAGAAAAATTAGGAGCTGAGTGAGGGAATGTGGTTATAAATGTTTTTTATCTTTCTACAAAACTTTGTATACATTATTTCAGGAAATATAATTCTATCTTGCGTGGGGAAAAAAAGAAAGAAGAGAGAGAAAGAAACAAAATTAAGATCAACTATATCATATAAAACCTACGTCATATTCCTACCAGTGTGATATGGTTTGGCTGTGTCCCCACCTAAATCTCATCTTGAACTGAATTCCCACAATCCCCAAGTGTTGTAGGAGGGACCCACTGGGAGGTAATTGGATCAGGGGTGGGTTACCTCCATGCTGTTCTCATGGTACTGAGCTTTCAAGAGATCTGATGGTTTCAGAAGAGGCTTTCCGTGTCTCCACTCTGACTTCTCCTTGCTGCCACCATATAAAGAAGGAAGTGTTTGCTTCCCCTTTTGCCATGATTGTAGGTTTCCTGAGGCCTCCCTAGCCCTGCGGAACTGTGAATCAATTAAACCTCTTTCTTTGTAAATTACTCAGTCTCATGTATATCTTTATTAGCAGCATGAGAATGGACTAACACAGTTAATTGGTACTGAGGTAGTGGGGAGCTACTATTAAAGATACCAGAAAATGTGCAAGCGACTTTGGAACTGGGTAATGGGCAGAGGTTGGAACAGTTTGGAAGGCTCAGAAGACAGGAAAATGTTGGCAAGTTTGGACTTCCCTGGAGATGTAGAGGGCTCGGAAGAAGACAGGAAAATGTGGGAAAGTTTGGAACTTCCTAGAGACTTGCTGAATGGCTTTGACCAAAATACTGATAGTGATATGGACAATGAAGTCCAGGCCGAGGTGGTCTCAGATAGAGATGAGGAATTTGTTGGGAAGTGGAGCAAAGGTGACTCTTGCTATGGTTTAGCAGAGAGACTGGTGACATTTTACCCCTGCCCTAGTGATCTGTGATCATCAGAGAGATGATTTAGGGTATCTGGTAGAAGAAATTCCTAAGCAGCAAAGTGTTCAAGAGGTGACAGAGCATAGAAGTTTTGGAAAATGTGCAACCTGACAATGTGGTAGAAAAGAAAAACCCATTTTCTGGGGAGAAATTCAAGCCAGCTGGTTGCAGAAATTTGCGTAAGTAACAAGGAGCCAAATGTTAATTGCCAAAACAATGGGCAAAATGTCTCCAGGGCATGTCAGAGACCTTTCCAAGCAGCTCCTCCCATCACAGACCTGGAGGCCTAGGAAGAAAAAATGGCTTTGTGGGCTGGTTCAGGGGACCCCTGCTGTGTGCAGCCTAGAGACTTGGTGCCTTGCATCCTAGCCATTCCAACCATGGCTAAAAGGGGCCAAGGAATAGCTCAGGCTGTAGCTTCAAAGCGTTTAAGTCCCAAGCCTTGGCAGCTTCCATTTGGTGTCGAGCCTATGGGTACACAGAGGTCAAGAATTGAGTTCTGGGAACCTCCACCTAGATTTCAGAGTATGTATAGAAATGCCTGGATGTCCAGCCAGAAGTATGCTGCAGGGGCAGAGTGTTCATGGAGAACCTCTGTTAGGGCAACATAGAAGGGTAATGTGGAGTCAGAGCCCTCACACAAGTCTCCAATGGGGCACTGCCTAGTGGAGGTCTGAGAAGAGGGCCACTGTCCGCCAGTCACCAGAATGGTGGATCCACTGACAGCTTGCACCATGCACCTGGAAAAGCCACAGACACTCAATGCCAGCTGTGAAGGCAGCCAGGAGGGGGGCTGTACCCTACAAAGCCACAGGGTTGAAGCTGCCCAAGGCTGTGGGAGCCCACCTCTTGCATCAGCATGACCTGAATGTGAGATATGGAGTCAAAGGAGAATATTTCAGCGCTTTAAGATTTAATTACTACTTTATTGGATTTCAGACATGCATGGGGCCTGTAGATGTGAGACATAGAGTCAAAGGAGATTATTTCAGAGCTTTAAGATTTAATTACTGCTTTACTGGATTTCAGACTTGCATGGGGCCTGTAGCCTCTTTGTTTTGGCCAATTTCTTCCATTTGGAACAGGTGTATTTACCCAATGCCTGTACCCCCATGGTATCTAGGAATTAACTAACTTGTTTTGTATTTTATAGGCTGATAGGTAGAGGGACTTGCCTTGTCTCAGGTGAGACTTTGGACTTGAACTTTTGAGTTAATGCTGGAATGAGTTAAGACTTTGGGGAACTGTTGAGAAGGCATGATTATGTTTTGAAATGCGAGGACATGAGATATGGGAGGGGCCAAGAGTGTAATGATATGGTTATGCTTTGTGTCTCCACCCATCTCATCTTGAACTGTAGTGCTTATAATCCCCATGTGTCGTGGGAGGGACCTGGTGGGAGGTAATTGAATCATGGGGGCAGTTATCCCCATGCTGTTCTCCTGATAGTGAGTTCTCATAAGAGCTGATGGTTTTATAAGGGGGTTTCCCCTTTTTGCTCACACTTCTCCTTGCTGTCGCCATGTGAAGAATGATGTGTTTGCTTCCCTTTCCACCATGACTGTAAGTTTCCTGAGGCCTCCTTAGCCATATTGAACTAATGTGAATCAATTTAACTTCTTTTGTTTATAAATTACCCAGTCTCAGGTATGTCTTTATTAGTAGTATGAGAATGGACTAAATCTTCCACTGAATTAGCCCAATAGGAGAGGAGAGTTAATCCTTATTTCTAGGATTCTGAAGCAGAGGCCAAAGGTGGCAGGAGCAAACATTTATTTGGTTCTTACAGTTTACTCTGTAACATATCTGCACTTATTTAATATAAAATATAATCCTCCAGGTCCTGTATTATTGATGCTCCAGGAAGATGAACCGGGTATGCCTTGAGACTCTGGGGACTATTTGGGACCCTTAGACCTAGGCAAGCTGAGGGACACTACATTCTTGCCCTCACTTTATAATGCCCCTCTTTTCTGGCCAGGCCCCTCCCTGAAAGATGAGGAGGCTATGGTGTGCCTTGAGCCTGCACTGCCCTTGCACCCCAAGCTCTGGTTTGCTTGTAACTGATTGTGCTGAGGTGGCAGTGGGTGCAGTAGGTGGAGAAACTACAAGAGGTACACATCCTAGTTTAAGACCCCAGGCCTCAGAAGGTAAGATGTCATTAGAAAGTTCAGCTTTTCTACTGCTCTGTCTTAAGCTCTTAAATAAACCACCGCTCTAGCTTACATTTCCATTTCTGCGGAACACAGCTGGAAATACCTGGTACCGAGAGGTGACAACACGCTAGCAGCCCTCGCTCTCCGCGCCTCCTCGGCCTTGGAGTCCACTTTGGCGGCGCTTGAGGGGCCCTTCAGCTCTCCCACGGCACTGTGGGAACCCCTCTCTGGGCTGGGCTGAGGCCAGAGCCAGCTCCCTCTGCTTTTGGGGAGGTGTGGCAGGAGAGGCGTGGGAAGGAACCGGGGCTGCGCCTGCAGCGCCCACAGCGCTCCCCTGCCAGCCTGAGTTCCGGGTGGGCATGGGCTTGGCAGGCCCAGCACTCGGAGCGGCCAGCCGGGGGGCCTGGCACCTGGGCCAGCAGTTGCAGAGGGTGTGCCAGGTTCCCCAGCAGTGCCAGCATGCCGGCACTGCACTGGAATTCTCGCCGGCCTCAGCTGCCTCCCCGCGGGGCAGGGCTTGGGACCTGCAGCCAGCAATGCCGGAGCTTCCTCCCCTCGGATGTGGGCTCCTGGGCCTCCCGAGCCTCCCTGACAAGCACCGCCCCCTGCGCCTCCCCACTAGGTCCCATGGACCGCCCAAGGGCTGAGGAGTGTGGGCGCACAGCTCGGGACTGGCAGGCAATTCCGCCTGCAGCCCAGGTGCCAGATCCACCAGGCAAAGCCAGCTGGGCTCCTAGGTCTAGTAGGGACTTGGAGAACCTTTATGTCTAGCTAAGGGGTTGTAAATACACCAATCAGTACTCTGTATCTAGCTAACCTAGTGGGGACTTGGAGAACTTTTCTAGCACTATGTCTAGCTAAAGGATTGTAAATGCACCAATCAGCACTCTGTGTCTAGCTCAGGGATTGTAAATGCACCAATCAGCACTCTGTCAAAATGGACCAATCAGCTCTCCATAAAATGGACCAATCAGCAGGATGTGGGTGGGATCAGCTAAGGGAATGAAAGCAGGCTGCTGGAGCCAGCAGTGGCAACCCGCTTGGGTCCCCTTCCACACTGTGGAAGCTTTGTTCTTTTGCTCTTTGCAATAAATCTTGTTGCTGCTCACTCTTTGGGTCCATGCCGCCTTTGTGAGCTGTAACACTCACCCCGAAGGTCTGCAGCTTCACTCCTGAAGCCAGCAAGACCATGAACCCACCAGAAGGAAGAAACTCTGAACGCGTCTGAACATCGGAAGGGACAAACTCCAGACACACAGTCTTTAAGAACTGTAACACTCACCATGAGGGTCCATGGCTTCATTCTTGAAGTCAGTGAGACCAAGAACCCACCAATTCCGGACACAGTACCTCTCCTTTTCACTCATTTGCTAAAAGAATGGTTCAGCTCAGGACCGTAACAAATAGTGTGTGATATGGTGTGTGCTGCTTGGAGACAGATACTATGAGCCAAAAATACAAAATAGTCTTGTTTGGCAAGTCATCCTCACAGTGATTTAAGACATAGCCAGTTTCTCTTATTCTTATTGTGCCAAGTGTTTCAAAAACTCCTCTAATTAGAATTTAAAGAGTGGTTGATTCCCTGGTATTCTTAAAATGGTCTAATTTGAAAGTTTAAAATCTTTAAAGTTTTAATTCACTTAGCCAGGCTGTTTTAGAATAGCAGCTATATAAAACAGTATGACTCAGTGAGAGGCCAAGTTTAGTCTTTGGGGAGTCTGATGTATACTTTCTTGCTGCTAAAATGAGAGACTCAGATAATCCATGTAATGGGATTGAGAGAAGAGAGAGATCCTCATGTGGTGAAATAGTTGGAGAGATCTCTTTGGAGGAGGTAATATCTGATCCCTACCCACAAGGGTAGACTGGAATCTGGAGAGGAGAAAGAGGAAGTCCAGCTTGCAGGTGGAACTGAATGGGCAAAAGCTCAGAGGACCATCTTTGAGGGTTTCCCCACCCCAGGTTCCTGTACCATCATGAGCCCTCCCTTTTTTAATGACCCTGTTGTTTTTACTGTCTATGTCTTCAGGCTTTTTTGTTGCCCCTTAACCCGTGTGTGTGTGTGTGTGTGTGTCAGGGTGGGTGTGACACGGTGTTTAGAATATCCTTGTTGATCTGAATGGACTCATAATAATTTTAACATGTTCAAAACTAGTGCTCTTTCTCCAGGAAGGGCATATTTATGAGAACTTAGTGGATGTGTTTGCTGAAGATGGCATGAAGTGGAATAGATTAATGACATTTTGTAAATGTTTTCTTTTCAAAAATGTATTTATTTTTTAGTTATAGTAAGAGTGATTGGTATAAAGTAAGTCATTTTTAATGGACTTCCTAGGACAGTTTAATTAGTGCACCAAAGAGAACATTCCACATCCATGGATTTAGCCAATTGTGGATGGAAAATATTTAAACAAGAAAAGGATAGTTAACTAGATTTGAACAAAAAAAAAAAAAGGATACTGAACATGCACAGACTTTTTTTTCCTTGTAATTTATTCCCTAAATAATACAGGATAGCAAATATTTACATAGCATTTATATTGTATTAGGTATTATAAGTAATCTAGAGATTAAAGTGTACTGGAGGCTGTGCATAAGTTCTATGCAAATACTACACCGTTTTATACTGGGGACTTGAGATTCTCTGGATTTTGGTATTTGAGAGGTCCTGGAACCAAGCCTGCACAGATGCTAAGGAATGACTGAATATATGTATGCACAGTGAATGATGGTAGTGACACTGGACATGCTGGACATGGGCAGCCAAGATGAACTTGAATAAGGTGTTGGTGGAGCTGTCAGGTGCAGCTGATGAGGCTGCGAAGGCAGAGATCCAAATCTGCATTGAAGCCAATTAAGGCCCTGATGAAGGCCCTGGAATTGGCAAGCCTGTCCCCAAGACCTATGTGCTCTGGAGCCACCTCCACAAATGACCTGCCCCCACCCCTCACCCTTCCTTAAAGATGAAGAAGCCTGGAAAAAAAGAAAGGTATACACACAGGCTGGGCACAGTTGCTTACACCTGTAATTCTAGCACTTCAGGAGGCCGGGGGTGGGCAGATGACTTAAGGCCAAGAGTTTGAGACCAGCCTGGCCAACATGGTGAAACCCCATCTCTCCTAAAAATACAAAAATTAGGTGTGGTAGTGCACGTCTGTAATCCCAGCTGCTCGGGAGGCTGAAGCATGAGAATGGCTTAAACACAGGAGGCAGAAGTTGCATTGAGCCGAGATCGCGCTACTGTAGTCCAGCCTGTGTGAGGAGCAAAACTCTGTCTCAAAAAAAAAAAAGTATATATAGATACACACACACAATGTGTATGTTCACGTGTGTGTGCTTTCACATGCATGTGAACACACATGCATACCCATAATACAAATAGATACAGACCGCTGAGTTTGTGATACAAGTGAAAAGCAACTTGATAATTTTGTTAAGTGAAAAGCAACTTGATAATTTTGTTTTGTTCATGCGAACCCCCATGGAAGTGTCTGCTTTCTGTGAAAATATCGATGTCAAACTGCTAGCCCTCCTGTCTTGCAGAGGACTGCCTTTATTGTGAAATTATGTCTTCTCTACTTGGACGGTGTTTAAGATAACTATCTACAAAATTATAATTATTAATAATAGTTGTTTTAAATTTTTCCTTACTTTGCAAAATAAAAATGCTGGCAAGTCTGTATTCCAGGTCCATGAAAACTGGCTGGTCTCTAGAAAACATTCCCCAGAGACTGGATGGAACCAGTTTAATGAAATTAAGGTGCTTCCTTTTTGTTGTTGGGAAGCTGCTAATTTTAAATGTTATCCATGAGAAGGGCCTGAAAGCTTTGGAATGATAATTTGTAGTGGACTTCTCCTGAAATGAATTGGGGTAATGACAGGTACAACAGAAGGTAAAGCTTATAAAAAGGAGAATTTGACCAGGTGCGGTGGCTCATGCCTGTTAGGTTGGTGCAAAAGTAATTGTGAATTTTGCCATTAAAAGTATTTGCAAAAACCACGATTACGTTTGCATCAACCCAATACTTGCTGTCTTTAAGAGTCTGGCTATTCTATGTACCTCATATATGTAGAATCGTGCAATATTTGTCCCTTTGTAACTGACTTAGTTCATTTAGCATAATGTTTTCAAGGTTCATCAAAGTTGTGGCATGTTTGAGAACTTCATTGCTTTTTAAGGATTAATATTGCATTGTATATACAACATTTGGTTTATGATTCATCTGTGATTGGACACTTGGGTTGTTTTGACCTTTTGGCTATTGTAAATAATACTATTATGAACATAGGTGTGCATAAATATCTGTTCAAGTCTCTGCTTTCAGTTCTTTTGTGTATATATCCAGAACTAGAATTGCTGTATCATATGGTTATTCCATGTTTAAATTTTTGAGAAACTGCTATACTGTCTTCCACAGTGACTGTACCTTTTTACCTTCCTACCAGCAGTGCACAAGGGTTCCAGTTTCTCTGTACCCTCACCAACACTTATTTTCTGATTTTTGATAATTACCATGTTAATAGGGTGTGAAGTGGTATCTCATTATGAAGATTTCTTTTTGATAGTTGGTTCTTTGACTTGACACTAGTAATTTAAACACGCTTTCCCTAACAGTTTAGAGATAGAGCAATAATCAAGTAGTCATGGGAACTCAGAAAACCTAACTGTAATAAAAGTGACTGACTTGGTATTCTACTGGTGCCCTCAACTAGCCTAGAAGTTTTTGAAAGACAGACCAAGAAAAGCAAGGTCTAGAAAAGGCTAGAGTTAAGCCTATGCCTTTCCTGTGATTGGGGAAGCCAGCTCCACCATGATAGCATGTTGTGGTGGCAACAGGACATTGACATTGGAATACAGGACGGCAGTCTAACACATAGACACACATGTAGTGGGATGGAGCGTTACGGTTCTGTTTTGTCACATTATTACAACTCCCTTGTCCTGATTCTACTTTCACCAGCTAATCTTCTGATCTTAAATTTTGTTTCCCAGACCATGTAAAACATGTGCTGTGGTCAGCGTGAAAATTGTTTTCCTTATTCAACAAATGAATATGCTCATTATAAATCATTCTGCTATGCTTGGTTAGCATGACTGAGTCCATAAGGGCTTTCTCATCTCTGGAAGACTGAAAATTCAGTTCCCTGAATCTGTAGAGCCAGGGGCAGAGGTGCAGTCGTATCTCAGGGCCATGCCTCTTCTCTTCTCTGGAAATTTTCTCCAGATGGAGACTTTACAGCTTCTTTCCTGGGTGTGTAACATGAAATTCTTCTTGATGTCCAGCTGAAGTCTATTAGAATGGGACTAACCTGTGGAGTACTACAGAGCCAGGAAACACTCACTTTAAAAATTACTTCTGGCTGGGTACAGTGGCTCATGCCTGTAATCCCAGCACTTTGGGAGGCAGAGGCAGGTGGATCACCTCAGGTCAGGCGTTTGAGATCAGCCTTGCCAACATGGTGAACCCTTTCTTTACTAAAAGCACAAAATCTAGCCAGGCATGGTGGTGCATACCTGTAATCCCAGCTACTAGGGAGGCTGAGGCAGGAGAATCGCTTGAACCCAGGAGGCGGAGGTTGCAGTGAGCTGAGATTACACCACTGCACTTAAGCCTGGGTGACAGAGGGAGACTCCATCTCAAAACAAAAAAACAAAAAAGCAAACAAAAAAAAACCTTCCTAGCCTGTTTACTACCATATAGGTGCCCAGGCATAACAGGAAGAGGTAGATTTATGAATACAAACTGCTTGTCCCCTTTGAGATACCAGCTGGTGAAAGAAGGGTGCCTACTTCTTAATTAAGCAATCTTTATTTCAGGTGGTGACTACATATCTATCAGTGTAAAATATTAAGTCCCATTTCTGTTTTTGGAAGTTGTTCTTCTGTTGGCATTGATTTTATGTTAAGATGGAAGAAGTCTTCAGGCTTGGGAACGCTTTTTGTTTGCTGCTTTGCTGCTGGAAACAAGTTGCTGACGTGCACAGGAGAAGCAGGGATAGGCAGGAAATAGATACATCCTGAATTCTCTGTCAGCTGTCAGTCACCATTTTTTGAGGACTGCTGGGTAATTGAGTACTTTCTTGGAAACACTAGAGAATGGCATAAAACTTGGCAGTGTAGAGAAATTTGGGAAGTATGTCCATTTGAAAAGGAAGAGCCCAGCATGCGTACGTTTGTGTGTGTGTGTGTGTGTGTGTGTGTGTGTACGTGCATGTAACATCTCTAGACTTAATTGAGTGGCCAGAGCATCAGACTTCAAAAGAGTCATACTCGAGTCAAAATAGTAGTAAGGAGGAGAAGACTACAAAGTCCTGGAAGCACGATCTTTTTTATTTAATTGGAGGAAAGAAAAATCCACGCCCCACGCAAGACACCACTGACTTAAAATGGATTCACAGAAAAAGAACCAGCAGACCTGGGAATTAAGTGGGAAGTGCCAGTAGAAGGTGGTGGTTTACGCAGACTCTATAAAAAGGAGAAGTAAACTGGAGAATAACACCATGTTACTGTTTTTAAAGCACTGCCCTGGGAGGACAATGTGGCAGCTTTGATTGAGAGGGTCAAGCATGATCCCTTGCTGGGAGGTGCTACCTTGTAGAGATGCTTTAAGAAGATCCAGCTGGCTCGGAGTGTGATTCATAATGCTGAAGTCTCTCATTTTCTATGTGACCCTACCCACTTAGACATGGGTAAGCTGGGTGTACCATTGTTCCGTGCAAGGAGGAAATTAAGCTTCTAAAGTTGTAGTTCTGAAGTTCCCACCTTGGGCTCATCAGCCGCCAAAGTGCAGCGTGGCTGAGCTTTATCTTTGGTTTCTCAAGTCTCTTTGCTGGAAGAGAGAGAGGGTTATGAGTCACAAGGGTGACTTCTCTATGTTGTGTGGGGGACAGTCATTCCTGGAAGTAAGAGGAAGAAGGATAAGAAGAGGTAACTAACAAGACCTTCCTGGCCTGGGCCAGAACAGAGGTTGGTGGTCCTGGGTGGCATGCCTATTTTTGGAGTTTGAGGATTGAAGAGGAACGTGAGAGAGTCATTGCAGTTGGGAATTTTGATCATCTGACTGGCCATTAAGTCTTCCCCTGTACAAACTGGTCAGCATAGGTCTTTGGATTTGTGGCATTGGCTGGCAGTTTCTTGGAATGCCTTAGTAGCTGCGCTGTCAGTTTTGTGCATGTTTGTGTGGGGGCATGCTCATTTTTCAGGGTTTCTGGCACCTTTTGGATTTCTTCTTAATGTGCTAGTCCTGTGCCCAGGTTAGTAGTTACTTGAAAAATTCATCTGCTGATGTTTACCCCTTAACATGGAAAAAAAGTGTCTAACTCCAAAGAAGCAGCCCTCTTACCGTGCATACCATCGTAATACACCAAGGATATTGACACAAAGCCATTTATTCATAGAATAATGGCTTTAT
Source organism: Rhinopithecus bieti (assembly GCF_001698545.2). Lineage (NCBI taxonomy): Eukaryota > Metazoa > Chordata > Mammalia > Primates > Cercopithecidae > Rhinopithecus > Rhinopithecus bieti. The sequence goes on from NW_016804381.1 coordinate 264,093, forward strand.
TATTAGAATAGAATTTATTCATAGAACTTCTTTGGGAAGTTCTATGTCTGAGTACATCTCCTCAAATTCAGGGAGGTGGAGAGAATTGCTTGATCCATTTTTAAGAAGGTAGAGAGGGCTGGGCATGGTGACTCACGCCTATAATTCCAGCACTTTGGGAGGCCTAGGCAGGCAGATCACCTGAGGTCAGGAGTTTGTAGACCAGCCTGGCCAACATGGCGAAACCCTATCTCTACCAAAAACACAAAAATTAGCTGGATCTGGTGGTATGTGCCTGTAGTCTCAATTTCTTGGGAGGCTGAGGCAGGAGAATCACTTGAACTCAGGAGGCAGAGTTTGCAGTGAGCAGAGATCCCACCACTGCACTCCAGCCTGGGTGACAGAGGGAGACTCCCCTCAAAAGAAGGAAAAGAGGCCAGGTGTGGTGGCTCATGCGTGTAATCCCAGCACTTTGGGAGGCCAAAGCAGGAGGATTGTTTCAGCCAGGGAGGTCAATGCTGCAGTGAACTGTGATTGTACTATTGCACTCCCCCCTGGGCAATAGAGTAAGACCTTGTCTCAAAAAAAGAGGGACGAGGAGGAAAAGAGAGTGCCCAGGAGTGGTATAGGAACCTGGGTTGGAGTGGGAAAGATTGGATAGTCCGAAGAAGGGATGAAAGTGATGGGAATGTGGGTTGGAGAAGAGGTGATGGTTTAGTGAGAGGTGTCTGGGCCTGCTCACCACGCTTTCTCTGTTTGGGTTTGTGATCTCCCCTCTTCCCCAACAATGGGCTGGCCTGGGCCACACTACCCTGTGCACACCTGGAAAAGGTGAGCTTCTTTTCAGGGCTAGCTTTGGGATGCAGTCCTAATCTTCATTTTTGCTTTTGTTGGCAGTGATGCTTTCAGCTGTTCAAAAGAGCAATTTAGTCTCTGTGATGTGGAAGCTTGTTTAGGATATGTTTCCTGTCAAAGAAGTTATTTTTCATGACTCTAATATTATAAAGAAATCTGACATTAAGAAAATCTCAGTTCGGGGAGGGTGGTTCTCAGGAGTGGTAGCCACACAGACAGCAGCTGCCCGTGGAGCTGCCGCTTCCTGCTGTTGTGTTCAAGAGAGAGCAGCTGCCGGCCTGTCAACACCCCAGGGAGTGAGGCTCAGTGCCAGGCTGCCTCCCTTACTGCGTGGATGGCCCAGATCATGCACACTGTGGTGGAATAGCAGACTCTGGGGGCTGCTGCTTGGACATGCTGGCAGTTCCCAGCTTATGTTTCAGCAAAGCTTGGAGAGTCACTGCGGGCTTGGTAAGGGGGATGACACAGAACACTTCCCTAGCACTGCCTTATGTTTGTTGTTGGTCCTTGTGCATCTGTTGGCCTAAGCTGGTTAATTTGAGACTTGCATGAAAAAATAATGCCTCGTGGACTTTTTCAAGGGCACTAGGTGACTGCTTTGTAGAAGAGGTCAGAGGTTCTGTCCTCCAAAGCTATCTTTGGGATTCAAGAAGTGAGAGGAAAGAGCCAGTGGAGACAAATGCCCCTCCTTTTGTTTGAAGGCTACTCAGGCAACTGGTGGCTGCTTGGGGAGAGCTGGTGTCACATTTCATTCTGCAGAATGAGAACCTTCTGTAGGCTGGCTCTGTTATTCAGTCATTCTTGTCTGTCAGTGTTGGTCAGAACTTCGCTCCTCTCTTCCCACCTTCAGGACTTTTGCACATGTAACTTACATTACCCTTTGGTAATGCCCTTTAGTAATCAATCCCTAAATAGTTCATTTAGATGAAAGGGGATAGTGTAAGGGGGAGAAAAAGAAGGCATGTCTCTGTTACAGGGTGGGTGGTTGATATTCCTTACAGTTAACTCTTACACGGACATATTTTATTGACTAGTTCCCGACCGGCCCTATGAGGGTGATGTTACTGCTGCTTTCTGACTGGTCCTGTGGACCCTGGCAGCCACAGATGAGGGTCCCCACTGTGTGCTGACTTTGAGAACTGTGTGGCCGTGGGAGAACAGCTGTCGGTTCTGTGGTGTCCTGAATACACACCCTCCATCTTTATTTTCTTCATTCCTTTAAGTACTTTTCACTATTTTTCTGTTCCAGATGAAGTTTAGTGCCTCCCTCCGCTCTGCTGTTACAGTAGCTGTAATGTTGATTTCTACTAAAAATGACATGATCAAACCAGACTTCATCTTATTTTCCTTAATAAAGAAAAAAAGGAGAGAAATATTATTTTGTTTTTGAGTTGGTAGAACAGCATGAATCCCAGGATGTAAATGTTGATCATTTTAACTTTCAAATGATCTAAACACCTTTAAGTAATTTTTGGTCATAGTTTTATTTATTTGTCTAGGCACCGTGGCTCACAGCTGTAATCCCAACACTCTGGAGGGTGAGGCAGGTAGATTGCTTGAATCAATCAATTCACACTTGGTGCATTTGGTAAGAATTGGCTGGCCAGGGAGTTGGGTGTGTCTGAAGAACAAAGCGAGGCTTTTCTATTCAAGATCAGCATTTCTAATTAATAGTTGTGCGGCCTGCTAATATTTTTATTAATTTTTCATGCAACATCACATTTAATTTTTATAGCAACTCCATGAAGTGGGTACCATAATCATCTTCATGTTATTAGTGGGAAAACTGAAGCTCAGATTTTTTTTTCATGGCTCTATAGCAGGGATTGGCAAACTTTTTCTATAATATAAGACCAGAAAGTAAATATTTTAGGCTTTTTGGGCCCATCCTTTGAAGAGTATGATGACATGGGGTTGGAGTCTTTTTCTGTGGAGTCATGTCTGGGATGGGAAAGAAGGGGTGAGGGAAAGGGGAGAGTGATGCAGAAGTGTGGCGGAAGGGTGGTGGTGGTGATTTTGCCCCAGCTTCCCTGAGGATTGTGCCCTGGAGGCAGTGGGGAGGGGTGCGGGCGAAAGAAACCTCAGAAAGCTCTTGAAGCGGGCGCAGTGGTAGTGACTGCTCATGAATCTTCGTTTCTGCTAATATTTCATTCAGATTTTCCCTTATGTTACTGCTATTTGTTGCTTTGTCTCCCTTTCTCCATTATAAGGGAAGGCCTGTGGTGTACTGATCTGTCTCATGCATCTCTGCCCACCCCACAGTGTGCAGTGTCTTGCACACCGTAGGTGCTCAAACGCAGTTATTGAACACAGGCTGCATTGACATCACCTTCGGTATCCATGCTGCGCAGTGCAATCATCTTCTCCCAAAGAAGTCAGGATTTTTTGGTCTAAAATAGTCACAGTTAACAAAGATACTTGGGAAATCCTGAAAATACGATAAATTTCAGGAGTAAGCAGTTGGACAAGTTGTGGACTTCTGTTGAGGATCTTCTGCAAGATCCACTATGCAACTTTTGTTCCTGTTTTTCTTTATTCACTCCTTTTTATTAAACTTAGTTTCCTCTAACCCCACTGGAAGCAAGAAAAGCAAACAGACAAACAAAACCTTAGGTTGCTTATCTCCGTTGTTACATAGTAGGTGTTCAATGGATACATACTGAGCTAGTTCATTTCTGATACTAATTTGATTACTTCTCCTAAACATTCTTTCTTCTTACAGAACTCTCTGTCCTCTACCTCCCAAATCCCACAAAACATCTCACCTCCACACATAGGCTGATTACTTGGGAATGGTACAGGAGGCCCTTGGTGATTCTAATTGATGAAAGACTAAAAAATTCCCTTATAGGAGAACTGAAATCAATGTCAATCTGAGATTGAGTAATACATCAAATTAGTATCAGAAATGAACTAGCTTCAGCAGACTCGTTACATACTCTTGCAGGTATAGGTGCTGAGGCTGAAGCTGTAAGCTCAGAGATTTTGGCATACTCTTTCCCTCCTTTCCTTCTTTGCTTCATCAATTACTGAACATTGGTTATGTGCCAGGCATTGGGTTAAGTTCACAAAAAAATACGGTGTCTGGTTTCAAATACATTTATTCCAGTCTAGTGGTGAGATGAAAGGAAGTAGTGCCATATGACATGAGGTGTGGGCAGCTGGTAAGAACCTCTCCTGGCCTAGGGGGTAAGACCTCCTCCAGGGGTTTGCTGCTAAACTCCTGAATGTGATCAAGAGTAATTAAGGTAACTGTGCAGCTCTGGATGAATTAACAGGTTCTGCACTTGACTTTCTCCATTTGTACAGGTTGAAGATGTCTGCCCAGAGGTTAATTTCTAACAGAACTTCCCAGCAATCGGCATCTAATTCTGATTACACCTGGGAATATGAATATTATGAGATTGGACCAGTTTCCTTTGAAGGACTAAAGGCTCATAAATGTAAGTTTTATACAATTCCTCATTGTAAGCATAAATTGTATTTCTCTTAACCTGTGAAATACCCAAGGATTATTTCTCCTGAACATTCTGTCTTCTTACAGAACTCTCTGTCCTCTACCTCCCAAATCCCACAAAACATCTCGCCTCCATACATGGGCTGATTGCTTGGAAATGGTACAGGAGGGCCTTGGTGAATCTAATTGATGAAAGACTAAGAAATTTCTATAGTAGGAGAACATGAATCGATGTCAAGCTGAGATTGAGAATTTTAAAAAAGCATTTGCTATTTTAGCTCCTCCAAACTGTGAATGTTTGAACTATCAAAAATATGTATAAAAATAGGATCTGGAGCTGTTATTTGAAGAACCTTCTTTTGTAACACAGCAGCATCTTTTCATCCTAGTTGGTTTTCTAGAGCTGTGGAGAGCAGTGTATCTATGTGTGTTCATAATGACCGGCCAGAATAGCCTGCGATCATTTCTAACCCTGTGTTCTAGGCATGAATTGTGTTTCATGCTATTGGAGTAATTAAGGGTCCAGCACAGAGCAAGGAAATGTAATTCTGTGAGACGTTGCTATTCAACTCCAGTCATAACTGAATGCTGACTGGCCAGCATGAGACATCCTTGCTTCACTAAGTAGAGTTAACAGTTAACATGGTAGGCACGAACTGCTGCCCAGTCTCAGGTCCTGTCTTGGTAACCCCGTAAATATCCCTGAAATGTTCACTTTTGTCAGAGTGAATTATCCACAGCACTGTAAAATTTTTACGTTCTTAACTGGTCCAGGTTAGTGGGACACGTTAGGAAATATAAGAGGACTTGGAGACACAAATGTAGCAAAGAAAGTGTTTTCATTCCTTTAATTATTTCCTGGTTGCTGCTATCCTGACCTGTCTTGGCATTCATGATCTCTTGCACCAGCTTGGTGCTCTTTTGCAAGAAAGGCTTTCTATTTTTGTTCCTTTAGCAAAAATCATTAACTAAACCACATGTCCTTTACCCCTTAAGTGAGTAGTAATAATTAAATACTTTCACTCATTCCTTTATTGACGTCTACTCAGTATTTCTTTGTGGAAAAAAAGCACATGGCATTAATTAAGGTATGCTGTCATTGATTATCTGATAGAAGGCTGTTGGGTGTGAAATCACCCTCCTTAATTTACTTAAATTTTTTAATATGTTATTTCCCTAGGATAACTTTTATGTAAAGACAATTGCTTGTTCTGAATTATAGTGGAAATCAAAATGACTGGGAAAATTGCCACATATTTTCTTGAAATGTGGGCTTTTACAGCTTGGTGACATCAACTTTATTTTTGTGTCAGCTTGCTCCTGTCTCTTTTCCTTAGTTTAAGAGGCACAGAAGACAGGCCTACTGCTATAATTTTGGTTGGTACATTTCCAGAGACAATTGAATAAAATCTTTTTTGAGGATATTTCATTCTAGAAATAATTATAGCTGGAAAACTTCCTGAGAAACATAGGCAGAGGTGTGACTCATTCTTTCCTTACTTACACTACCTACTATACCATTAATAACAACTGCTTTTGTTAATTTTAATATTCACATCAAGATAAAACAAAAATACCTGAATACTTACTGTTCTGATATAAGAGAGCTGATAAGTAGAAGCCCTTAGCTTCGGAAACCTGACAGTATGTGAGACACATTGATAACAAAAAACAAACAAACACAAAACCCCAGATATACAGGAAAGTGAAAAGATCACGTCAACTGTTGAAATGTGTGCTTTGGTACAGTCTCTTTCATTTAAAAATGCTGTGATTCTGACCTTCAAGTATGACTCTTTGTTTTGCTGGGCAAAATACAAAGCCAATTAGATGCAGATTCAAAAGAACAGAAGCCCGACATCTCAAGGGGAAGCACTCATTGAGGACAGGAGTGACCATAACAGTTATCTTTATTTGCCCTACCTGTAATGGATCATACTTGGCAACAATAGCTCCATCTTTAGACTAAGTTCCTCTGCTGAAATTAAGATTCCTACCTTCAAAGCGTGTTTCATCTGAGAAACACCCTCAGATGGTCATTGATAATTCTTGTGCCATTGGTTTTGAATCCCATATTAAACCTCATCATATATCAGAAGTGGACATGTATCTTATACAAATTTGGCACCAACAGAGTGGAAATTTATTTATTCATTCATTCAATATCTATTTATTGAGCACCTGTTATGTGCAGTACTATTTTAAGCACTGGAGAGACAACAGTGAACTGAAAAGACAAAAATATTTCCTCCTATAGAGCTTGCATTCTAGTGGGAGAGACAGACAATAAATAGTTAAATATATAATGTCAGATGGCAATATAAAAGGATAAATAGAGTAGGGGGAAAGGAATGTGGAGTGTGGAGGTGACAGTATAGATAGAGTGGCCATGGAAAGCCTTACTGAGAAGGAGAGATTTGATAAAAGACCTGAAGGAAGTGAGAGATTGAGCTATAATATATCTCGGGGAAAAACATTCCAGCAAAGAATCCTTGGTGGGAGTGAACTGGATCATGCAAGGAACAAGGTGGCCAGCGTGATACCAAGGGAGTGATAAGAGGCAGAACAGCAGGAAATGAAGTCAGAGAGGCTATGGGGACATGGACATGGTCAGGGGGCTTAGAGGTCATGCTAAGGACTTTGCTTGGCCTTTTACTCTGAGCAGTTACTTGAGGGTCTGGAGCAGAGGAGTGCCATCTGGCTTAGGTTTCAACACATCACTTTGCAACTGGGAAGTGAAAGGCAAGAAATTAGAAGCAGAGACCATTCACGAGGCTTTTGCCATAGTCCAGGCAGCTGATAATGGTGGCTTGGAGCCAGGTAGGGAGAGTGAAGTGGTGAGAAGTGCATACATTCTGGATATTTTTAAAAGATGGATCTGGCAAGATTTGCCAATGGATTGGCGGTGTGTATAAGAGAAAGAAGAGTCAAGAATGATTTGAAGATTTGTGACCTGAGTAACTGGCAGGATGGAATTGCCTTTAACAAATTGGGAAGAGTATGGGAGAAGGAGGTTTCAGAGAGGAACGCCAGGAGCTCCATTTTGGACTTGTTAAATTGAGACGCCTATCACATATCCAGGAGGACAAGGGAGGAGAGGGTAGGGGGAAGCTGTAGACTTGAGAGTCATCAGCATGTAAATAGTATGCGTTCAAAGCCAAGAGGCTGGATAAGTGAGTGTAGACAGAAAACTGAAGAGTCCAAAGCTGAGCCCTGGGCACGCTTGTATTTCGAAGTTGGAGGGTTTTGCATAGCAGTATAGGTGCCTGAGAGGAATGTACAGAAAGTAGGAAGAAAACTGGGCAATTCTGGTTTTCTCGATGCCAACTGAAAAAAGGGTTGCAAAGACAGTCTGTGTCAAATGCTGCTATTAGGTCAAGTTAATTGAAGACTGAGATTTGACCATTGGATTTATAATGTAGAAGTTACTGGCAATGATTTGAAAAGCAGTTTTAGTGGGGTGCTGGGGGTAAAAGGTTGATGGAATTGGTTCAAGAAAAAATGAGAGGAGAGGAATTGGGGACAGCATGTACAGACAAATCTCTCAAGTGTCTTGCTATAAAGGGAAGGAGAGGAATGGGTTATCTATGAAGGGCGTGGCTGGGTGAGACAAGGTGTTCTTAAAGCAGCAGAAGCAAAAGCTGATGAGTCAATGAGTGGACAATCACATTTTAGCAGGACCACTCTGACCGCTGTGTTGAGAAAAAACTGAAGGAATATCCTCTTAATATGAGGCATCAGTGGTGGCCAAATCCATGCTTTTTTATGTGCCGCCTTGCGGATATCAGACCTATGCATGGATGAGTCAGCAAGAAGCCAGGTCATTAGGATGAGAAACAGAGCTAGAGCTTGCAAAAACTTGGAGTAAGACAGTAGAGACAAGTGTGAGAACATCACTGTTGGCTCTTTGCCAGGAATTCGTATCACAGAATTGACCCTACTGCCTTAGGAACCAAAAGTGATGTGAGGACAGTGTCACGAACCCTCTCTTTCAAGTGAAGTATTAACCCTTGTTTTTCATATAACCACGAAATGGGAAGTTCACCATTTATTCTCAAGAGGTGGAGAGGAGGGCGAGTTGGATGGAGTAGTTAACCTAGTCCTACCCTAGAATGGGAAGGAAAAAAATCATGTCAGCTTTCAGCTCTCTTGTTCCATTCCATTCACTAAAGGTTAGGTTAAGGGGGGTTACTTTATTATGACACATTCCATTTGCAATTCCCCTGGGCAATTGTTCTACCCATTTACAATAGTAGTCTCCAAGTATCTCAGTGTCTAGACAGGACAGACTGTGGTAGCTTGGCTGTGGTGGAAACTCCTTTGGAAGGCTTCTTTTGACTTTCTTAGCCATCTAGCTACATTGGAGCTTTGCTCTGTATAAAACTGTATTCTGACTTCTTCCCAGAAAAGGACGCTTTTGGGAAGACAAGGGGCTCCACTTTTCCCGTCTTACTGTAGTGCCTATGCCCATGAAGCTTAACATGTGAATAAAACTTCAGGAGAGTTTGGATATTTCTGGGATGAGATGGGGATCTCTGATGTTTCTTCTAAGAGGCTCAGGGTGAGAAAGTCCCCTGGGGATGGGTCATAGGGCAGAAGATGAGGTTGGGGGAAATTAGTGGAAATAACTTGAGGAAGCTAAATTTTGTTCAAAGTGGAATGTGAATAAGCAGAGCTACTTAAAGCATATTGCCATGGAAAACATAGATGCCGCATTATTAAAGAAATGTTTGAAAATGCTGTTGGATCATGAGGATTCTCAGATTCTACCCCCAGCCTGCCTCTCCCCAACATTGTCGCTGCCTGACTTCTCTGAAGGCTGTAGCCCTCCCATGCTTCACATTATTGCTGCTTTTTGATTAGCTCCCTGGGGCACTTAGAGGGGCAGAGGGAAGGGGGACTGGGCTGGGTTGAGGGTACACTTTCCTCCGCCTCCAGGAGTCAGTCCACCATTTGCAGTGTGAAAGCTGTCCTTAGGGAAACACCTTCCTAGTACACAGATTTGAAAAATGTCAATCAACATGATTCAATTCTAAACCGAAGATTTAAATATAGCATTGGTGTATAATTTTAGAATTTGCTTTTGCTATGCAGGCAGTTGATAAAGTACAGTGCAGGGAACTGTTATTTAACTGTACAATGTGTCTTCATAGTCCACGCCTAGATAGTTGAGATTTTATTGTTTCATGTTAGTTGTACCTCAGTACATATGGTGTTTGGTATTTGTCCTTGCCTTTTTTTATGCCTCATTTCTACTATATTAAAAGGCAAAGTATACAATTTCTATTTCTTTGGCATTTAAGGTTAGATACATTAGTTTTTCAGAGTGCCAAATACACATTGTTATCCTCTAGGCAATAGTATGTGGAGGATGAAAGTATGAATTATGCAGAGTAAATTGTTAATCTGATTTCTTCACTTTGGAAAAAGTGCTACACATACATAATTTAATTAGAATAAAGCTTTGCATTTAAACACATTTGATATTTAAACTCCAATCACTTATTTTTAGAAAATTGCTAAGCATCCTTAATGTATTTCCACATAGATAAGCTTCTTAGTATAGGCCAAAAAATGTAGAATGATTCAACTCTGTTGTGTCCTAGATTTGAGGCCCTACTGTGCATATACCAAGTTCTGTAGACAATCCAATCTAACCCTGAACCTAGAGATAAAGAATTGTGATTGTTATCCAAGATAGGACCAAGGAGAGCCCTGTTTAGGGAAGTACAGACAAAAATGTTATTGGGTTCAAAGGAGGGAGAGAGCACATCAATTATGGAAATTAGTTGAGGCTTAGTAGATACTGTAGTGGATGGACTTGGAAGGATGGATACACTTTCATTAGCTCCAGGTTGGGAAAAGTTGTTCCCGGCAGGTAGTGGTCAGAGCCCTGGTAAGGTGTGGCTGTAAGGAAGCCGTGGCTAAGGTTACGGTAAATACAGGGACACAGTGTCCCCTAGTATGATTGGAAACACATGGTTTTTAAAGTGAGGTAAATTGGGAGAAAATGACAATTCTAATGACAGTAGCCAGCACCTGTGGTGTACTGTTTTCTCAGCTGTCAGACATTGTATAAGGTGCTTTACATATGGAATCTCTTTTAATCTGGAAAAGTGGGTCAGTCCTGTTTTTGTTGGAGAGCTTTTCACGAAAGAGCAATATCATCAGGGCTGTGATTAAAGCAGATTTGTACAGAAATAAAGCACAGGGAAAGGCAGAAGGCAGAGAGAGCACTCAAGAGGCTGTCTGTATGTTCTCTGCAAGAAGTAATGACAGCCTCAATTATTCCATGGTGAACATAAGTGAGAATGCAAAGTTGCTACCTAATTGAGTTGCTAACCAATAGAGTTGCTGAACTAAAATTTGGCCCAAGAAGGCCTCCATATTTGCATACTTGCATTCTTAGGTATGAGCTGTGACCTAGCTTACTAGGTAAGCAAACTGAAAACCTAGCGAATGCTTCCATAACAATAGCTGAGTCTCAGCTAATCATGCAGCTACACTTCAGGCACTCACAGGCAGACAGCTATTCAAATGGTGTTCAAATCCAGCTGTTTCCATACCTTGTTTCTTTTTTCTGTACCTCATTTTCCTTTTTCTGTCCCTAAATCTTAACCAACCATGAGGCTGACCAGAGTCTCTCTGAATCTGTTCTGATTCTGGGAGCTTCCCGGTTCAAGAATTTTGTTTCCCTTGCACAGTTAATATCTGTTAAATTTAATTTGTCTAAAGTTTTTCTTTTAACAGTAGGAATCCAAATGCACTTAAAACTTGAGTTGGTAGTGTGCTAAACATTTTATTTTCTAACTCAAAACACATTAGTGGAATCTTGAGGCCCTAGATGACCTATGCTCTGGCCTAGGTTCCTTCCTTGAGGTATGGAAACCATGAGTCAATGAGGCCTAAATCCCTTCATGCTATCTGAGACAGAAACCTGGAGGCAGAGCAGACTCTTCCTTCCCCGTCATCCTTTCCGTCTTATCAATCTGCAGCCAACTGCGGATCAGACTGTTGATTTCCTTTCATGTTTCATGTACCAAAACTTCTCCAAGAAGCTCTGATTCTTGAATGTTCAAGTTTTAAACTACTGTGAAATACTAATCGCAGTATTAACTGTCTTGCAGATTCCATTGTGATTGGATTTTGGGTTGGTCTTGCAGTCTTCGTGATTTTTATGTTTTTTGTGCTGACCTTGCTGACCAAGACAGGAGCCCCACACCAAGAGTAAGTTTGGGCTGTTCCTAAATGTCTCTTAAGCCTCACAGGAGACGGAGGAAATGGAAACTACTACACAGGGCTGGAGGTGCTTCCAGTGGATGAAGAGAAGGGGGTGGTTATGGATTTGCTGTCTGAACCCAGATGCCTGTGGATTGGATCCAACTATTCTCCTGCTTTTTGTTTCTTGCGTCTTGGGCTTATTTTCAAGTGGACTTTTATGAAATTGGGTTTCTTGGTCCTTTCCTACAGTCTTAATGATGATACAGGGCCTGATTTTTACATTGAAATGTTTATTAATTACAATGTATTTTATCCATATTCCCAAAAGGATTTAGATGATTCACCATATTAAAAACAGTGGAAAAGATAATGGCAAAATAGGATGAAAACCAGTTTTAAAAATTATTTCAAGAAGCAGAGTAATAGTTGTTCCTGGATACTCAACTCAATTAACTATTGACAATGATTAATAAATTTAACAGAGTTTTCTTGAAACTAGGATACAAAGGCCAACACTGTGGTTTACATAATTCTCATAACATGGTAGGACTTACGATGATGCTACACTTTGGATTGAAGTATTACATGAGTGCTTAAAAAACATTGAGAAACATCAGAAAGCATTTGTTCACTAATGGCTTGTAAAAAATTCAGAAATACCTTAAAGGATTTATATATTTTACACCAAATTTTTAATAAAAGGGAAAACAGAGAACATTCAATACCTTATTAGTCAGCACCAGCAGGCAACAGTAATTAAAAGAGTTTTTGGCTGGTACGGTGGCTCCAGTCTATAATCCCAGCACTTTGGGAGACCGAGGCAGGCAGATCAGTTGAGTCCAGGAGTTCAAGACCAGCCTGGCTACGGTGAAACCCCATTTCTATTAAAAATACAAAAAATTAGCCGGGTGTGGTGGAGGGTACCTGTAATCCTAGCTACCTGGGAGGCTGAGGCACAGGAATCACTTGAACCCAGGAGGTTGCAGTGAGCCAAGGTCGTGCCACCACACTACAGCCTGGGCAAAAGAGCCAGACTCTGTCTAAAAAAAAAAAAGTTTTTGATAAAGGGGCTGTTCAGAAGTTATGGACAGGGAAGAGGGCAACTACACATGCTCATGCAGGACAGCAAGGCTGGCAACACTGAGGAGCAACCATCCTAGATCCCAGGAAGCAAGGGGTGGGGCCACAACTGGAACCCGCGAGTCTACTGAGAGTAGCTGTGACTTTGGGCTGAGGGACACAGCTAGTCCAGTGTGACCTCTCAGGGAAGGAGCCTCAAAGTGAAGACCAATACCTCAGTCTTCTCCCTCCTTCCCATTTCTTACCATTGCTCCCCACTGGCTGAACACAGCCAGCAGCCAGAGGTTGGATCAAACGCCATTTTCCCATGCACAGAGCAGGACAGGGGAGAGTGGGAGAGACCTGCGAGAGTGAATAGAAGAAGTTTCACAGGAATCCTGGCATTTTTATATTCAGTATCTTATTTTTGCTTCACAGCCTGGGAGCAGCTCTCTTTCATGGTTGTGTCTCATCACAGCCTCCAGCATCTGATGTTCACTCTTCATCCTGCACTTCAACTATGACAAATGCCTGTGCAAAGGGAACAGTTCTTGCCATCACTCAGCTATTTGTAGATATCAGGGGCTAGAAAGAAAAATGTAAACACAGCCAGGTGCGGTGGCTCATGCCTGCAATCCCAACACTTTGGGAGGTGGAATTGAGAGGATTGCTTGAGCTCAGGAATTTGAGACCAGCCTGGGCAACATGGCAAAACCCTGTCTCTACAAAAAATACAAAAATCAGCCGGGCATGATGGTGTACACCTGTAGTCCCAGCTACTCGGGAGGCTAAGATGGGAGGATCACTTGAACCCAGGAAGTTAAGGCTGCAGTGAGCTGTGATTGTGCTGCTGCACTATAGCCTGGATGACAGAGTAAGACCTTGTCTCAAAAAAAAAAGAAAAAAAAGTAAACACAAACATTTTAAATGAAAGGAAAACATCATTTTTATTGAAGCATTTGGAGACATATGGCTGAGAATCTATTTTACAGCCACTAAAAAGACACGAGCTTTCCTTTTCTCTCTTCGTGTCATTGCAAATATTCGCACATGCTTCACTTCTATTATATTGGCCCGGGGAATTTGAAAATACGGTGTGGGTTACAAGAGGGGTAAGAAAAGCCTAGAATAAACTCAGATTAAGGCACAACTCATAGAGTGGTCAGGGATTAATAATACCCTGGTATCTTCCTTTTCCTCAGAAGAACCAATGGATTTTTGTGGGTTATTGAGATAGATGTGTGTGATGTAGAAGGCAGGAGATTTTAGGACTCAGAACACTAGCACAAAATAGAATGTGACTTTCTGTGATGGTTAATTTTATGTGTTAACAATTCTAGATGTTTCTGTGAAGGTATTTCTTAGTTGAGGGTACCATTTATCAGTACTCTTTGGGTTAAGCAGATTACCCTCCATGCTGTGAGTGGGCCTTATCCAGTCAGGTGAACAAAGACTTAGGAGAACAAAGACTGACCTCCTCAAGCCAAAAGGGATCTACCAGGACACTGCCTTTGGACTGTCCCCACCCTGCCAGCCCACTCTGTGTATTTTGGACTTGCTGGCCCCCCAAGTTTCATGAGGCAATTCCTTAAAATAAAACTCTGTCTTCACACACACACACACACATTGTGTTGGTTCTGTTTTCTCTGGAGATCCCTGACTAATCATCACTTCCGTGTGGTGTCATGGCAACCCTGGGTAGTTGAGACTTGCCTTTTAGCCTTCCAGTTGGCAGTTCACTTTTGCCGCTGGACGGTCTCTCTTTGATGGTTGTTCTGAACAATGCTCAATCACAGAACAGAGGTCATTGTAACCCTGAATGCTTCTAACAAGGTAAAGGAAAAATAACTTTTTTTAACATTTAAGAAAATAATGGATCTTCCCTCAGAACCACATTTTGAATGCTTCTGTACACAGTCTGACACAGCATAAGATATGGCATTTGGTTGCAGTATTTAATAATAGAAAAGTGAAAGAATCAGACATGTGGAAAAACATTGAAATAAATCTGTTATAAAGGCTTTTAGGGCTTAACAAACTTGTTATTTGTTTGGCAGGAATTTTCTCCTTAAGTGGACATTTTTTTTTCCATATAGCCAATATTAATAGAAAACAACTAATTTTAAGTTTGCCTGTGATAATTAGGGTGTGGGGGGAAGGACAATACAACATTGAAAATAATAAGAGCCATTTTTTTGATGCCAGGGTCAGCTAATTACTTTATATCTCACCAAGTCCTCACAAGAAGACGAAGTAAATTCCATGTGTTACCACATTACAGATAAGAAACATGAGGTTGAGACACTTGTCTAAGGCTTCACAGGTTAAAGAAAAAATGTGGAGTCAAACCTCAAACTAAAGTCTCTTCAGTGCTGAAGTTCCTGTCATGAACCACTACACTATCTCAGATTGGCAATTTTTAATCTCTTCCTTCTATTGAACCGAAGATGTTAGCAAGCAACCAGATTTGTTATTTTTTCCGTAAGTTACTGGGGTACAGGTGGTATTTGGTTACATAAGGAAGTTCCTTAGTGGTGATTTGTGAAATATTGGTGCACCCATCACCCGAGCAGTATATACTACACCATATTGGTAGTCTTTTATCCCTCACCCCCTCCCACTCTTCCCCTCAAGTCCCCACAGTCCATTGTTTCATTCTTATGCCTTTGTATCCTCATAGCTCCCACATTTTCAATTCCTGAGTTACTTCACTTAGAATAACAGTCTCCAATCTCATCCAGGTTGCTGCAAATACTGTTAATTCATTCCTTTTTATGGTTGAGTAGTGTCCCACCATATATACATATATGTATATACATAAATATGCAAAATATATACAAAATATGTATACAAAATATATACATATGTATGTATATACATATGTACATATACATATACCAACAATATGTGTATTTTTTTTGTTCCATATGAATTTTAGAATTATTTTTGCTAATT
Source organism: Rhinopithecus bieti (assembly GCF_001698545.2). Lineage (NCBI taxonomy): Eukaryota > Metazoa > Chordata > Mammalia > Primates > Cercopithecidae > Rhinopithecus > Rhinopithecus bieti. The sequence goes on from NW_016804381.1 coordinate 279,619, forward strand.
CTGTGAAGAATGATGGTGGTATTTTGATGGAGATTGCATTGAATTTGTAGATTGCATTTGGCAGTATAGTCATTTTCATGATATTGATTCTATCCATCCATGAGCATGGGATGTGTTTTCATGTGTTTGTTTTATCTATGATTTCTTTTGATGTATATATCACAGTTTCTTTATCCACTTGTCGATTGATGGGCATTTGGGTTGGTTTCACGATTTTGCAATTGTGAATTGTGCTGCTATAAACATGTGTCTGCAAGTATCTTTTTCATACAATGACTTCTTTTCCTCTGGGTTGATACCTGGTAGTGGGATTGCTATATCAATGGTAGATCTACTTTTAGTTCTTTCAGGAATCTCCACACTGTTTCCCATAGTGGCTGTACTAGTTTACATTCCCATCAGCAGTGTAGAAGTGTTCCCTGATCACTGCATCCATGCCGACATCTACTGATTTTTGATTTTTTGATTATGGCCATTCTTGCAGGAGTAAAGTGATAATGCATTGTGGCTTTGATTTGCATTTTCCCTGATCACTAGTGATGTTAAGCGTTTTTTCATATATCTGTTGCCCATTTGTGTATCTTCTTTTGAGAATTGTGTATTCATGTTTTTAGCCCACTTTTGGATGGAATTGTTTGTTTTTTTTTTTCTTACTGATTTGTTTGAGTTCGTTGTAGATTCTGGATATTAGTCCTTTGTCAGATGTATAGATTGTGAAGATTTTCTCCCACTTTATGGGTTGTCTGTTTATTCTGCTGACTGTTCCTTTTGCCATGCAAAAGCTTTTTAGTTTAATTAAGTTCCAACTATTTATCTTTGTTTTTATTGCATTTGCTTTTGGGTTCTTGGTCATGAAATCCTTGCCTAAGCCAATGTCTAGAAGCATTTTCCAATGTTATCTTCTAGAATTTTTACCATTTCAGGTCTTAGATTTAACTCCTTAATCCATCTTGAGTTGATTTTTGTATAAGGTGAGAGATAAGGACCCAGTTTCATTCTTCTACCTGTGGCTAGCCAATTATCCCAGCGCCATTTGTTGAAAAGGGTGTCCTTTCCCCACTTTATGTTTTTGTTTGATTTGTTGAAGATCAGTTGGCTGTAAGTGGGTTTATTTCTGGGTTCTCTGTTCTGTCCCATTGGCCTATGTGCCTATTTATATACCAGTACCATACTGTTTTGGTGACTATGGCCTTATAGTATAGTTTGAAACCAGGTGGTATGATGCCTCCAGGTTTATTCTTTTTGCTTAGTCTGCTTTGGCTATGCAAGCTCTTTTTGTGTTCCATATAAATTTTAGAATTTTTTTTGCTAGTTCTGTGAAGAATGATGGTGGTATTTTGATGGAAATTGCATTGAATTTGTAGATTGCATTTGACAGTATAGTCATTTTCACAATATTGATTCTATCCATTCATGAGCATGGGATGTGTTTTCATGTGTTTGTTTTATCCATGATTTCTTTCAGCAGTGTTTTGTAGTTTTCCTTGTAGAGGTCTTTCGACTCCTTTGTTAGAAGGAGTTTTCTTAAGTTTGTTTTTTTTCTTAAGCTTTTGTTTGTTTGTTTGTTTTTTGGGTTTTTTGCAGCTATTGTAAAAGGGGTTAAATTCTTGATTTGATTCTCCACTTGGTCGCTGTTGGTGTGTAGAAGAGCTACTGATTTGTGTACATTAATCTTGTATCTGGAAACTATGCTGAATTTTTTTTTTTCTTTTTCTTTTTTTTTTTTTTTGAGATGGAGTCTCACTCTGTCACCCAGGCTGCAGTGCAGTGGCGTGATCTCAGCTCACTGCAACCTCCGCCTCCTGGGTTCTAGCAATTCTCCTGCCTCAGCTTCCTGAGTAGCTGGGGCTACAGGTGCACACCACCATGCTTGGCTAATTTTTTGTATTTTAGTAGAGACGGGGTTTCACTGTGTTGCCCAGGCTGGTCTCAAACTCCTGAGCTCAGGCAATTCACCCGCCTCAACCTCCCAAACTGCTAGGATTACAGGCACGAGCCACTGCGCCTGGCCTGCTGAATTCTTTTATCAGTTCTAGGAGCTTTCTGGAGGAGTCTTTAGGGTTTGCTGATGATCATATTGTCAGCAAACAGTGACAGTGTGACTTTCTCTTTACCGATTTGGATGCCCTTTATTTCTTTCTCTTGTCTGATTGCTCTGTCTAGGACTTCCAATACTATGTTGAAGAGGAGTGGTGACAGTAGGCATCCTTGTCTTGTTCCAGTTCTCGGAGGGAACTTTTCAACTTTCCCCCACTCAGTATTATGTTGGCTGTGGGTTTGTCATAGATGGCTTTTGTTACATTGTATGTCCCTTGTATGCCGATCTTGCTGAGTTTTAATCATAAAGAGATGCTGGATTTTATCAAATGTGCTTTCTGCATCTATTGAGATGATCATGTGTTTTTGTTTTTTAGTCTGTTAATGTGGTGTATCACATTTGTTGACTTGCATATGTTAAACCCTCCCTGCATCCCTGGTATGAAACCCACTTGATCATGGTGGATTATCTTTTTGATATGTTGTTGGACTCAGTTAGCTAGTATTTTGTTAAGGATTTTTGCATCTCTGTTCATCAAGGATATCAGTCTGTAGTTTTCTTTTTTGGTTATGTCCTTTCCTGGTTTTAGTATTGGGATAATGCTGGCTTCATAGAATAAATTAAGGAGGGTTCCTTCTTTTTCTATCTTGTGGAATAGTGTCAAAAGGATTGGTACCAATTCTTCTTTGAATGTCTGGTAGAATTCTGCTGTGAATCTGTCTGGTCTTGTACCTTTTTTGTTGGTAATTTTTAAATTACTATTTTAATCTCGCTGCTTATTATTGGTCTGCTCAGGATATCTAATTCTTCCTGATTTAAGCTAGGAGGATTGTATTTTTCCAGGAATTTATCCATCTCTTCTAGGTTTTCTAGTTTATGTGCATAAAATTGTCTTTCATAGTAGCCTTGAATGATCTTTTGTATTTCAGTGGTGTCAGTTGTAATAACTTCTGTTTTATTTTTTAATGAAGTTATTTGGATTTTCTCTCTTCTTTTCTTGGTTAATCTTGCTAATGGTTTATCAATTTTATTTATCTTTTCAAAGAGCCAGGTTTATATTTCATTTATCTTTTGTATTTTTTTTGTTTCAATTTCATTTAGTTCTGCTCTGATGATCTTGGTTATTACCTTTCTTCTGCTGGATTTGGGTTTGGTTTGTTCTTTTTTCTTTAGTTCCTTAAGATGTGACCTTAGAATGTCAGTTTGTGCTCTTTCAGTCTTTTCCATGTAGGTGTTTAGGGTTATGAACTTTTCTCTTAGTGCTGCCTTTGTTGTATCCCAGAAGTTTTGATAGGTTGTGTCATTATTGTTTTCAGTTTGAAGAATTTTTAAATTTCCATCTTGATTTCACTTTTGACCCAATGCTCATTCAAGAGCAGGTTATTTAATTTCCGTGTATTTTCATGGTTTTGAAGGTTCCTTTTTGAGTTGATTTCTAGTTTTATTCTACTGTGATTTGAGAGAGTGCCTGATATAATTTCAGTTTTCTTAAATTTATTGAGGCCTGTTTTATGGTCTATCATAAGGTCTATCTTGGAGAAGGTTACATCCGCTGTTGAATAGAATGTGTATTCTGTGGTTGTTGGATGAAATGTTGTGAATATATCTGTAAAGTTCATTGTTTAAATCCATTGTTTCTTTGTTGGCTTTCTGTCTGATGACCTGCCTAGTGCTCTTCATGGAGGATTGAAGTCCCCCACTTAGGTCTATAAGTAATTGTTTTATAAATTTGGGATCTCCAGTGTTAGGTGCATGTATGTTTAGGATTGTGATATTTTCCTGTTGGACAAAGCCTTTACCATTACATAATATCCCTCTTTGTCTCTTTTAACTGCTGTTGCTTTAAAGTTTGTTTTGTCTGATACAAGAATAGCTACTCCTGCTTACTTTTGGTGTCCATTTGCATGAAATGCCTTTTTCCACCCCTTTACTTTAAGTTTATGTGAGTCCTTACATGTTAGGTGAGTCTCCTGAAGACAGCAGGTAGTTGGTTGGTGGGTTCTTATCCATTCTTTGGTTCTGTATCTTTCAAGTGGAGCATTTAGGCCATTTACATTCAATGTTAGTATTGAGATGAGAGGTACCATTGCATTCATTGTGCTCTTTGTTGCCTGTATACTTTGGTTTTTTTGTTTTTGCTTTTTAACTTGTATTTTTGTTGCATAGGTCATGTGTGATTTATGCTTTAAAGTTCTGTTTTGATGTGTTTCCAGGATTTGTTTCAAGACTTAGAGCTCCTTTTAGCCGTTCTTGTAGTGCTGGCTTAGTAGTGGTAAATTCTCTCAGCATTTGTTTGTCTGAAAAAGACTGTATCTTTCCTTCATATATGATGGTTAGTTTCACTGGATACATAATTTTTGGGTGATAATTGTTTGATTTGAGGCGGCTGAAGATAGGGCCCCAATCCCTTCTAGCTTGTAGGTTTTCTGCTGAGGAATCTGCTGTTAATCTGATAGGTTTTCCCTTATAGGTTACCTAATGCTTCTGTCTCACAGCTCTTAAGATTCTTTCCTTTGTCTTAACTTTGGATAACCTGATGACAGTGTGTCTAGACAATGATCTTTTTGCGATAAATTTCCTAGATGTTCTTTGTGCTTCTTGTATTTGGATGTCTAGGTCTCTGGCAAGGCCAGGGAAGTTTTCCTTGATTATTTCCCCAAATATGTTTTCCAAGCTTTTAGAATTCTCTTCTTCCTCAGGAACACCAATTATCCTTAGGTTTGGTTGTTTAACATAATCCCAGACTTCTTGGAGGCTTCTTTCATATTTTCTTATTCTTTTTCTATGTCTTTGTTGGATTGGGTTAATTTGAAGACCTTGTTTTCGAGCTCTGAATTTCTTTCTTCTACTTGTTCAATTCTATTGCTGAGACTTTCCAGAGCATTTTGCATTTCTATAAGTGTGTTCAGTGTTTCCTGAAGTTTTGATTGTTCTTTCTTTAAGCTATCTATTTCCTTGAATATTTCTTTCTTTACTTCCTGTATCGATTTTTAGATTTCTAGTATTGGGCTTTGCCTTTCTTTGATGCCTCCCTGATGAGCTTAATAACTAACCTCCTGAATTATTTTTCAGGTAAATCAGGAATTTCTTCTTGGTTTGCATCCATTGCTGTTGAACTAGTATGATTCTTAGGAGGTGTTAAAGAGCCTTCTTTCGTCATATTACCAGAGTTAGTTTTCTGGTTTCTTCTCATTTGGGTAGGCTCTGTCAGAGGGAAGGTCTAGGGCTGAAGGCTGTTGTTCATATACTTTTGTCCCATGGAGTGTTCCCTTGATGTAGTACTCTCCCCCTTTCCCTATGGATGTGGCTTCCTGTGAGCTGAACTGCAGTGATTGTTGTCTCTCTCCTCGGTCTAGCCACCCAGCAAGTCTACCTGGCTCTGGGCTGGTACTGAGGGTTGTCTGCACAGAGTCCTGTGATGTGAATCGTGTTTGGGTCTCTCGGCTATGGATACCACTGCCTGTTCCAGTGGAGGTGGTAGCAGGGGTGCAAATGAATTCCGTGAAAGTTTTTAGCTTTGGTGGCCTAATGTTCTATTTTTGTGCTGGTTGGCCTCCTGCCAGGACATGGTGCTGTCCAGAGAGCATCAGCTGTGGTTGTTTGGGGAGGAACAGGTGGTGGACAGGGCCCTAGAACTCCCAGGAATATATGTCCTTTGTCTTTAGCTACCAGGGTGGATAGGGAAGCACCGCTGGATTGGGGCAAGGCTAGGCGTGTCTGAGCTCAGACTCTCCTTGGGTGGGTCTTGCTGCAGCTGCTGTGGGAGATGGGGGTGAGGCTCCCAGATCAATGGAGTTATGTACCTAGGAGGATTATGGCTGCCTGCTGAGTCATGCAGGTTGTCAGGGAAGTGGAGAAAAGCCAGCAGTCACAGGCCTCACCCAGCTCCCATACAAATCGAGGGGCCAGTCTCATTCCCACCATGTCCCCACTAACAGCCCCTAATCTGTTTCCTGGTAATGGGCAGCCAGACTTGAGAACTTGCCCCAGGTTACCCTCCTCCCAGCTGCAAAATAAAAGGGCTTGTTTCGTCCCCCACCTGTGGAGTCTGCACACTGGATTGTGTCCTTCCCCAAGTTCTGGCCAGGAGGCTTCTTGTCCCATTTAAATTGTTACAAAGTTCAGCTGGAGATTTCCTTCTCCCTGTGGTGTTTCTCCCCACCAGCCCCTGGCTTCTCTGGCCGCCCTGCTGATAGATTCCTATGGTGCCAGGCAGGAATGGCCTGCTTGTGGACCCAGCAAGCTCCTAGGACCTTTCTGCTGCTTCCTCTGCCCCTGTATTTCACTCAGCCCTCTAAATTGACTCAGCTCCAGGTATGGTCAGAAACTTCTCCCAAAATAGACCTTCAGTTTCTCTAGTGGGGACGTGTGTTCAGGAGAGGAGGCTCTCCCTTTCCCACTTCTGCAGTTGGGGCACCCACAGTATTTGGGGTATTTCCTGGGTCCTGCAGGAGCAGTCTGCTTCCCTCAGAGGGTCTGTGGGTCCTCTTGGAATTGCTGGTTTGTTCTTGCAGTCGATCTGGAGCTAAAATTCACAATGCGAGCCTCTGCACACTGCTCTGTCCATCCAAGTTGGGGTTGCAGTCTAGTCCGCCTCCCATCCGCTATGATGATTACTTTTGTTTTTTTGTTTTTGTCACATACCGTGCCAAGCACGGGGCTCTGAAATCAAGCATTTCCAGGTTTACTTATTGAGACTTTGGCCCGGATTCTTAACTTCTCTGTGCTTGAGACTCCTTGTATATAAATAAGGAAGTGTCTGCCTCCTGAGTTTATTGTAAACCAAGCTTATCCAGCCTGTGGCCCAGGATAACTTTGAATGCAGCCCGACACAAATTCGTAAATTCGCTTAAAACATTATGAGATTTTTTTTGTTATTTTTTTTTTTTTTTTTTTTGCTCATCAGCTATCATTAGTGTTATTGTATTTTATGTGTGGCCCAAGACAATTATTCTTCTTCCACTGAGGTCCAGGGAAGCCAAAATATCGGACATCCCTGTTGTAAACAGTGAGCAGACTGTGGAGCTTCTTGCAAAAGCTGGGCTCGGTGCATCCCTTAGTAAGGATGAGTCACTGTGTGAGCTGAAGGGTCTAGGTAAAGAGTAGGAGGGAGAAGAAAAAGGAACCCATTCTCCCATGGGATAGCCAGACCCTAAGCATTATATCTGCACTGTTCGAAATGTTGCCTCATCTATCCCAGCTTAACCTTGGCTGAGTCTCCAAGTGAAACAGTAAGATGAATCTAGAATAGCAGCTAGGTAGAGAATCCTGGTGATGACTCAGAAGGATCAACACCTTTGAATTCTGATTGCTTTACATATCTGGTTCTCTGGGTGGTTTGTCACTAAGACAGTTACTTCCTAAAGTAGGACATCAACAGCATCCTTTTGGAACGTGATTCCAACAGCATGGTTAAGATATCTGAGTAAGTCTGGAAGCTCAGAATGGACTGGTGCTGGATCTACCATTGAATTTAATATTTTTCTCCATGGAGGCATCTTAGGCCAGGGCCAAATGGCTCCCTAGGATCTCATCATTGCTGACACATGGAAGTGTGTGAGCTTCCCTTTGATAGTAGTAAGACACAGGATGACAGATAATACCACCTGTGCCCTGACTCCCTGTGCCCGTGCCCACAACAGACATCAGCAATGGACTGCATCATCTTCCCCGCATAGCCAAGACTTTTGCCTGAGAATCATTTTCAAAACAGATCTCCAGGCAGCCACCAGGAACCAATCACAGTTTACCTGAGAAAGAATGTTTATCTGCCATCCCTGGCTGGACTTTCCTTTAACGTACTAGATGGCAGGAGCTGAGATCCATTTAACTGCACAGGGCCAATCACACTGCAATAAAATGGGTATTTTTTTCCCCTGAATTTTTTGACCTGGGATCATGCTAGAATGAGAACTTCTGGAATCACTAACTACTTAGTGGCTTCTGTTAAGGGGGGAAATATGTGCTAGGCTAGGCTGTCAGACAGTAAGAAGTTAATCCTCAAATCTTGGTATAACACAACAAAGGTTAATTTCTTGCTTAAACTCCATGTCTGCTAAGGTTGGCAAGGAGCAGACAGAAACATCTCTACTTGCAGCTGCCCTTTCCCCACCACTCGGCCTCCTAGGTTGCTGTGACAGGATAAGAAAACACTTGGAGATCTCAAGGCTGCCCCTCCATTCTTCAGCCAGAAGCAGCGCACATCCCTTCCTCCCACAGCTTATTAGTCAGAACTAGCCATGCCCGGGGCTGGGAAGGGTAGTCTTCTGTGTATCCAGAAGGAAAGAGGCAGGTATTGGTGAGCACTGAGAAGGTAGACTGCAGAGGAAGAAAGACTGTTATAAAGCTGACATCACCCTTCTTAAAAGCTTTTAGGCCTAAGAAGTGGCTTTGATGGGGATTATTTTTTCCATGGAATACTTGCTTTTTTTACGGTGGGGCAGGCAGGGGATCTCTTATCTGGATTTTTTAAGGACAGTGAAGATAAAAGAAGCATTTCCTCCTGCCTTCTGAGCTACAGAGTCATTTACTCTGCATGCTGTCTTGTTTAAAGCATTGTGGCCCCATTATCATAAATCTGCCAGATAGAGAGCAATGGGAAAAGCTTGGGTCACATTTTTATGTCGAATACTTTGGACTTCTTAAAAAATTGTCAAACCCCAGACATTACGTACCTCGCATACCCTCCTTCTGTAGCCTTTGTTAAGTACACCTCATCTGGGTAGGCCTGTTCTTCACTTAGGGGCCAGTGCAAGATTGCTCAGGACCTTGTAAAAATGGGAATTATATTCTACCTTGAATAGCAATTTACCTGAATATAGCACTCATTAATAAGACTGGGTACATGAAACTAAAAACTAACAGCAGGGAAATGTCATTGTTCTAAATTTTTGATATTGACCATGGCCATAGGAACTAGATGGCAAAGTGCAGATGTAGTGAGTGATTCCTGAGGAAGCCCTGTCATTCTGAGGTATCTACCGCTATGAATGGGTAGAAAATCTATTTTATGTGTCTGGTTCTGTCTGTAACTTTTGTTCAGGAGTTATTATTTTTTTTCTTTTGAGATGGGGTGTCACTCTGTCACCCAGGTGGGAGTGCAGTGGCGCGATCTCAGCTCACAGCAAGCCTCGACTCCCCAGGCTCAGGTGATCCTCCCACTTCAACCTCCTGAGTAACTGGGACTGCAGGTGTGTGCCACCACACCCAGCTAATTTTTTTTTTTTTTTTTTTTTTTTTTTTGAGACAGAGTCTCACTCATCTCAAATTATAATCTCCATGTGTCATGGGAGGAACCTGGCAGGACGTGATTGGATCATGGGGGCAGTTTCCCCTATGCTATTCTTGTGATAGTGAGTTTTCACAAGATCCGATGGCTTAAAAGTATGTGGTGATTCCTTGGCTGGGCACAGTGGCTCATGCCTGTAATCCCAGCACTTTGGGAGGCTGAGGTGGGTGGATCACTTGAGGTCAGGAGTTCAAGGCCAGCATGGCCAACATGGTGAAATCCTGTCTCTACTAAAAATACAAAAATTAGCCGAGGGTGGTGGTGCATGCTTGTAGTCCTAGTTACTTGGGAGACTGAGGCAGGAGGATCACTTAAACCTGGGAGGCAGAGTTTGCAGTGAGCCAAGATCAAGCCACTGCACTGCAGCTTGGTTGACATAACAAGACTCCATCTCAAAAATAAATAAATGAATGAATAAATAAATAAAAGCATGTGGTGGATCCCCCTCTCTTGCCGCCATGTAAGATGTGCCTTGCTTTCACTCTGCCTTCCACTATAATTGTAATTTTCCTGAGACCTCCCTAGCCATGCAGAACTATGTGTCAATTAAACCTCTTTTCTTTATAAATTACCCAGACTCAGCCAGTTCTTTATAGCAGTGTGAAAACAGATTAATACAGGTGCTTTGGTGAACATTAGACTTGTCCCTTAAAATTCACCAAGTTTAAGGTTATAGGGCTTCAGAAAGAGAACAGTTTGTATTTTTAGTAATTCCGTGGTAGAGAGTTGGATTGAAAGAATCTAGAATAATTCAGGATCCAGTCTATTCTGTAGGCAGATACCAAGAACTTGAAAATAATGCACAAGGCTAAAAACCTAATAACAAGAGTGTTGTAGTTTTTCTCTAGAAATATAACTTTTTCTCTCTTGTATTAGTGTACTTTTAATATTAAAGCTCACTCTTTAGCAAGGCTTATAGATAATTTCCTTCTAATTATAGCCTTCTTGAACCTTTCATGACCTGCTCAAATCTTCAGTAATATGCTTAAGCCTTTAGTTTTGTCCCATTCTTCCTCTTTCTTAAATAACCATTTTACTTTAGCACAAAAATTTACTAGACAGATTCTTTCTTATATAAAATTGTTCTGTTTTCTTTTTAACCTTCCTTACCGAAAGTTCATCTTCTTTCTTATAACTTTCTCCATGTGTCTCTCTCCTGCTTACCAGTAGAGATGGGCTTTTGCCATGTTGCCCAGGCTGATCTCGAACTTCGAAGCTCAAACAATCCTCCTGCCTTGGCCTTCCACAGTGCTGAGATCACAGATGTGAGCCACTGTGAGATATGACGAGATTTCTCTTCAAATAGCCTGATCAATCCTTTATTCTTTAATTCATAGTACCCACCCCTCACCCGTTTTCCTTTTCTCTTTTTTTCCTTTCTGCCTTTGTTACATGCCCAAACACGCCACAGTACCAGGCTTATCAGTACGAGCTCACATTCCTTTCCTTATTTTAAAAAAAGACTAGCCCTCTAGCTCATTACAGACACCTCTTCCCCTTTTCCCCTCTCTCCCTTACACGCCCACCTTATCTAAAAAAAGTTCAAATGTCTAACCCACCGAGATTAGTTCAGATTGTGCAACCCGACCCCAGCCAATAGAAACAGAGTACAGGGACAGGACTTGCATCAGAAATACAGGCTTTCATGCCCCTTTGTTCAAGTGTGCTCTCGTGGCAACTGGCCAAAAAACAAACAAACAAACAAAAAAAAAACACCCCTCAACACAAAAGTAAAATTGCTTTGCTAAAAATCCTTTGTTTGAGTGTTCAAGCTCTTTAAGATTTTGAGGGTTATTCCCAACAGCCACCATACCTGGCCTCTTTACTTTTAACAATTACACCTGGATTCTCATAGAAACTGAGATATTAGACAAAGCTAGTCATCATTTTAAATTATTTCCCGTTAATCATTTTTATAGCCTGTGAATATCAGGTGTTCACCTGAGTAAGAACCTTAAAGTTAAATATGTGGGTATTTTGTCAATAACTCAGAAGATACAGCTGCTTTTATTAAGCCAACAATATGAAATTAGTCTTACATACCAAAGAGTTTCAGAAACAAATTTATTCTGCTTTTAGAGTGAGTTTGTAATTTCATCACCTTAAAATATCTAGTACAATCTTGATGAACAGTTACCCCAGGCACAATGTATGCTGACAATTTTGAAGACCTCTCTATTTTTATTTTATCAACAAACTTAAAACCAACTTACTTATCAAAATTTACTTAAGTAATGTGAACTAAAACACTTGGGTTAGTTACTATATTTTGTTACAGTACTCAATTTAAGTGCTTTTGTTCCTTTTAAATTTATTAATCAGATCTCTTTAATATATTTTAGTAGAAAAATATTATATACACACAACATTAAAACATACAGACAACACAAATACATAGAAACAGATTCTCTAGCTTTCATTTGGATATTTTAGTCATGAGACAATGTAACATAGTAATACAAACTCAGTTTATAAAAGGACAGTTGAACTCAAATTATATTTCTGACAAAATGGGACCTGTTCACATGGCTAATGTTTATTTGCCCCAATAGATAATCTTATTAAGGCTGTGAACTAAAATTTTGGATAAGGAAATTTTCATAGCAGTTTGATAATCATAATAAACCTTTATTATTATCCTTTATTTCAGTTTCAAATGAGTTTAGGGTATAATTTTAATATTTACATTTTAGCCAGGACTGGCTAAATTGTATAAGAAAAATAAAATCTTCAAGTGGTCTTGAATTTTTAGTAACAAATCTATCTTTTGTTTGCTAGTCTGGTTTGCTTTACTAGTCAATGTGGGTGAGGAAGCATTTTAACGGGGTTTTTTTTTCCGGCTTTTCTAGTCCCTCCGTAGTACATAAAGCAATTTTTATGCCAGACAAAGATATAATATTCCTCTGAGCTCAAGATTTTGACTTGTTTGATCTGAGAGACTATTATAAACATTTATGTAGTTATTTGCTTTTAGAATACCAATCCTTTAATTAAGTGTTCCATTACACAAAGCACTTTTTAGTCAGACAAACCTAGATTTACATTTCCAAAGGTGTCTAAATTGTTGGTTTTCATGAACCTGTTGTAATCTCTAAAGCTGTTAAGTTTTTTGCATTTTGACTGGAATGCCATAAGCAGTGAGTTTGTCTTAACACCAGCAGAAAAGTCAGCAGATTCAAAATAGGCAGAAAAAAAAAATAGAGAGATAGAGAGCCTAAAAGCCTTTGTGTATTAACTCTGTAGTTGCAGTTTCTATTTCAGCTCTAAGAAAAACAGGCTTGGGGAGTTTGAATGAGCTCCATGATGCCCATTGAGTTTGTGTGCACCAGGAAAAGCCATGTAGCCAGCTGGAGTCCCAGAAGACCTGGCATGCCTTGGTGTTTGAGAATTTCATTTCATTTCTTATTAATTTCTTAAAAGCAAAGAAGATCCCATAAATCGTGTCAGGGGAACATCAGGAGTTTGTACTGGTGTGCAAAGAAAATTCATTAAATCTTGTCAGGAAAATGTCAGGAGTTTAGACTGGTGTCTTATGCAGTGGCAACCGACATAGTGTTTTTTAATTAGCCATCCTGCATCCACCATTTAGGATGTTTATTTTTGCTCTTGGAAGATTTTCAGAAACAAGCAAGGGGGAAGGGCCAAATCATTTACACACATGCATAACCAAACCCAAATCAGAGTGTTCACAGAAATTTTAACCCAGGCATGCAGATCAAACAAAATATTAAACTAGGCATGCAGAAAGAACCAAAAATGAACTCACCAGAAAAGACATGCCTCCAAGACAGATTGTAAATTCTGTAGAAACTGGAGTACTCTCCACAAGGACGCTTCTCAGGAAAGGCTTGCCAAAAAAAGAATTTTATAGTTCCAAGAGAGGTGCAGCATTCTTCATTGAAGGTAGGCTTATAACCAAACCAAATCTCAGATCAAGTCAAAAAGCTTCTATCAGGAAGAAGGAGCTTAGCCTGAGTGAAGACTTGCCAGGGCAGAACAGGTGAGCCATGGAAGCAGAGAGCTCAAAGGGCTCAAGGTGAGCACAGCCCACAGGTTCCAAGAATCACTGATTCCTTCCAAAAGTGATCTTGCTTCAGGTTCCACTTCTGGAAACCATTTATGTCAATCTAAATAACAAACACTGAGAGGTTCTCTAAAAGAAAATGATGTTTACATGGTAATGGGTCATTGCAGTGGGAATACTCATGCCATATGACCTATGTGCATATTCTGGGAAGTAAAAGAAGACAAAGGTTTTTAGAGGAAAAGCGAGGAGGATTACATGGTTGTTTGGAGAGAGTGATCCTTAGCTACAAGGAACAATACGGGTGGTGCCAGTTCCAGATTGGACAGGCAGTTGCTGGGCAGATGTCCTTATAGTATTTTTTTGTGCAAGGTTATGGTTTTCCAGTCTTTCGTGATGGTTTTGTTATCAGACATTTGTGAGTGAGAATTCCTACTTCATGGCCTTCCCCAGCTCTATTCATCAGGATTTTTTTTTATAACATTAAGTGACTCCAGATTTATTCTGACAACTTTCACAACTTACAGGTCCTTTTGTTTATCAGTCAAGGAAAGAAGAGACAAATAAAAGTCCAGTGTGTTGAGTGTTTAATATTTACTGGACTCTAAGAGTACAAAGATGAACTTTTTGCTCTTCTCAGGAAGGGAAAATCAGACACATTGTACTGTTGCCATACCAAGGGATCATCAGGAGGAAGCTAGAGGGGAGGGGGTAGCCATGGAGCACAGGGTAGCCTCAGGGGGCAGGAAAGGCACCTCAGAGGGGCTTTAATGTACACTACCTTGGCACTGTCCTGGGGAGGGACAAAATTCTCTTGGTCTCTTGTGCCTTAGTTCTCCAACAAAGGTAATTAATGGACTTTAATTCCAGGAAACATAGCTGTGTTATGGAAGAGCAGCCACACACAGTTGGGCTTCTGGGTCTGCTGTCACACTCAGCTAGTGCCACAGGTAGGCAGAAAAGCTATTTCTCAGAGCTTCTTAGCCTTGGAATTTAGGAATGGTGTGGGCCCCAGCAATCTTAATTATGCTTTCTCCAAATGCTTTGTGAACTCCCAAAATCTGAGACAGGTCTCAGTTAATTTAGAAAGTTTATTTTGCCAAGGTTGAGGACACGCACCCATGACTCAGCCTCAGGAGGTCCTGAAGACATGCACCCAAGTTGGTTAGAGCAGTTTGGTTTTATCCATTTTAGGGAGACATGAGACATCAATCAACATATGTAAGATGAACATTGGTTCATGTCGGGGGAACCAGCCCCCACTATTTCAACGTAGGTTCTTTTCTATTTTCCCTAAGTGTTGGCCAGTCTGAGAAATAAAGAGAAAGAGTACAAAAGAGAGAAATTTTACAGCTGGGCCTCCGGGAGTGTCATCACATGTCAGCAGGTTCTGTGATGCCCACTGAACCTTAGAACCAGCAAGTTTTTATTAGGGATTTCAAAAGGGGAGGGGGGTACAAACAGGGAGTAAATCACAAAGATCACAAGCTTCAAGGAGCAATAAAATATCATAAGGCAAATGACAGAGCAAGATCACAAGGCCAGGGTGAAATTAGAATTACTGATGAGGTTCCATCCCACTGGGCACACATTGTCATTGATAAGTATCTTAACAGGAAACAGGGTTCAACAGCAAAAAACCAGTCTGACTAGAATTTGCTAGGCTGGAATTTCCTAATCCTAGCAAGCCTGAGAGCTCTACAGGAGACTAGGGTGTATTTCATCCCTTATCTTCAACCACATAAGACAAACACTCCCAGAGTGGCCATTTTAGAGACCCCCCCAGGGAATGCATCCTTTTCCCAGGGCTATTCCTTGCTGAGAAAAGAATTCAGCGATATTTCTCCTATTCGCTCTCTGCAAGAAGAGAAATATGACTCTATTCTGCCCAGTCCCTCAGGCAGTCAGACCTTATGGTTATCTCCCTTGTTCCCTGAACATCGCTGTTACCCTGTTCTTTTTCAGGGTGGCCAGATTTCATATTGTTCAAACACACATGCTTTACAGACAATTTGTGCAGATAATGCAATCATCACAGGGTCCTGAGACGACATACATCCTCAGCTTATGAAGATGACAGGATTAATGTAACATAACAAGATTAAAGACTGGCACAGGAAATTATAAGAGTATTGATTGGGGCAGTGATAAATGTCCATGAAATCTTCACAATTTATGTTCAGAGATTACAGTAAAGACAGGTGTAAGAAATTATAAAAGTATAAAAGTATTAATTTGAGGAACTAATAAATGTCCATGAAATCTTCACAATTTATGTTCTTCTGCCATGGCTTCAGCCAGTCCCTCCATTTGGGGTCCCTGACTTCCTGCAACAGGTTCAGTCTGGAAAGGCGGGACAACTTGAAGCAGGGAGGGGGCGTCCAGGTCATAAGTAGAGATAAGAGACAAATGGTTGCATTCTTTTGAGCTTCTCATTGGCCTCTCCAAAGGAGGCAGTCAGATATTCATTTATCTCAGTAAGCAGAGGGGTGACTGAATAGAATAGGAGGCAGGTTTTCCCTAAGCAGCTCCCAGCTTGCCTTTTCTCTTTAGCTTAGTGATTTCAGGGGGTCTAAGATACTTTCCTTTCACAGCTTTAAGCCACTCTTTTTCCTAGGTGACATTTTAGTTTATCAGGTTACAGGTTGCTGGCACACTCATCCCTTTTCTCAAATATCTTTTAAACCTGAGTGAAATGACAATTGAGGGAAACTCATTTACAGAAAGACAAAGAAGACCATGTACATTTGTACTAAAGCATAAATCTTCAGTCTCTCTAAAATGATTTTCTCTGAATTCTGAATACCTGACATAGTAGAATATTGGATTCTTGCATAAACCCTTGATCTTCACAACATGTTTGTGTAGTGGGCAATGAAAATTGTTAACCAGGCTTATTACTAAAAGGAAAAATGCAGGTTTCTGAGAGGAGTTCTTGCCTGATGTCACCCAGGTAACCATGCTAGGAGATAGATCTGATATTAAAATTCCTTCAGCTAGCTGGATTACAAACCTTCTAGGGTTGCTGACCTCTGAAATCCAGGTGATTTTGATAATTTGGAGTTTAGTGATATATGATCAGGTTTTCCAGACTTGTGGTTTTGTTTTTTTTTCCTCCTCTGCCCAAATTCTTATAGAATTTAGTCATAAGTGCTTTTTCCCTGAGTGATAGGATGGGAAGGAAGAGATTTAAGAACTGGAAACACTGAGAGGATTACACATCTGTTGAGCACAAACTCCAGAGCCTGATTTTTGTCAGGTTCTGTTCTGGACTTGAAAGCACGTTCAGTAATGATTTGTGCCCTTAAGGAGTCACTACCTGTGCACGGGCAATTCTTATTTAAGAATTGCCTGGAAAGGATGGTGATGAAAGTAGATGAAGTATCAGGTTCTCAGCTTACCTGGGTTCTTTCATGCACTTGTGGGACTAACTGAGAGTTGTTTTATTCACTCATTGACTCATTTATTCTCCTTGAACTGCTTATTTGTTCCACATTAAAGGAAACAAGGAATTAGGAATCTTGGATTTATTCCCACTCATATCACAAACTGATTGTGTGACTAAGTGGGCAATTTGACTGTTCCTTACCTTAGTTCATACGTTTGTAAAATGCATATCATAATTCTTGCCCTAAGTGACTGTTTTGGTTACTTTAGAGAATCAAGTGAGAAAAATTGATATTATAGCATTTTGACAAATATTTAATGTACCCCTATGAGATAATATTATTATTTTTAGGCCAGTAGTTCTAAACTTTGGTATGAGTAATGATCCTTAGAGAATATATGAAAATGCATATTACTGAACCTACATTCACAGTTTCTGAGGGTCTGTGACCAAGGAAACTGCATTTTAAAAAGCACTTCAAGTAAGTATGATGCGAATGGTCCAATAATTCCACTGAAAAATACTAGTGTGTCTGCAGAATATTGGGGAATTCCTCAGCAAGGTGTCTGTTTTCAGGATGATCTGGGGGCCCTCATCTTGAACCCTTTTCCTTGGGTTTATTTGTACATGCTCAGAAGGGATTTCTCTTATTTCTCATGTTTGTCTGCATGCCATGCAAGGGGCTTACAATCAATAGGTGCTTAGTGGAAATGTGCTAGCCTGCCCTACATGCAGAAAACCATGATTCTGCAGGTGAATGGGCTGGAGTGTAAGCAATCTTTTGTTTTCTTTTTTTGAAATAGCAATGCAGAGTCCTCGGAGAAGAGATTCAGAATGAACAGTTTTGTGTCAGACTTTGGAAGACCTCTGGAGCCAGATAAGGTATTTTCTCGCCAAGGCAACGAGGAGTCCAGGTCTCTCTTTCACTGCTACATCAATGAGGTGGAACGCTTGGACAGAGCCAAAACTTGTCACCAGACCACAGCCCTTGACAGTGATGTTCAACTCCAGGAAGCCATCAGAAGCAGTGGGCAGCCAGAGGAGGAGCTGAACAGGCTCATGAAGTTTGACATCCCCAACTTTGTGAACACAGACCAGAACTCCTTTGGGGAGGATGATCTTCTGATTTCTGAACCACCTATTGTTCTGGAAACTAAGCCACTTTCCCAGACCTCACATAAAGACCTGGATTGAGAAACATGCTCTGTAAAGGGTCTTCCTGAAGATGTGGATTCTATCTTTATGTGGCAAGAAATCTACACCCACCAAAATTGTGTGTGTTTGGGGGAGAGAGAGACACAGAGATAGAGACAGAGAGACAGAGAAGAGACCCCTTTAGAAGAGAGCTGAGATGATTAAGCTGAGTGGTTTTTTGTTTTGCTTTGTTTTTGCTTTTTAATACATTCGGAGCTTTGGCGGTATTAAAGTATTTACAACAAGCTTGTCCAACCCATGGCATGTGTCCCAGGGCAGCTTTGAATGTGGCCCAACACAAATTTTAAACTTTCTTAAAACACTATGAGATTAACATTTTTTTTTTTTTTTCTATTTTTTTAAAGCTCATCAGCTATCATTAGTATTAGTGTATTTTCTGTGTGGTCCAAGACAACTCTTCTTCCAATGTGGCCCAGGGAAGCCAAAAGGTTGGACACCTCTGATTTACACTAGCTCATCTTCCTTGTTGAAAAATTTGGCCACATACTTATTGTCAGCATTCTTGGGTGAGGATTAGCCTACCACGTTCTAATCTGGCCCTGCCACTACCATGCTCTACCTTTAGCAAGTTGCTTTACCTCTCTGGGCTGCCCCATTTTTAACTGTAGGTTGACGTGTCTGAAGTGATCCATCCCACCTCTAATATTTTGTGAATTTATGACTTTGCCTTCAGATGAGGCTAAGCTATACACAAAACAGTATAAACTAGGGTACTGCCTCATACCTCTTGTAGGCTCTCCCAAATCTCTGTACCTTCCACTCAACCCTTAATTGAACCAAGCTTTAGTCAGGGGGTCTGAGTGTCTGCCAGAATGTCAGGAGACTCATCTTGCACAGTCACGGTGGCCAGTGTTTCTGGTGGGTTGTGCTGAAACAGCTCCCTTCTGAGAACTTCCAACCACCTATGCTCTAACCTGGGGACAGCCATCCCGTGCCTCAGAATAAGTACCAATTCATAGGTCATGCATGGTACTCTTGTCCCCAAGAAAAGTTAGGAAGGTTGTCAGCTGAGTGAGGGGAGGTGCCTTCTGGGTATCTCTGTGTTGGTGTATCTGTGCCATTGGCTACAGAACAAGAAAAATACTATTTGCCATGCTATTACTTTGGCAGATGTGTGGGTGATAGTCATCTGTATTTGAGTTGAGATGGTCAGTGGGTTGTAAATTCCCCACTAGCAGATATTCAGGGTGGCCTGAGTATGTAAACTTGTGAGCAACACAGAGTTAATTTATGGAGGAATCAAAGCTGCAGACTGGTGTTAAAACAACTTGGTTTTGTGCACACAGTTGCATGCATGGCAAGCTGTTAATCTCTGGGTGGCATTTTCATTATGAATTTGTTCACCACCTGTCTTGCTTAAGCTATAAAATAAATGCATTTGACTACAGAAATTTTCTCTGGTTCTTTATTTTCACACATCCAATTTTTTATTTCCCAAAAAGTTGTACCATGTTTATAATGTCTCTTGGAGTAGGCAGTGCTGACTCTTCCTTAATCTCTGGGATTCTGGTGATCTGAGTCATGCATGAGATTTCATTTAGGGATTATTTCGCTAAAACAAATCCTTTTTCTGTGATGTATTTTAAAGAAAATATCATTCTTTAAGACTATAACACTAAACAGTAAAACAAAGCATGGAATTTTTTTTTTTGTAATTAAAGTGACTAACATATTTTACAAATAGATGCTTTTTCATGAATTTTTTATGCAAGAGAGCAAGAGTATTAAAGAATGCTGAGTTTGTTAACTTTTTTTTTTTTTGAGAGATGGAGTCTTGCTCTGTCACTCAGGCTGGATGGCTCACTGCAACCTCCACCTCCTGGGTTCAAGTGATTCTCCTGCCTCAGCTTCCCAAGTAGCTGGGACTACAGGCACGTGCCACCACACCTAGCTAATTTTTGTATTTTTTAGTAACGACGAGGTGTCACTATATGTTGGCCAGGCTGGTCTCGAACTCCTGATCTCAAGTGGTCTACCTGCCTTGCCTCCCAAAGTGCTGGGATTACAGGTGTGAGCCACCACGCCTGGCCAGAGTTTAACTTCTAATATGAGTATGAATATTTGTAATTTATTTAATGAGATATAAATCATGGGCTATTATTAAAGTTCACAGCTACTTAGTGGTATCTTATTTAGAAGTGGATTTATTGATCAGAAGATTGAAAGATATTTAAAAGTTAGACAAATACCCATGACTATATTATCATTTTTATGAACAAAATATTAAGAACTGTGAATAATCTAAGATTTTGCCCCTCCTGCAAGTTAGCTTGCTATAGTCTCGTGGATGCTGCCAGAAGACACAAGAGTCTTAGGTCAGAGACAAAAACTTCATTACAGCACAGCAGACCACATATGCTTCATACTCATGTTGATTCCTGAGTTTGTTTCCTATTGCTGTTGTAACGAATTACCACAAATTTAGTGACTTAGAGCAACACAAATTTATTCTCTTACAGTTGTAGAGTAGAGAAGTCTAAAATCAGTTTCAGTGGGCTAAAATCAAGTTGTCAGCACAGCAGCATTCCATCTGGAGGCTCTCAGGATTAATTAGTTTTCTTGCCTTTTCGGTCTTCCGGGGTTGCTCCCACTCTCTGGCTCCTCTTCTTCCACTTTACATCTCTGTCTTTAACCGTCCTCTTCTCTCTTATAAGGACCTTTGTGATGACACTGGGTTACCTAAGATACATTCTCATCTTGAGATCCTTCACTTAATCACATCTGTAAAGTCCCTTTTGCCACATAAGGCAACATATTGACAGGTTTCAGGGATTAGGATGTGGACATGTTTCGGGAGCCATTAGCCTACTAGTCTTCCCTTTGGCCCCAAAGGTTTATTATATCCATTCTATATGCACAATACATACACCCTATCCCAATATGCTCCACAGTCTCAATTCACTATAGAATCAATTCAAAGTCAGATATATTACCTAAATCTTAGCAGCTTAAAAGTCCCAAATCTTATCTTAACCATCTGAGTTCAGTGTTAGTGACATCCTGGGTATGTCACTGGGGAAAGATTCTCCATCTGTGGACCTATAAAACTAGAAAATAAGTTATTTTCTCCCAAAATACAATGATGTGACCAACGTTAAGATACTAGTTACAAATATAGTTGTCTTTCAGTATATGCAAGGGACTGGTTCCAGGCCCCCTGTGTACACCAAAATCCTAGCATACTTAAGTCCCGCAGTAGGTCCTGCAGAACCTGTGTATATGAAAAGTTAGCCCTCCATATATGTGGGTTTTACATCCCAAGAATACTGGATTTTCAATCCCCATTTGGTGAAAAACATCTGCATACAAGTGGACACGTGCAGTTCAACCCTATAAAAGGAGAGAATGGAAGGAAAAATGAATCATCAGTCCAGAGGAAGGGTAACTATGAGTTGAAGTTTAAATCTAAGTATGCATATGGAGCCTCAGGGAAGCCCCTAATCCCCTAAAGCAAGAACTTGTGGTTAACAGCTTTTTGGATCTTTTATTGCTGATTGGCTGGAAGTTAGGTAAGCTACAACTTGAGTAAGGAGCTTTTGTTCTTTTTCTCTAAACCACTCCAAAACAGGAAACCAACCAGCCTGCCTGTCTGAAAGTTGGCAGTGTTTCTGCTGGTATAACATTTTCAAGAACTAGGGTGTCTCCTGGATATACCACAGAAACTTACTACATTAGGCAAGAGGTTCTTGTGTGGATCACTCCTGAATAACCCTATCTCTATTCCTAGCTTGTACTTAAATGGATAACATGATCCATGAGTCACACTCCTAATTTTTTCAAAGAGAGCCCCCCTGTGTGATTTAATACTCTTTTTGTTTCTTTTGAGACAATAGCAAAGGTTGCCTAGTCATGTCCTTGGCTTTCTCTCCAGAGCATGCTTTCCTGATGGTGAATCTCCTAACTTTAGTGTTTTTGCAATGTAATTGGCTGAGAATTTTCCAAATCATCAATCCTGATTCCTCTTCACTTAAAGTTCTTCCCTCAATTTATCTTTCCTCTTGCATTTTACTATCAGCAGCAAGAAGAAACCAGGCCTCATCTTTAACATTTTGCTTGGAAATCCTCTCAGCTAAATATTCAACTTTATTATTTACAGATTTTGCTTTCTACATAATTGCAGGGCACAATTCACCTAAGCTTTCTGCTGCTGTGTAACAAGGATCTCCTTTTCTCCACTTTCCAATAACATGTTCCTCATTTCCATTTTAACTTCCATCTGCAGTACCTTTAATGTCCATATTTCCACCAATAGTCTGTTCATGATGATTTAGGTAGTTCATAAGATTTTTGTTTGTTTGTTTGAGATGGAGTCTCTCTCTGTTGCCAGGCTAGAGTGCAGTGGCACGATCTCGGCTCACTGCAACCTCCGCCTCCCGGGTTCAAACGATTCTCCTGCCCCAGCCTCCTGAGTAGCTGGGACTACAGGTGTGCGCCACCATGCCCGGATAATTTTTGTATTTTTAGTAGAGATGGGATTTCATCTGTTGGCCAGGATGGTCTCAATCTCTTGACCTTGTGATCCGCCCACCTCGGCCTCCCAAAGAGCTGGGATTACAGGTGTGAGCCACTGTGCCCAGCCAGATAATTTTTTTTTCTGTCATGCTCAGCACTTCCCTCTGAGTCCTCACTTACAGTTGTTCACATCCATATTTCTACTAACAGTCTACTCAAGGCAATCTAGTCAGTTTATATCATGTTCTTCAATATTCTACCAGCCACTGCCTATTGCCAACTCCACATTTTTAGTTGTGTTTTGTTTTTTTACAACAGCAACAGAAATTAATATAGTTCCTCTTGTCTTTAGGTCTCACAGTGTGGAGATGCAAGGACTCAGGGAGATGCTGTGCACACAGTGGGTTGGCGTCACGGCTGTGGAACCCTGAGCTTAGGGGAACTCTGTGTTTTGACAATGGGTTGCAAGCAAACCTGCCTGCCCTTTACCTTAGAAGGAGATACTATCTTCATTATGCTGGATAGTCAATAAACCTGCTCTGTGCTCCAGAGGGAGACTCTATCTCCATCTTTGAAGGCTGTTCACTTTGCAAACATTGTTGAATAGACAGCTGAAACAAAAGCTGTCAGTGCCCCTGCTCACTATACATGCAGAAACTTGACAGGCCTTTGGAAACTGCCTCCCAAACCAAAAATGATCAAAGAGTATATTGTATAAGTCACTGGGGATTTTAAGAAAGAAACAACTTTGAAGAAATTGTGAAAAGAATGAAGGTGACTTTTAAATGCCTGAATTTCTCTTTTAGAGATATACAACCACCTCAGGTTAAATTCAATGAATTTTTTTCCCTTCTGAAAACTGCCAAGACTTTGCCAAAATATATATAGTATATGTGAGCTATTTATTACCAACTGAAAAATTGTCTATTATTGGTAGAACAATAATCCATCCTGTCACCCAGAAATGATGTATAGTAGAAATAGAAAGTCTGTATGTCTAGGCCAGGCTTTTAGACATATTGAAAGAGGTGACTTCAGGCAGCCTATGATCAGAGGTGGTGAGTTGGTAGCTTGTGCTGATTCTTGAGACAGATGTGTATGAGTGGCACAGAGAAAATATTCTTGTTTTTCTATGGAGTTGGAGTTTTTGAATAAATTTTGCAGAAAACTTGGGATCCTCAGCTAAGAACAACCCTTGGGAAGTTCGTTTACTGTATAGCTAGTGAGAGGTCTCCAGAGAAATACGCTTGCCTTGGGAAGAATGTGTGTACATTTTAAGGAAAAATACTTCATAAAATCCAGAGATACTGGAGAGAGATGTATATACATTTCTAGGATCCTTTCCATCTGTTCTCTGTGGAGCAAAGTTTTTTCTTCCTCATGTTTTGCCTCTTTCTCCTGTATATAAACAGAGGAATTCTTTTTTTCTCCATCCCTCATCTAGGATACAGATGTTGTATGTATAGGAAATTTTAACCTAGTTTGCAGTGTTACTTCAGGGGTAGAATTGGGATGTGAGGGACCATGTGCTTATGGATGGCTTTTAAAATGAATAATGAGAATTCGAACTGACCTGGATAACCTGGGGTATACATTTATGATAAAATTAATAAAAACAAATGTTAAAAATTTAACACAAATGGTGTTAGACTTCATTCCAAAAACGCCTCATTAGAGAGCAGAATAGTGTCAAGTGTAAGTGTAGGAGAGTTTGTACACACGAGTAGCTCCGTATAGTACCCACGGACCCTATGAGCTGCCAGTGTGAGTTTGAAAGCACCAGCCTTTGGCTTCAAGTGAAATGTATGCGAACAATTTGCATTAAAGAAATAATAAATTCAGAGGTAATTATGATAACAACAGTGTCATAGGCTGTGTTCCATAAAAGCCCGAAAAGATTTATTGTAGGTGAGCTATAAGAAGGGGAATGATTGAAGCAGTTAGAGCAGGGGAAAAGCCACCAAGAATGTCATCTCAGCTGCAGACTGGCCACATTCTGATCTCACAGGAAGTTCTGGGGCACAAATTGTACTACAGAATCAGTCCCACCCTGAAGCAGAGGCATGATCTTTTGTTGCCCCAAGCTAGTCAGGGTAAGATGGCTTCTGCTTTGATCAAGGGTAATTTTTGAGAGAAGAGGGTGCTGGTTAACATCTCTAGCAGCTGAGAACAGGCACTGGCTAGTAAAGGACCCTGTGTGGGCACTAGCAGCATGCATTACAAACAATAACAGGTGACATTTATTAGGCACTAAGCTGCCCCTGTCCTGAGTTAATTTTTGTAAGCCTACTATGAGGACTCTCAACAGAGAGGTCTAAGTGATCCTTTAAATATCATGTCAAGTTACTTCTCTGTTCAAAATCCTTCAATGGCTTCCTATTTTATGCAGTGAGGAAGCCACAGTCCTTATGATAACCTGAAAGCTCTACGTGATCTATGTTCCCCTCCCCTGCCCATCACAGAAGCAGCCCTTCCAATAACTTTTATGTGTG
Source organism: Rhinopithecus bieti (assembly GCF_001698545.2). NCBI lineage: Eukaryota > Metazoa > Chordata > Mammalia > Primates > Cercopithecidae > Rhinopithecus > Rhinopithecus bieti. The sequence goes on from NW_016804381.1 coordinate 304,516, forward strand.
TGTGTGTGGCGGGGTAGGGCAGGTGGTCTTAGTAAGCCAAGAGTCGTTACATCTGGGATGAGCCCTTTTCCTGCATAGATCTGAGCCTACTCCCTTCAGGGCACTGCGTTGTCAGCTCACAAGCTTACGATCGTGACTTTAAGTTTACTCTTTATTTTTGTCACCTGGGAACTTCACCTTCTTTCATGCTTAGCTCTATATTACTTTTGTTGTATTTTATACAACATTACTAAAAGTTTTATTTAAGAGGGATTCAAATTAGCTCAGTTCACTGTGTTTCCAGAACTGGAAACATGTTATTTATTCAGTTTTAGAATACCTGTTTGATTCTCCTTAAAAATATATTTAGTCTATTTCTCAGGTGAAAATCTTTGTCTTTTCATCTATTTTGTCCATCATTTCCTCTATGCTCTTAAAATATTGCAATTAATTATAGTTTTTATAAAAAGACTCTACTAACTCTAATGCCTAAGTAATCTGTGGATTTGCATCTATTGTTTAGTGTTTCTTATTCTCGTGCTGTTAATCATATGGTCTTGACATTTTGCATGTCTAGATATTTTTTATTATTTGGCAGACATTGTATATGAAAAATCCATTGATACAACATGGGAAGTTATCTTACATGAGAGATGTATTCCTCTTTCCTCTGTTAAGCAGATAGGGCAAGAGGCTGATTATCTCACTTGAATCAGGCATTGAAGTGGGTCAGGACTGGATTGCATTTTTAAAATATCTTTGAGGTATAACTGACAAAATAACTTTTACATATTTGAAGTGCACAATTTAATACATTTTGACACAGTATACATTCAAGAAATCATCACCACAATCAAGATAATAAACATGTCCATCATCCATAAAAATTATGATGCCTTTTTATAATCCCTCCCTCCTATCCCTTTCTCTGAAACTACAGATCTGCTATCCATTACGATATATCAGTCCATATTTTCATGGTATTTATATAAGTGAAATCATGCAGTATATACTCTGTTTTGCCTGGCTTCTTTCATTCGGCACAATTATTTTGAGATTCATCCATGTTGTTGTGTGTGTCAATAGTTCATTCATTTTTATTGCTGAGTAGTGTTTCATTGTGTGGTTATTCATACCATAATTTGTTTATCTATATATTTGTTGATGGACGTTTGGGTTACTTATAATTTTGGCTATTGCAAATAAATATTTTCTATGAATATTTGCTGTAAATATTCACTTATAAGTCTTTGTATGAACATGTGCTTCTGTTTGTTTAAGTTCCTAGAAGAGGAATGTCTGGGTCATATAGTAGATAGGCGTTTGTCTTTTTAAGAAACTGCTAAACAGTTTTCCAAAATGGTTGTACAATTTTAACTTTCTCACAGTGTATGTGAATTCTGGTTGCTCTGCTTCCTATCCAAAATATTGTAATATCAGTCTTTTAAATTTTATCCATGTTAATATGCACTTGTAGTAGTATCTCATTTTTCAATTGCATTTCTCTAATGGTATTCAGCATTTTTTCATATGCTTATTTTTCATCAGTATATCTTTAGTGAAGTGCCTTTTCAAGTCTTTGTCCCATTGTTTTATTAGGGAATTTGTTTTATTATTGTTTTGAGAGTTCTTTATATTCTGGAAATGTAAGTTGTTTATCAGATATAGGATCTGCAAATAGTTTCTCTCAGTTTGTGGGTTGTCTTTTCATATCCTTAACAGTGTCTTCAAAGGACAGAAATTCTTCATTTTGGTGAACCTAATCCATAATTTTTTTTAAAGATACCATGCTTTTGGTGTCATATGAAAGAAATCTTTGCCAAATCCAAGGTCATAAAGGTATAATCCTATGCTTTTTTTTCTAGAAGTTTCATAGTTTCAGATTTTCATTAAGGTTTATGATTCATTTTTTTCTTTTTTTTCTTTTGCTTATGGATATCTAAACGTTCCAGCACAGTTTGGTGAAAGGATCCTTTCTCCAGTGTATTGCCTCTGCAACTTTACTGAAAATCAGTTGTCTATATATGTGTTGGTTTTTTTGTTTTTCTTTTTACAATTCTGGACATTCTATTTACCTATTTGACACTCATTCCACACTTCTTGATTATTATAGCTTTAGAAGTCTTGAAATCAGGTAGTAATATAGTTTGGATATTTGCCCCCTCCAAATCTCATGTTGAAATGTAACCTCCAATGTTGGAGGTGGGCCTAGTGGAAGGTGTTTGGGTCATCAGGGCAGATTCCTCATGAATGGCTGTCTTCACGGTAATGAGTAAGTTCTCTAAGAGTCCACACAAGAGTTGGTTATTTAAAGGAGCCTGGCACTTCCTCTCCTTCTTGCTCCCTCTCTCACCATGTGATGCACCTGCTCCCCCTGTGCTTTCCCCACGAGTGAAAGCTCCCTGAAGCCTCACCAGAAGCTGAGCAGATGCTGGTGCCACACTTGTGCAGCTTGAATAACTGTGAGCCAAATAAACCTCTTTTCTTTATAAATTACCTACTCTCAGGTATTCCTTTGTACTAATGCAGATGGATTAATACAGACAGTGTATGTCTTCTTCTTCTCTTTTTTTTTTTTTTTGTTTTTTTGTTTTTTTGTTTTTTTGAGACAGGTTCTTGCTCTGTTGCCTAGGCTGGAGTACAGTGGTGGGATCTTGGCTCCTTGCAACTTCCACCTCCCGTGTTCAAGTGATTCTCATGCTTCAGCCTTCTGAGTAGCTGAGATTACAGGCGCATGCCCCCATGCCTACCAAATTTTTATATTTTTAGTAGGGATGGGGTTTTGCCATGCTGGCCAGGCTGATCTCAAACTCCTGGTCCCAAGTGATTCACTTGCCTTGGCCTCCCAAAGTGCTGGGATTACAGGCACAAGCCACCACACCTGGCCAAGTCTTCTAATGTTGTTCTTCCTGTTTATTGTTGTTTTGACTATTTGGCATCCTTTGCATTTCCATATGAATTTTAGAATCAATTTTTTATTTTTATTTTTATTTGTTTATTTGTTTTCTGAGACAGGGTCTCACTCTGTCACCCAGGCTGGAGTGCAGTGACACAATCATGGCTCACTGCAGCCTCAACCTCCTGGGCTCAAGCCATCCTCCCACCTCGGCCTCCTGGGTTGCTGAGACTGCAGGCACATGCCACCATACCTACCTAATTTTTTTCTTGTATTTTGTAGAGATAGCATTTCGCCATCTTGTCCAGGCTGGTATTGAACTCAAGCAGTCCACCTGCTTCAGCCTCCTAAAGTGCTGAAATTACAGGTGTGAGCCACCATACCAGGCCAGAATCAGTTTTTAAATTCCCTTTCTTACATCTTATTCTCCCTAAATTCCACTCATTTCTTAAGATACAACTTGAAAGCTATATTTTTCAAAAAATGTGCTCCAGATCCCTGGTGAAAGAGATTTGTACCTTCTCTGTGCTCTCTTCACACTTCATAACATTTTTATTTCATATATTCACATTTGGTTATATGTACATGTCTGATCTTTTCTGCCACACAGTAAACTTTTCAAGATCAGCAATCTTGGTGTGTTCCCTCTGTCTGCTTGAAAAACTAGTTTTATACTTTGCAGGAGTTAGCCCTGTATTGAGACACCTGCGGAAGACATGTAGCTCATTTCCTGCATATTGTCAAGGCATCCAAGAGATTTACAATTGTTTATTCTATTGTTTGATGTCTCCAAGATCTCTCAGTCTTTGTTATTTCTATTGACACTAATGTACTTTCAAAGAATAATGGGATTATTATTTTCCAAATATCCAAACATACTCTAATTGACTTGTGATGGTAATAAATGCAGCTGCATCTTAATCTATTCATTGTTCACATCCTTCTTCATCCTTGAACTCTTGGAGGAATGTCACATCATTAAAGATATTGATATCTTTGGCCAGCAGTGCAGTAGTACATCAGCTCGGACCTACTGAATATACACAGGCCCTCTATCTTATTATTCTCAGGAAGATTATTTTCATGGAGTTTAATTATGTCCTTCTTAGGGAAGAAATTCAGCTTAGTGATCTGGCAGCATGGGAATATGTGTAGTCTGCTTTCTGTAGGACCTAAATTGTTTCATATTTATTAGGGACAAATACAATACAGAAATTGTTTTAGCATCTAACAAGTTAGCAGCATAACTACATGAGTAGGGAAATCAACTTTCCCATCCCACTCAGGCATTATGCCACTGTGACACTCACCCTGGGTAATGGTTTCCCCTGTGAGCAATTTAAGGCTCCAGGACAGTTATGAATTTGACTTTGTGTTTTTCTTCCTTAGTCTTTCCACATTTATTACACCTGGTGAGATTATACGAATCCTGTTTATTTGCAGCACAGCACTAATCTTTATTAAAGCATCATGTGTTTAAAAGCTAGTAGACAATTTGTTAGAAAACAGAAATGCTCTCAGATTTTGTCCTAAAGTAGAATCTTGATTAGTGGTTAAAGAAAATTTATGTTAAAAATTTAAATACAAAGATATTAAAACAAAAAATGATTATTAGTTGATTCCATTAAATACTATAGCAGTCATTTGCCTTTAAGCCTATTTCTATGGAAGCTTTGCAATGATTCTCCCTTAAAGTCCATCAAAGGCCTGTGTCATTATCATCATCTTCATCATCGCAGAATTAATTGCTCTGGAATATCCCAGGGAAATAAAGAACTGAACACACAGGGGATGTGTGCATGTCAGTGTGTGTGCATGTATACAATGAGAATAATAATAAGACATTAGATCTTGGATATATATTCCACTGAGAGAAGGATGTGATCAGAAAAACCTGGTGTGGTGAAAAAATAAAGTGGTAGGAGGTGGTCAAATGGAAAGAAGTCATAGCAAAGGTGGTAGTAGAATGGCATGGTTAGAAAATTCATAGAGCGGTTTGAAGGAAGGGGAGTGTTGTAGACAAAATAATGCTACCCACCACTCACCCTCCTATGTCTGCCTGTGAATATGTTATGTGTTTGGCAAAAGGGCCTTTGCAGATTAAGGACCTTGAGATGAGTCTGGAAAATGAGCTTGCATTATCCAGGTGGGCCTAATCTAATCACATGAGTGGGGCATAAAATCAGAGAAGCTGAGTTAGAGCTGGAGGGAGATGTGACCACGGAAGAATGCTCAGAGAGATGTAAAGTTGCTGGCTATGAAGATGGAGGAAGGGAGGCACAAGCCAAGGAATGTGAGTGGTTTCCACAAGCTGGAAAAGGCAAGAAAACGGATTCTTTTCTAGAGAATTCAGAAAAGAGCAGAGTCTTGCTGATACCTTGATTTTAGCCCAACAAGAACTGTGTTGGACATTTGACCTACAGAACTGTAAGATGATAAACTTGTGTTGTTTTAAGTCATTGGGTTTGCTATAACTTGTTACAACAGCAATAGAAAACTAATATAGAGAGGATTTATGCAAGACATTAGAGGTCTGTTATGGAGTGTGGATAGGAAGACTGGGATCAGAGCGAGGAGGACCTCGGTGATTAGGGCAAGGATTCTGATGTTTACAACTTAAAAAAAAAAAAAAAAAAAATAGTATGAGGTGGGCAGGTGGAATGTGTCAAGCAATTTTTTAGGAAGAACTACCTGTCAATGCTGTTGTAGACTATTTGGAGTGATGGCAGCATTGGAGTAGAGGAATCAGTTAAGCTCCTAATAGAAAATCAAGAAGTAAAATGCTGACAGGGCTTCAGTAATGGTGGTAGCTATGAAAATGTAGACAGACAAATATGTGCATTATTTTGAAGAAAGTGGCTACAAGTTTGATGACTCCATGTTGGAGAAGATAAGTAAAGGATGCTTCAAAGTTTAAAACTGGCTGAATAGAGATGATGAAACATAGCGAGTAGGCAGCTGAGTTTAATGGGGACCGATTCTGGAAGAGATTGGAAACACATGTTGGCATTCAGGAGCAAGGGGAGAGGAAGGGTAGAAATGTAGATCCAATGTTATCTTGTTATCCCACTAGTGGTGGTATTTGTGCCATTATGGTACAAAAATCTCTGGGGATTTGAGGGGAATGAGTGCTTTATTTGTGGAAGGAGATCAAGGGATGACAAAGGTGATTGATTTCCTGAGCCCCTACTTTGTGTGTGAGGCGGGGCTGCTGTGAAGGCTCTGATCCCAAACAAGGGGAGTGGGCACCTGTCCTTTTTTGCTATGGCTTCATTCACTCATTCCTGATAATGAGCAAAATAGGTAAGAAGTCATGAGGTTGCAAAGGTATGATTCCTTACCCTGACAGCCCAGAGCTTACCAGTGAAAGACCAAGATGCTTTATTGCACCCAGTTTGCTCCAGTAAGCAGGCTCAATTTCACCATTTATAAATAACTTAAATTCTTTCCTTCATGAATTCATTTGTGTGTACCTCACAAATCCTTTTCAGAAAACCATTCCAGAATTTTCTCCAAGAAGTTTCATAAACCTTGTGTAGCTCTATTTCTATTATTTGTCCTCTGTATCTGCATAAGGGTTTTGTTATTGTAATAGCAATACCGTTAGATAGGAACCATTGGTAGCATGACCAGAAGGGGTTTAAAGTGCAGGGCATGCTTTACTGAGACTAAATACACTTGGTCAGGCTCCTGATGTGTTCTTGACTTCATTTTTGTGCTCCAAGAATGCATAACTTGTATAATTATCCTCTCCATTAGTTTGGTCTGCTCCCCTATAGTCTATTCCATTTTTGTTTGACTTGAATTTACAACTCATTTTATTCTACTAAGGAAACCTGATGCCTCTTCTATAGATTTCCCCTCCAATTAATACTGTACTTCAACAAACGTAATTCTTCAAACAATCTTATAAAGTAGGAATAGGTGGGAAAGAAAAGGGTTTCCCCCAATTTGCATTATTTGGGTAGCTGTGCCAAGGTTTGGGGCTTACAACCTCTGAAGTCACATCCTGAGCTCTACATCGGCCACTTTCTGCCATGGCTGGAGTGGCTGGAATGCAGGGCACCAAGTCCCTAGGCTGCACACAGCATGGGAACCCTGGTTTTTCCTCCTAGGCCTCTGGGCCTGGGATGGAAGGGGCTGTCATGAAGACCTCTAACACTCTCTGGAGACATTTTCCCGATTATCTTGGGGATAAACATTTGGCTCCTCATTAATTATGCAAATCTCTGCAGCTGGCTTGAATTTCTGCTCAGAAAATGAGATTTTCTTTTCTATCGCATTGTTAGGCTGCACATTTTTAGAACTTTTATGCTCTGTTTCCCTTTTAAAATTGAATGCGTTTAATAGTACCCAAGTCACCTCTTGAATGCTTTGCTGCTTAGAAATTTCTTCCATCAGATACCCTAAATCATCTCTCTCAAGTTCAAAGTTCCACCAGTCTCTAGGACAGGGGCAAAATGCCACCAGTCTTTTTGCTAAAACATAACAAGAGTCACCTTTGCTCCAGTTCTCAACAAGTTCATCTCCATGTGAGACCACCTCAGCCTGGATTTCATTGTCCATATCATTATCAGAATTTTGGTCAAAGCTATTCAACAAGTCTCTAGGGAGTCCCAAGCTTTCCCACATTTTCCTGTCTTCTTCTGAGTCCTCCAAACTGTTCCAACCTCTGCTTGTTACCCAGTTCTAAAGTAGCTTCCACATTTTTGGTATCTTTTCGGCAATGCCCCACTCTATGGGTACTAATTTACTGTATTACTCTGTTTTCATGCTGCTGATAAAGACATGCCTGAGACCGGGCAATTTACAAAAGAAAGAGGTTTAATTGGACTTACAGTTCCATGTGGCTGGGGAAGCCTCACAATCATGGCAGAAGGCAAGGAGGAGCAAGTCACATCTTACATGGATGGCAGCAGGCAAAGAGAGAGAGCTTATGCAGTGGAATTCTTTTCAAAATCATCAGATCTCATGAAACTTATTCACTATCATGAGAAAAGCATGGAAAAGACTTGCCCCCATGATTCACTTACCTCCCACTGGGTCCCTCCCATAACATGTGGGAATTCAAGATGAGATTTGGGTGGGCACACAACAAAACCATATCAGCATTGTAGTACTAAGAGACACCCTAAAGGATCTTCTGTATTCCAGAGGTACTGTTTCCTACCTCCATTTTGGAGTAGTAGTCCAATTTCTCCTTGGCAGTCTGGATCAGTCAACCTAGGCAATACCATAACTTCCTTCTTGGTCTGTTGACTCAGAGGCATGAGGAGCCCAAAGTAGCTGGATTGCAATCTTAACTTTCAGGTCAACGAAATCATTGTTGTATCTCCTGGTGGAAGTATCCTTCCCTCTGGAACTAAGACCTCTAAGTCAACAGAGCATAAAGTCACAGGAACAGAAAGTAAAAATTTTGCTAGTGGGTCACTAAGGGTAATGTGGATTGGTGCCATTCCCATTTCTACCCTTTGATTCCTAGACCTATACATTTTGCCAATAAGAGAAACTATCACTGATTCAGAACATCTATACCCTTCTTGAGAACCTTCCCCAGCCCTGCAAGATACTGTCACTTAGCTATCACTGTAACTGTATCTTCAAATGACCATCTCACCATTCTATCAAGCCAGTTGCTTCAGGATGTTGAAGAACATAGTAAGACCAGTGAATTCTATGAACATTAGCCCACTGACATACTTCTTTGGCTTGTGAAATGATTTTCTTGGTCAGTAGCAGTGCTTTGTGGAATACCATGACTGTGGATAAGGCATTCTACAAGTCAGTAGTTGGTGGTTTTGGCAGAAGCATTATATGTAGGAAAGACAAATCCATTTCCAAACTAAGTGTCTATTCCACCAAGGACAAAATGCTGCCTCTTCCATGATGGAAATGATCCAATGTAATTAACCTGCCACCAGGTAGCTGATTGATAACCCCTGAGGATGGTGCCATATTGAGGACTCAGTGCTGGTCTCTGCTGCTGGCATATTGGGCACTTAGCAGTGGTCATAGCCAGGAAGGCTTTGGTGAATGGAGGTCCATGTTGTTGAGCCTATGCATATCCTCGATCTCTGACTGCATATTACAGAATTATCTGTAAACCATGCCTGAGTTTCTCTTCCTTTGTCAACTGATTGTAGAGTACTCCCCTGTGAGGCCATAGATGCAGGCTGGGAGAAAGAAGACAATGTAACAGGAGTAGGAACCATGGGCATTTGGGCCACCTCTTCATGTAACATACTTATGCCTTCAGAACCTGCTCAGGGCTGATCACTTATATACCACTTCCATTTGATGAAGGAGTGCTGCTGTTCATGCCCAATTTTTACAGTTCAGTGGGTCAGATAACATGCAGTTCATGACAGACAGCTTAGTTTTCATGGTAACTTTGTGGCTCATGGTCAAGGGTTCAGTTTCTACTAAGGCCCAGTAGAACATGAAGAGCTGTTTCTCAAAAGGAGAGCCATCTATGCATAATGTAGGGCCTTGCAGTAAAATCATAAAGGCTTGAGCTTCAATTCACATATAGGGTACTTCCAAAGACTCCAAACCGCATCCTTGTTTTCCACTGAGACCTCAAACACCATTGGATCTGCTGGATCATATAGCCCAAATGGCAGAGCAGCCTGTACAACAACCTAGACCTGTTGGAGAGCCTTCTCCTATTCTGCACCCTACTCAAAACTAGTAGCTTTTTGGGTCACTTTGTACATGAGACAGAGTAACACACCCAAATGAGTAATATGTTGCCTCCAAAATCCAACTAGGTCCACTAGGCATTGTGCCTCCTTCTTGGTTATAGGAGGGGCCAGAAGCAAGAATATATATTTTACCTTAGAAGTAATATCTTACTATTCCCCACACCACTGGACCCCTGGAAATTTCAGTGAGGTAGAAGGACCCAGAATTTTACTTGATTTTATTTCCTACCCTCTCACATGTACATCTCTTAATAAGTCTAGAGTAGCTGCTACTTCTTCCTCATTGGATCCAATCAGCATAACGTTATAAATGAAATGGAACAGTGTGATACCTTGTGAAAGGGAAAGGCAATCAAGACCCTTGTGAAACAATTTGTGACACAGTGCTGGAGGGTTGATATACCCTGAAGTAGGACAGTGAAGGTGTATTGCTGGCCTTACCAGCAGAAAGCAAACTGTTTATGGTTGGTTTTATGGACAGGTGTGAAGAAAAAGGCATTTGCCAGATTAATAGCTGCATACAACTCCCAAGAGATGTGTTAATTTGCTCAAGCAATAAAACCACATCTGGTACAGTAGCTGAAATTAGAGTCACTACTTGGTTCAAGTATAACAATCTGCTGTCATTCTTCAAGAATAAACCAAGCCAGGATATTAACCATTGATCTAGCAACAATGTGGGGTCAGACATAGCTTTGATTTGTTGGTACATGTCTTGCAGGGCCATCAAGACATTTCCCAAATTATCTGGGATGTATACACAGCATTTAGTCTTAATTATTATGCCCTTTCCCCACTGTCAATTGTACTTGGAGGTCCTGTGGGGATGACAAGTTGGCTAAATATATATTTAATATATGTATGCATATGTCTTTATAATAGAGCCATTTACATTCCTTTGGGTATATGCCCAGTAATGGGACTGCTGGGTCAAATGGTATTTCTGCCTCTAGGTCTTTGAGAAATTGCCACATTGGTTGAACTAATTTAAACTCCCATCAACAGTATAAAAGTATTCCTTTTTCTCCACAACCTTGCCAGCATCTGTTGTTTTTTGACTTTATAATAGTAACCATTCTAACTGGTGTGAGATGGTATCTCATTGTGGTTTTGATATGCATTTCTCTAATGATCAGTGATGTTGAGTTTTTTTTATATGTGTGCTGGCCACATTTATGTCTTCTTTCAAGAAGTGTCTGTTCATGTCCTTTGCCTACTTTTTAATGTGGTTGTTTATTTTTTTCTAAATTTAAGTTCCTTATAGATGCTGGATATTAGACCTTTGTCAGATCCACCAATTGCCAAAAATCTTCTCCCATTCCATAGGTTGTCTGGTTACTCTGTGGTTAGTTTATTTTGCTAGGCAGAAGCTCTTTAATTAGATTCCATTTGTCAAATTTTGTTTCTGTTGCAATTGCTATTGGCATTTTCGTCATCAGATCTTTGACCATGTTTATGTCATAAATGGTAATGCCTAGGTTTTCTTACAGGGTTTTTATAGTTTGGGGATTTACATTTAAGTCTTTAATTCATCTTGAGTTGATTTTATATATGGTGTAAGGAAGGGGTTCAGTTTCAATTTTCTGCATATGGCTAGCCAGTTCTCCCAGCACTATTTATTAAATAAGGAATCCTTTTCCCCTTGCTTGTTTTTGTCAAGTTTGTTGAAGATCAGATGGTTGTAGGTGTGTGGTCCTATTTTTGGGCTCTTTCTTCTGTACCGTTGGTGTATGTGTCTGTTCTTGTACCAATACCATGCTGTTTTGGTTTCTGTATCCTTGTAGTATAGTTTGAAGTCGGGTAGTGTGATGCCTCCAGCTTCGTTCTTTTTGCTTAGGATTGTCTTGGCTTTCTGGGCTCTTTTTGATTCCATATGCATTTTAAAATAGTGTTCTCTAATTCTGTGAAGAATGTCAATGGTAGTTTAGTGGGAATAGCACTGAATCTATAAATTGCTTTTGGGCATATGACCATATGACCATATGACCATATGACCATATGGTCATATGCATGCTATTGATTCCTCCTATCCATGAGCATGGAATGTGTTTCTATTTGTTTGTGTCTTTCTTGGATTTCTTTGAGCAGTGGTTTGTAGTTTTCCTTGAAGAGGTCCTTCATTCCCTTGTTAGAATTCCTAGGTATTCATTCTTTCTGTGAGTTGTGAATGAAAGTTCATTCGAGGTTTAGCTCTCTGTTTGCCTGTTGTTGGTGTATAGGAAGGATAGCAATTTTTGCACATCAGTTTTGTATACCAAGACTTTGCTGAAGCTGCTTATTAGCTTAAGAAGTTTTTGGGCTGAGATGAGGGAGGTTTCTTTTCTTTTCTTTTTTAAACACTCCACTTCTTTATTGTTATTATTGTACTTTAAGTTCTGGGGTACATGTGCAGAATGTGCAGTTTTGTTACATAGGTATACACATGCCATAATGGTTTGCTGCACCCATCAACCCATCACCTACATTAGCTATTTCTCTTAATGCTATCCCTCCTCATCCCTCCTCTAGCCCCCCACACCCCCCCCAACAGGTCCTGGTGTGTGATGTTCCCCTCCCTGTGTCCATGTGTTCTCATTCTTCAACTCCCACTTATAAGCGAGAACATGCAGTGTTTGTTTTTCTGTTTTTGCATTAGTTTGCTGAGAATGATGGTTTCCAGCTTCATCCATGTCTCTGCAAAGGACATGAACTCATCGTTTTTTATGACTGTATAGTATTCCATGGTGTATATGTGCCACATTTTCTTTATCCAGTCTAACACTGATGGGCATTTGGATTGGTTCCAAGTCTTTGCTATGGTTAATAGTGCTGCAATAAACATATATGTGCATGTATCTTTATAGTAGCATGATTTATAATCCTTTGGTTATATACCCAGTAATGGGATTGCTGGGTCAAATGGTATTTCTAGTTCTAGATCCTTGAGGAATTGCCACAATGTCTTCCACAATGGTTGAACTAATTTACACTCCCACCAATAATGTAAAAGTGTTCCTATTTCTCCACATCCTCTCCAGCATCTGTTGTTTCCTGACTTTTCAATGATCACCATTCTAACTGGCATGTGACGGTATCTCATTGTGGTTGTGCTTTGCATTTCTCTAATGACCAGTGATGATGAGCTTTCTTTCATATGTTTGTTGGCTGCATAAATGTTTTCTTTTGAGGAGTGTCTGTTCATATCTTTCACCCACTTTTTGATGGGGTTGTTTTTTTCTTGTAAATTTAAGTTCTTTGTAGATTCTGGATATTAGCCCTTTGTCA
>NW_016804381.1:317842-331503 GCF_001698545.2 Rhinopithecus bieti
CAGTTTTCAAAGGGAATGTTTCCAGTTTTTGCTCTTTCAGTATGATATTGACTGTGGGTGTGTCATAAATACCTCTTATTATTTTGAGATACGTTCCATCAATACCTAGTTTATTGAGAGTTTTTAGCATGAAGGGCTGTTGAATTTTGTCAAAGGCCTTTTCTGCATCTATTGAAATAATCATGTGGTTTTTGTCTTTGGTTCTGTTTATGTGATGGATTACATTTATTGATTTTCATATGTTGAATCAGCCTTGCATCCCAGAGATGAAGCCGACTTGATCAATGTGGATAAACTTTTTGATGTGCTGCTGGATTCGGTTTGTCAATATTTTATTGAGGATTTTCGCGTCAATGTTATCATAGATATTGGCCTGAAATTTTCTTTTTTTGTTGTGTTTCTGCCAGGTTTTGGTATCAGGATGATGTTGGCCTAATAAAATGAGTCAGGGAGGAGTCCCCCTTTTTCTATTGTTTGGAATAGTGTCATAAGGATTGGTACCAGCTCCTGTTTGTACCTCTGGTAGAATTAGGCTGTGAATCCATCTGGTCCTGGGCTTCTTTTGGTTGGTAGGCTATTAATTATTCCCTCAATTTCAGAACTTGTTATTTGTCTATTCAGGGATTCGACTTCTTCCTGGTTTAGACTTGGGAGGTTGTATGTATTCAGGAATTTGTCCATTTCTCTTGATTTTTCTAGTTAATTTGCATAGGGGTGTTTATAGTATTCTTTGATGGTAGTTTGTATTTCTGTGGAATCAATGGTGATATCCCCTTCACCATTTTTTATTACATCTATTTGATTCTTCTTTCTTTATTAGTCTGGCTAACAGTCTAATTATTTTGTCAATCTTTTCAAAAAACCAGCTCCTGGATTCACTGATTTTTTTTGAAGGATTTTCTTGTGTCTCTGTCTTCTTCAGTTCTGACCTGATCTTAGTTATTTCTTGTCTTCTGCTAGCTTTTGAATTTGTTTGGTCTTGCTTCTCTAGTTCTTTTGTGATGTTAGGGTGTTGATTTTATATCTTTCCTGCTTTCTCCTGTGGGCATTTAGTGCTAAATTTCCCTCTACACACTGCTTTAAATGTGTCCCAGAAATTGTGTACATTGTGTCTTTGATTGGTTTCAAAGAACATCTTTATTTCTGCCTTAATTTCGTTATTTACCCAGTAGTCATTCAGGAGCAGTTGTTCAGTTTCCATGTAGTTGTGTGGTTTTGAGTGAGTTTCTTAATCCTAAGTTCTAATTTCATTGCACTATGGTCTGAGAGACTGTTTATGATTTCCATTTTTTGCATTCGCTGAGGAGTATTTTACTTCCAATTATGTGGTCAATTTTAGAATAAGTGCAATGTGGTGCTGAGAAGAATGCATATTCTGTTGATTTGGGTGGAGAGTTCTGTAGATGTCTATTAGGTCCTCTTGGTCCAGAGCTGAGTTCAACTCCTGAATATCCTTGTTAATTTTCTGTCTCCTTGATCTGTCTAATATTGACAGTGGGGTAAAGTCTCCCATTATTATTGTGTGGGAGTCTAAGTCTTTTTGTAGGTCTCTCAGAACTTGCTTTATGAATCTGGGTGCTCTTGTATTGGATGCATATATATTTAGGAGAGTTAGCTCTTCTTGTTGCATTGATCCCTTTACCATTATGTAATGCCCTTCTTTGTCTCTTTTGATCCTTGTTTGTTTAAAGTCTGTTTTATCGGAGACTAGGATTGCAACCCCTGCTTCTTTTGCTTTCCATTTGCATGGTAAATCTTCCTCCATCCCTTTATTATGAGCTATTGTGTGTCTCTGTATGTGAGATGGATCTCCTGAATACAGCACACTGATGGGTCTTGACTCTATCCAATTTGCCACTCTGTGTCTTTTAATTGGGGCATTTAGGACATTTACATTTAAGGTTAATATTTTTATGTGTGAATTTGATCCTGTCATTATGACCCTAGCTGGTTATTTTGCCCATTAGTTGATGCAGATTCTTCATAGTGTCGATGGTCTTTACAAGTTGTTATGTTTCTGCAGTGGCTGGTACTAGTTGTTCCTTTCCAAGTTCAGCACTTCCTTCAGGAGCTCTAGTAAGGCAGGTCTGGTGGTGACAAAATCTCTCAGCATTTGCTGTCTGTAAAGAATTTTATTTCTCTTTCACTTATGAAGCTTAGTTTGGCTGGATATGAAATTCTAGGTTGAAAATTATTTAAGAATGTTGGGCCGGGCGTGGTGGCTCAAGCCTGTAATCCCAGCACTTTGGGAGGCTGAGACGGGTGGATCACGAGGTCAGGAGATCGAGACCATCCTGGCTAACACAGTGAAACCCCGTCTCTACTAAAAAACACAAAAAACTAGCCAGGCGAGGTGGTGGGCACCTGTAGTCCCAGCTACTCGGGAGGCTGAGGCAGGAGAATGGCATAAACCCAGGAGGCGGAGCTTGCAGTGAGCTGAGATCTGGCCACTGCACTCCAGCCTGGGCGACAGAGCGAGACTCCGTCTCAAAAAAAAAAAAAGAATGTTGAATATTGGCCCCCAGCCTCTTCTCGCTTGTAGGGTTTCTGCTGAGAGATCTGTTAGTCTAATGGGCCTCCCTTTGTGGGTAAGCTGACCTTTCTCTCTGGCTGCCTTTAACATTTTTTCCTTCATTTCAACCTTGCTGAATCTGACAGTTATGTGTCTTGGTGTTGCTCTTCTTGAGTAGTATCTTTGTGGTATTTCCTGAATTTGAATGTTGCCCTGTCTTGCTAGGTTGGGGAAGTGCTCCTGGATAATATCCCGAAGAGTGTTTTCCAACTTGGTTCCATTCTCCCCCTCACTTTCAGGTACATCAGTCAAATGTACATTTGGTCTTTTCATATAGTCCCATATTTCTTGGAGACTTTGTTCATTCCTTTTCAATCTTTTTTCTCTAATCTTGTTTTGAAACTTTATTTCATTAAGTTAATCTTCAATCTGTGATATCCTTTCTTCCACTTGATCGATTTGGCTATTGGTATTTTTGTATGCTTCATGAAGTTCTCATGTTGTGTTTTGCAGCTCCATCAGGTCATTTACGTTCTTCTCTAAACTGGTTGTTCTAGTTAGGAACGCCTCTAACCTTTTTTCAAGGTTCTTAGTTTCCTTGTATTGGATTAGAACATGCTCCTTTAGCTCGGAGGAGTTTGTTATTACCCACCTTCTGAAGCCTACTTCTGTCAATTTGTCAAACTCATTCTCCGTCCAGTTTTGTCCCTTTGCTGGTGAGGAGTTACGATCCTTTGGAGACGAGGCATTCTGGTTTTTAGAATTTTCAGCCTTTTTATGGTGATTTCTCTCCATCTTTATGGATTTATCTACCTTTGCTCTTTGATGTTGGTGACCTTCAGATGGGGTCTCTGCATGGACGTCCTTTTTGTTGATGTTGATACCATTCCCTTCTGTTTGTTTGTTTTCCTTCTAACAGTCAGGCCTCTCTGCTGCAGGTCTGCTGGAGTTTGCTGGAGGTCCACTGCAGACCATGTTTTCCTGGGTATCACCAGCAGAAGCTGCAGAACAGCAAAGATTGCTGCCTGTTTCTTCCTCTGGAAGCTTCATCCCAGAGGGGCACCCACCAGATGCCAGCCAGAGCTCTCCTGTATGACGTGTCTGTCGACCCCTGCTGGGACGTTTCTCCCAGTCAGGATAAACTAAACGGGGATCAGGGATCCCCTTGAGGAGGCAGTGTGCCTGTTAGCAGAGCTTGAACACTGTGCTGGGAGATTAGCTGCTCTCTTCAGAGCTGTGAGGGAGGGACATTTAAGTCTGCTGAAGCTGCACCCATAACTGCCCCTTCTCCCAGGCACTCTGTCCTAGGCAGATGGGGGATTTATCTATAAGCCCCTGACTGGGCTACTGCCTTTTTTTCAGAGATACCCTGCTCAGAGAGGAGGAATCTAGAAAGGCAGTCTGGCCACAGTGGCCTTGCTGAGCTGCAGTGGGCTTCGCCCAATTTGAACTTCTCAGCGGCTTTGTTTACACTGTGAGGGTTAAACCTCCTACTTAAGTCTCAGCAATGGTGGATGCCCCTTCANGACGAGGCATTCTGGTTTTAGAATTTTCAGCCTTTTATGGTGATTTCTCTCCATCTTTATGGATTTATCTACCTTTGCTCTTTGATGTTGGTGACCTTCAGATGGGGTCTCTGCATGGACGTCCTTTTGTTGATGTTGATACCATTCCCTTCTGTTTGTTTGTTTTCCTTCTAACAGTCAGGCCTCTCTGCTGCAGGTCTGCTGGAGTTTGCTGGAGGTCCACTGCAGACCATGTTTTCCTGGGTATCACCAGCAGAAGCTGCAGAACAGCAAAGATTGCTGCCTGTTTCTTCCTCTGGAAGCTTCATCCCAGAGGGGCACCCACCAGATGCCAGCCAGAGCTCTCCTGTATGACGTGTCTGTCGACCCCTGCTGGGACGTTTCTCCCAGTCAGGATAAACTAAACGGGGATCAGGGATCCCCTTGAGGAGGCAGTGTGCCTGTTAGCAGAGCTTGAACACTGTGCTGGGAGATTAGCTGCTCTCTTCAGAGCTGTGAGGGAGGGACATTTAAGTCTGCTGAAGCTGCACCCATAACTGCCCCTTCTCCCAGGCACTCTGTCCTAGGCAGATGGGGATTTATCTATAAGCCCCTGACTGGGCTACTGCCTTTTTTTCAGAGATACCCTGCTCAGAGAGGAGGAATCTAGAAAGGCAGTCTGGCCACAGTGGCCTTGCTGAGCTGCAGTGGGCTTCGCCCAATTTGAACTTCTCAGCGGCTTTGTTTACACTGTGAGGGTTAAACCTCCTACTTAAGTCTCAGCAATGGTGGATGCCCCTTCACCCACCAAGCTTCAGCATCCCAGGTTGACCTCAGACTGCTGTGCTGGCAGTGAGAATTTCAAGCCAGTGGAACTTAGCCTGCTGGGCTCTGTGTGGGCGGGACCTGCCAAGCCAGACCACTTAGCTCCCTGGCTTCATCAGCCTTTCTAGGGGAGTGAACAGTTCTGTTTCACTGGTGTTCCAGGTACCACTGGAGTATGGAGAAAAAAAAAAAAACTGCAGCTAGCTCAGTGTCTGCCCAAATGGCTGCCCAGTTTTATGCTGGAAACCCAGGGCCCTAGTGGTATAGGCACTGCAGGGAATCTCCTGGTCTGCAGATCATGAAGACCATGAAAAAAGCACAGCGTCTGGGCCAGAGTTCACTGTTCCTCATGTCACAGTCCTTCACAGCTTCCCTTGGGTAGGGGAGAGAGAAAATTCCTTGACCCTTTGTATTTCCCAGGTGAGGCAAAGCCCCACCCTGCTTCAGCTTGCCCTCTATGAGCTGCACCCACTGTCCAAGCAGTCCTAATGAGATGAACCAGACACTTCAGTTGGAAATGCAGAGATCACCCATCTTCTGCATCGATCTTGCTGGGAGCTGCAGACCAGAGCTGTTCCTATTTGGCCATTTTGATGGACTTTTCTAGACATAAAATCATGTCATCTGCAAACAAAAAGAGTTTGACTCTCTTTCTTCCTATTTATATACGCTTTATTTCTTTGTCTTGCCTGATTGCCCTGGCCAGAACTTCCAATACTATGTTGAATAGGAGTGGTGAGAGAGGGTATCCTTGTTGATATGGTTTGGGTGTGTCCCCACCCAAATCTCATCTTGAATTGTAGCTCCCACAATTCCCATTTGTTGTGTGAGGTACGTGGTGGGAGGTAATTGCATCACAAGGGTGATACTTTCCAGTGCTGTTGTCGTGATAGTAAATCTCATGAGATCCGATGGTTTTATAAGGGGAAATCCCTTTTGCTTGACTCTCATTCTGTCTTGCCTGCTGCCATGTAAGACATGCCTTTCACCTTCTGCCATGATTGTGAGGCCTCCCCAGCCACATAGAATTGTGAATCTATTAAACTTCTTTTTCTTCATAAATTACCCAGTCTCAGGTATGTCTTCATCAGCAGTGTGAGAACAGACTAATACACTCATCTTATGCTGATTTTCAAGGGCAATGTTTCCAGCTTTTACTCATTCAGTATGATATCAACTTTGGGTTTGTCATTTATGGCTCTTATTATTTTGAGATATATTCCTTCAATACCTAAGTTTTTGAGTTTTTGACATGAAGCAATGTTAAATTTTATGGAAGGACTTTTCTGCATCTATTGAAATAATCACGTGATTTTTGTATTTAGTTTTCTTATATGATGAATCACATTTATTGACTTGTGTATGCTGAACCAGCCTTGCATCCTGGGGATGTAGCCCACCTGATTGTGGTGGATAGGATAAGCTTTTTGATGTACTGCTGAATTCAGTTTTCCAGTATTTTGTTGAGAATTTTTGCATCGATGTTCATCAAGGATATTGGTTTGCAGTTTTCTTTCCTTTCTTTTTCTCTCTCTCTCTTTTTTTATTCCATGAGACAGAATCTTGCTCTGTTGCCCAGCCTGGAGTGTACTGGTGTGATCTCAGCTCACTGCAACCTCTGGCACCTGAGTTCAAGTGATTCCCTTGTCTCAACTTCCCAAGTAGCTGGTATTACAGAAGAGCACCACCACACTCAACTAATTTTTGTATTTTTAGTAGAGACAAAAGTTTCACCATATTGGCCAGGCTGGTCTTGAACTCCTGAGCACATGTGATCCATCCACCTTGGCCTCCCAAAGTACTGGGATTACAGGTGTGAGCCACCATGCCCAGCCTGAAGTTTCCTTTTTTAATTTTCTATCTGCTGGGTTTTGGTATCAAGACGATACTGGTTTCATAGAATGAGTTAGGGAGGAGTCCCTCCTTTTTGATTTTTTTTCTGAATAGTTTCAGTAAGAATGGTACCATCTCTTCTTTGTACCTCTGGTAGAATTCATATGGTTCTGGGCTTCTTTTTGGTTGGTAAGCTATTTATTACTATCTCAATTTCAAAATGTGTTGTTGTTCTATTCAAAGATTCAATTTCTTTCTGGTTCTCATGTTTGGGGGCTTATCTGTCTTCATTCTTTGAGGTTGCTGACCTTTGGATGTGGGGTGGGGTGTGTGTGTGTTGTTGTTGTTGTTCATTTTAACAGTTTGGCCACTCTCCAGCAGGGCTGCTGAAGTTTGCTGGGGGTCTGCTTCAGATCCTAGTCATCTTCGTTTTTCCAGTACCTGGCGGTATCACCAGTGAAGGCTGTGAAACAGCAAAGATGGCAGCCTGCCCCTTCCTCTGGAAGCTTCCTTTCAGGGGAATACCAACCTGTTGTTGGGCTGAATGCACCTGTAGGAAGTGGTTGGAGAACCCTGTTGGGAGGTCTCACCCAGTTAGGAGGAACGGGATCAGGGACTTTCTTAAATAAGCAGTCTAGCTGCATTTGGTAGAGCAGTTGTGCTGTGCTGGGGATCCCTTCATCCCCCAATCGATTTGGGCTCTCCAATGCCTGCAGGCTAGACTGACTGAGACACCCAAACAGCAAAAGTGGCAGCCAGTCTCCTACACCTGGGCATTTCATTCATCCCAGGGAGAAATTAGAACTCTGAAGGCTGTAGAACATGGGTGGGGCATGGCTGGAGGCCCCAGCTGGAAGGATCAGTCCAGTGAGAAAAAATGGATCTGGATCCTGTTTAAAGCAGCATTCTGGACATGCCTCCACAAAACAGCCATGCTGTGCTGGGAAACCACCTCTGCCCTGGTTTGCTGGGACTCTCCAAAGCCTGTAGGCTGAACAGCCCAGTTGTCCAAACACCAAAGGTGGCATCCCACCCTTCCTCCAGGGCACTCCATCCCAGGGAGAGATCAGAGCTCTTTCTAGAATACCCGCAGGTGAGGGTGGCTGGAGGCCCTGGCTAGGAGGTCCCACCTCATGAACAGGAACAGATCAGAGTCCTCCTTAAAAAAGCAGTCTGACCACATTCTGGCAATGCAGTTGTGCTGCACTGGGGGAACCCTTCCTCAGACTGTCTGGACTCTCTAAAGCCTGCAGGCTGGAAGGGCTGAGTCAACTATACAGCTAAGATGGCAGCCTGCCCCTTCCTTTGGGACCTCCACAGGCAGGCTCCACCCTGTTGCCAGTGGCTGATTGGAATTCCAAGGTAGTGGGTCTTATCTTGTGAGATGCTGTGGAAGTGGGCCTGCAGACTGACACTGCTCAGAACCCTGGATTCAGCCCTCTTCCTAGGGCTGGATTTTTACAGTTTCAGGTCTTAAATATATTTAAGTTTTTAACCCAATTTAATTTTATATATGTGAGATAAGGATCCAATTTCATTCTTCTGCATGCAGATATCTAGTGTTCTTGATGCCACTTATTAAAGAGATTATTTTTCTTCATTGTGTGTTCTTGGTACCTTTATTGCAAATCAATTATTTGTAAAAGTGTGGGTTTAATTTTGGATACTGTATCCGGTCTCATTGGTCAATGTATCTGCTTTTGTGATAATATTATGCTGTTTTGATTATTGTAGTTTTGTAGTATATTTGATGTCAGGCAGTATGCCTTGAGCTTTGCTTTTTTTGCTTATAATTGTTTTAGTTACTGAGGTCTTTTTGTGGTTCCATACAACTTTTAGGACTTTCTTTTTTTCTATTTATGTGAAAAATGTTATTGTAATTTTAATAGGAATTTCATTTAATCTGCAGATTACATTGGGTAGTCTAGATACTTCAGTATTTTTCCAATTTATGAATATGGGATATCTTCCCCAATTTGTGTTTTTGTTCAATTTCTTTCACCTAAGTTTTTGTTGTTGTGCAATTATTCAACACTCTCACTTTAACAGTAGACACCCTGTGAGGCTGGAAGTTTGTTCTAACTCAGCCAAGTGCAAGATGAGGTCTAGTGTTTATTTTCAGCAATTATAGCCTTGTGGCTCTAGGAGATGAGATTCTCTCTCAGGGCACACTAGAAGCTCTTAAATTATTTATGCATTCCCTGAGCCAGAAATTCAAATCTCTGAGGTCATCCTTTTAAAAATTACTTTGTCCAGCAACATTAGGGGTAAGCAACTGACATAATTATATTCCTTAGTTTTCCACAAGTGTTTGAAAGTGTCATATACAGAATCACTAAATTACATGCCTCTTACAAGTGGTTGATCAGGAGGACTCAATCCAGATGTTTTGTGTGTCACAATAAGCAGTTCATGCCATTCATCCTATAGATTATTAGTGCTCCCTGTACTGTTGGAAATAGACTCCTTAGCACTTGAAGTCCAATCAGATTAGAAAGCAAACTCTAGAAACCCCAAAACCAATTAAAGAAACTCATCCTAAAAGTTCTATTCCCCTAGAATAACTCCTGGTGCCACAAATCTGTATTAGGGTTCTTTAAGAGATGTAGATAAAGATTTATCATGGGAGTTGGTTGACAAATGATGGAGGGGCATAAGTCCCATGATATGCAACGTGCAAGCTGGAGAAATGAAAGCCAGTGGTGTAGTGCTGTCCAAGACCAACAGCCTGAGAACCAGGGGGTGACTGATTTAAGTCCTGAAGTCTGAAGGCTAGAAAACTTACAGTTCTGATGTCCAAGATCAGAAGAAGGGTGTCTTAGCTCCAGAGAGAGGGCGCAAATTTGTCTTTCCTCTGCCTTTTTGTTCTATATGGGCCCTCAACCATTTGGATGTGCCTGTCCACATTGTGTGAGGATGGATCTTCCTTACTTGGTCTACTGATTCAAATGCCAATCTCTTGAGCAACAACTTCACAGACATACCCAGAAATAATGCTTTACTAGCTCTCTGGATATCTCATAATCTAGTGGAGGTGACATCTAAAATTAACCATCACACTAGGAGAAGACAGATCACTTCTGGAGCTTCAATCTTTATAAAAACAGCCAGATGTATCCATCTTCTGTGTCCTCATCCTGGCCCCTAAGTGCAATGATTAAGGAATAGGATATGGCTCCTGGGTTTTTAGTTTTAACTAAAAACTTTTAGAGTACTTATGGATCTTTACATATAGAACCAAAGACCTGCCATGTATATAGCTTATTCCAAAATAAAATAGAGAATCGTCATCAAAACAGGATATACCTTTTCTGAAAGTAATTATATGATGTGTGGGGAAAAGAGAGATCAGACTGTTACTGTGTCTATATAGAAAGAAGCAGACATAAGAGACTCCATTTTGTTCTGTATTTGAGATGCTGTTAATCTGTGACGCTACTCCCAACCCTGTCCTTGCAAGAGACATGTGCTGTGGTGACTCAAGGTTTAACGAACTTGGGGCTGTGCAGGATGTGCTTTGTTAAACAAGTGCCTGAAGGCAGCATGCTTATTAAAAGTCATTACCGGCCGGGCGCAGTGGCTCAAGCCTGTAATCCCAGAACTTTGGGAGGCCGAGACGGGCGGATCACGAGGTCAGGAGATTGAGACCATCCTGGCTAACCTGGTGAAACCCCGTCTCTACTAAAAAAAATACAAAAACACTAGCCAGGCGAGGTGGCGGCGCCTGTAGTCCCAGCTACTCAGGAGGCTGAGGCAGGAGAATGGCGGGAGCCCGGGAGGCAGAGCTTGCAGTGAGCCGAGATCCAGCCACTGCACTCCAGCCTGGGCGACAGAGCGAGACTCCGTCTCAAAAAAAAAAAAAAAAAAAAAAAACCAACCCCATTTTTTTAATCTCAAGTACCCAGGGTACTGCGGAAGGTCGCAGGGACCTCTGCCTAGGAAGCTAGGTATTGTCCAAGGTTTCTCCCCACCTGATAGTATGAAATATGGCCTCGTAGGAAGGGAAAGACCTGATCGTCCCCCAGTCTGACACCCGTGAAGGGTCTGTGCTGAGGATTAGTATAAGAAGGAAGAAGACCCATTGGCAGTTGAGATAGAGAAAAGCATCTGTCTCCTGCCCGTCCCGGGGCAATGGAACATCTCAGTGTAAAACCCGATTGTATGTTCTATTTACTGAGATAGGAGAAAACTGCCTTAGGGCTGAAGGTGGGACTTGCTAGTGGCAAAGCTGCTCTTCATGCACTAAAAAGGTTGATCGTCCCCAGTCTGACACCCGTGAAGGGTCTGTGCTGAGGATTAGTATAAGAAGGAAGAAGACCCATTGGCAGTTGAGATAGAGAAAAGCATCTGTCTCCTGCCCGTCCCGGGGCAATGGAACATCTCAGTGTAAAACCCGATTGTATGTTCTATTTACTGAGATAGGAGAAAACTGCCTTAGGGCTGAAGGTGGGACTTGCTAGTGGCAAAGCTGCTCTTCATGCACTAAAAAGGTTTATGGAGATGTTTGCATATGCATATCAAGGCACAGCACTTTTCCTTAAACTTATTCATGTCAGAGATCTTTATTCATATGTCTTACTGCTGACCTTCTCCCTACTATGATCCTATTATCCTGCCACTTCCCTTTTTCCAAGATGGTAAAGATAATGATCAATAAATACTGAGGGAACTCAAAGACCGGTCCAGGTGCGGGTCCTCTCTATGCTGAGTGCTGGTCCCCTGGGCCCACTTTTTCTTTCTCTGTACTTTGTCTATGTGTCTCATTTCTTTTCCCAAGTCTCTGGTTCCACCTAACGAGAAACGCCCACAGGTGTGGAGGGGCAGGCCACCCCTTCATGATGTTCGCATATCCCTGTGTTCCAGAACCAGGCACTGCTTGCATGTGGAATGAATGGCCCACAGACAGTCAAAAGGACAAAGGAAAGGATGGGTGCAGCTATACATTAATAGGCTCACAGATAAAAATACACAAAACACACTCAATAAAATAAATTACTTATAGCTTAAAGGTTCTTTTACATAAAAAAATAGCAAACTGTAATACTTTTACTACCTTCTAGGCATATGGTTACGGAGCACTTGAAATATGGCTAGTCCAAACTGGGATGTGCTGTAACTATAAAATGTATTTTGAAGATTTAGTATGACAAAATGCAAAACTCAATTTTATATCAATACTGGTAATATTTAGGTAGATTATATAAATTCGTTTCACTTGCTTTTTACCTTTTTATTTTTTAATTATTTTTTTACAGGCAGGGTCTTGCTCTGTTCCAAGCTGAAATGCAGTGGTGCAATCATAGCTCACTGCAGCCTTGAATTCCTGGACTCAAGCAGTCTTCCTATCTCAGCCTCCTGAGTAGCTGGGACTATAGGCACATGTCACCACACCTGGCTAATTAAGAAATATTTTTTAAGAGATGGGGGCTTTCCTATACCATGGTGTGGTATCTTCCTATACCATGGTGGAATGAAATTAGAAATCAATACCAAAAGGAACTCTCAAAACTACACAAACATGGCCAGGCACGGTGGCTCATGCCTGTAATCCCAGCATTTTGGGAGGCCGAGGCGGGCAGATCACCTAAGGTCAGGAGTTCAAGACCAGCCTGGTCAACATGGTGAAACCCCATCTCTACTAAAAATACAAAAAATTAGCCAGGTGAGATGGCGTGCACCTGTAATCCCAGCTACTCGGAAGCTGAGACAGGAGAATCGCCTGAACCCAGGAGGCGGAGGTTGCAGTGAGCCGAGATTGCACCATAGCATTCTGGCCTGGGTGACAGAGCAAGACTGCGTCTCAAAAACAAACAAAAACTGCACAAGACATGAAAACTAGACAACTTGCTCCTGAATGACTCCTGGGTAAACAATGAAATTAAGGCAGAAATAAAAAAATTCTTTGAAATAAATGAAAATAGAGACATAACATACCAAAACCTTTTGGGATACAGCAAAAGTAATGTTAAGAGGAAAGTTTATAGAATAAATGCCTACATAAAAAGACAGAAAGATCTCAAATTAACAACCTAACATCGTACCTCAACCTCAAGGACCTAGATAAATAAATGGTGCTGGGAAAACTGATTTGCCATATGCAGAAGAAATAAACTAGACCCTTACCTCTCATCATATACAAAAATTAATGCAAGATGGATTAAAGACCTAAATGTAAGACTTAGAACTATTAAAATGTTAGAAGAAAACCTATGAAAAACTCTTCTGGATGTTGGCCTCACCAAAGAATTCACAATGAAGACCCTAAAAGCAAATGCAACAAAACCAAAAATAGATAAATGGAACTGAATTAAAATTAAAGGCTTCTGCACAGCAAAATAATCAACTAAATAAACAGACAACCTACATAATGGGGGAAATATATGCAAATTATTTCCCTGAGGTAGGATTAATATTCACCATCTAGAAGGAACTAAAACAATATGAAAAAACCCCAAACAATCCCATTACAAACTGGGCAAAGGACATGAACAGACATTTATCAAAAGAAATACAACTGACCAACTAACACGTGAAAAAATGGTCAACATCACTAACCATTACAGAAATACAAAAACCACTCTGAGATATCATCTTATACCAGTCACAATGGTTATTATCAAAAAGTTGTAAAACAGATGATGGTGTCAATGTGTAGAAAAGGGAACATGCGATAGTTTGCTGAGAATCCCAAGAACAGAAAACCAAACGCTGCATGTTCTCACTCATAAGTGGGAACTGAACAATGAGAACGCTTGGACACAGGAAGGGGAACATCACACAATGGGGTCTGTTGAGGGGTGGGGGGAGAGGGGAGGGATAGCATTAGGAGATATACCTAATGTAAATGACAAGTTAATGCATGCAGCACACCAACATGGCACATGTGTACACAAGTAACAAACCTGCACGATGTGCACATGTACCCTAAAACAAAAAGAAGAATAATAATAAAAGGAACATGAATACTTTTTTTTTTTTTTTTTTTT
>NW_016804381.1:334235-340859 GCF_001698545.2 Rhinopithecus bieti
TTTTTTTGTATTTTTTAGTAGAGACAGGGTTTCACTGTGTTAGCCAGGATGGTCTCCATCTCCTGACCTAGTGATCCGCCCGTTTCGGCCTCCCAAAGTGCTGGGATTACAGGCTTGAGCCACTGCGCCCGGCCCATGAATACTCTTTTGGTGGGAATGTAAATTAATTCAGCCTCTATGGATAGCAGTATAGAGATTTCTCAAAGAAGTAAAAATAGAACAATCTCATTACTGGGAATCTACCCAAAGGAACAGAAATCATATAAAAAAGATATCTGCACATGTATGTTTATTGCATCAATATTTACAACAGCAAATTCATGGAACCAACTTAAGTATCTACCAACAATTGACTGGATAAAGAAAACGTGAGAGAGATTATATATAGAGATACATATAAATGGAGTACATATAAATGGAGATACATATAAATGGAGATACATATAGTTATGCAACTATAAAAAAGAATGAAATCATGTCATTTGCAGCAACATGGATGGAGCTGGAGGCCATTATCCTATGTGAACTAAATCAGAAGTAAAAAATAAAATATTGCATATATTCTCACTTAAAAGTAGGAGCTAAACAATGGGTACACACAGACATAAAGATGGAGATTAGACACTGGGGACTCCAATAGGGTAAAGAGTGTGTTGAAAAATTACCTATTGGGTACAGTGTTTAATATTTGGGTAATGGGTACACTAGAAGCCCAATTCCCACCATTATTCAATACACCCATGTTACAACAAGCACATATATCCCCTGGATCTAAAATAAAAATTAAAAAAACCCCACATTATCAACAAAAATGTGGCAGAGTATGTTCAATTTTCTTTTCTTTCTAGCATACAAGTGAGACCTTCTCGGCTATAAAGGAACCTGTCCATAAATCACTTAAAATGTGACTGGTTAATGATTTTTAGTAAAATACACCATGATACGTTTTTTTTTCTTATTGGTTAAAGGCAATTTATTTTGAAATGTTGCTATGGTTGTTTGCTTTCGGGAAACATATTGGAACACTTGTTTTTCATAAGCTGTCCTGGCAGTGGCACAATCCCATTCATTTTTTAGGCCTTTTAATAAGGTCATTATGAAATCTGAGTTTCTAGGAATACTCTGGTGCATTCACTTCATCTGCAAAAGCAACTGGTACAACCACCCCTTGCCGGTGCAGCTCTCGGAGAACATCTAATATTGAGTCTAGTTCTATGCGGAACTTCTCCAGCTCACGATTCTTTAACTGTGCTAGTCTTTTCCACTTTTCAACTTCTTTGTTTCGCTCAGTTTCCACTGCTTGGTGTGTTTGCTGTATTATCTGCAAATACAAAAATTCCACATTGCTGTCATAGTTCATAGTGGTGGGTGAGGAACCTTTAACAATCTTAAAGTAGGCAAACCTGGGGTTTCTTTGGGGAGCTCATGTAAACTATAATGCTCTGCATGGATGCAGCATTTTCAGTCTTCAAGGAGTATATACATCCCAACTGTGTTAGGGACTAAATGTTTGTGTCCCTCTCAAATTCATATGTTGAGGTCCTAACCCTTAATGTGGCTGTATGTGGAGTAAGGAAATAATGAATGTTAAGTGAGATCATAAGGGTAGGACTTGATTTGATAAGAATTAGTATTTTCACCACTAGAGACACCAAAGAGATTCTCAGCAGAAGAGACACCAAGGAGATGTCTCGCCCCTCTTCCTCTCCTCCGCGCACGTGGCACTGAGGAAAGATCATGTTAGAATAAGAAAAAAGGTGGCTATCTGCAAGCTGGGAAGAGAGACCTCACCAGAAACCTAACTGACCAAAACCTTAATCTGGGACTTCTGGCCTACAGAACTGTGAGAAAATAAATTTCTCCTGTTTAACCACCCAATTTATGATATTTTGTTACGTCAGCCAAAGCAGACTATATACTGTTCAAACAAGTAAAATTTCAGCACCAAAGCAAGTGCCTAAAAACACATCATGCCTTTAGATCTGCTATTTTTAATTTATCTGTTTGTAATTAAGTATAGTAATATTACTAGTGCTAGCTATATAATTTAAATAATCATATTAAAACAATTTATTTCTTATAAACATTTGCTTAAATGACTTGAATATGGAACACCATGCCTTGTTCCAGGGTAAGATGTGTAAGTTTTTAGGAACCCATCAATAATTAAGAATATGATACAAATTTTTGCTTTTTTTCCAGATATAAGGATACCAATCTTCAAGCACTTGAGATATAAAGTCTCATTTTCTCGTAAAAGTTATAAATTTATTAAATTTTAACAAGATCAAAATACACTGGAAACACTGTAAATGGTAATTTTTGTTAGGGATGACAAAACTATAGCAAAGTAAAGGCATTTAAAAGTAAAGACCTATATAAATATGTAAAATGATTTACTTTACCTGTTGAAGTTCCTGTTCTCTTTGTGCATGTCTCATTTCCATCTGCTTAATTTTCTTTTCTAAGCCCACGAAATGTTTCATCTCTGGTGTATGGTTTTCTGTGGCTTCTCTCAATTCTTCTAAGAGTTTTGTAACCTAAAATTGACATATGAAGCAAATGAAAACCTATGATCACAAGAACTAATTATTTTTTAATAGGTAATCTTGAAAATCAGAATATTTGTATCAAATTTCTCTACGTAAGTAAGAGGCATCTTGGATTGTTAATTAATAGTTTTCATTCTCTATATCCAGAAAGTAAAGGCTCATCCTAGCTCTGAGCTGACCTCACATTCTAAGAGGTTCCAGATGAATGGACCATTTTCTACCTCCCAAGTATGGCAGTCTGGTAAAGGGGCTGAAAATGAAGTTGGCACTTTCTTTAATGCATTAAGTTTCACTACAAGGTATTTGTTAGTAAGGTGGTTACTTTCAGAATTTAAAAAAGTATATTTAAAGCACTCAACACAGTATAGTGCCCCATGCACAGAAAGAGTTCAATGAAAATGTATTTTTCTTCTGTTAACTCCCTATAATTCTATTTGTAATTCTCTATGGCCCTTATCACTTTATAATTTGTAGTAGTTCATTCCACAAATAAATGTACACATATAAAAACAGAGATAATGAAGTACTGAGCCCTTTCTGTGTTGGCTGCTGTCTTAGGACCTGGGGATTCAGAGATTAAAGACATAGACCCCACCCTCATAGAGTGTAATGCAGTGCCTTCATATTGAGCTTGGGAAAACAATTAATTGTATCTTCTTTATGCCATATAATCATGAACAGAAATTCCAACAAGAATCAGATTTTGCTAATTGTTTACATCAAAAGGCAACAAAAACCAAATGAAAATGGATAGAATTAACAATCACTCCTGTTTTCTATGAAAACACCCATTACCTAATAACAATAATACCAAAAAATCCCAGTATCTTACCTACATTAGTTGAAAAACATGCAAAGATACAAGCAAATTAAATCAGAGGCAATCTATTTTAAATGTGGAGCATCCCTGATGGTATCATCACTGAACAAAGAACTATGCAGACTATCCTTGGGATGATTTGCAGAGAGCTCAGGGAGAGGCGTCACAGAACATGCTGTGCTTATGAGTGTTGGTTGGGCATAAAAACTGTATGTGTGAAAATAGTGATTACTAAAATGATTGTTTAAAGAACTAATGATGACTAACCTAAGAAAGCTGATAAAGGCACAGTCATACACAGAATGGTCAAATATTACTTCAATTCCTGTAACCTTTTTAATGGTTGAAAAATGATTTTGAGTAACATTTCCAGCTGTTACTATCTTGTGATATACCTGTTCCTGGTACACCAGTTAGGAAGCTCTGGTTTTCTGAACAAAGCAGTCAAGTGAATGAGAACTCTAATATGGTGTGCTATGATACAGAGATGGCCAATGAGTAGTGAGATAAGTGAGAACACCTAACTTGAAGAGAAGATGGGCCACAGAGAATTCCTAAAGCAGCTGTGCTTGAATTGAGTCTTAAAGGGTAAGTAGTAGTCAGTCATTACATTATGATGTGCTAGGCATTAGGATAAGCACTTTACAGATGTTGTCTCATTTTTTATTAAACCTTATATATGTTTACTGTCTGACTCCTCACATAAAATGTAAACTTCATAAGAGCAAAGATTTTTGTCTTTGTTCTCCTCACTATTCCTAGCACCTAGAGCTGCCCATGGCAGAGAGGTAGATGTTTAACAATTATTCATGAATTAATTAGTGCATTCACCTTTCGATGATTAAACATTCAATGGTAAATCATATCAACTTAGAAATCTGGTTTTAGACAAATAGAGAAAATTTCCTTTTAATTGCACGTACCTAAAAGAACCTTTAAGAATATAATGAAAACTGAATATGTATATATATTTAAAAAATCCTTTTATTTTAATGAATTATCCTATAGAGATAACTGAATACTTAATAAACACATATGAAAAAAACACTTCCTGCTATGTACATATTATTAAAAAAACTGGAAACAACCTGCATACCAACAATAAGGGATTTGTGAAATAAATTAGTAATGATTAATAAGAGCCCGAGACCTAGAGTCACAGGCAACAGGTTCTAATGGTGGCACTTCTATATGGTGGTTGGTAAGCCTGGACAAGCTTTTTCACTTTCCTTAGCATCAGTATCTTCATCTAAAATAGGAATAGTAGTAGCAACTACTCTTTTGGTTGTGATGAGAATCAAATAAAATAAGGCATATAAAACACTTTGTACAGTTCCTAGTACATATTAAACTTAAAAAAATATATACTTTGTTCTGGAGTACATGTGCATAATGTGCAGGTTTGTTACATAGGTATACACGTGCCATGATGGTTTGCTGCACCCATCAACTTGTCACCTACATTAGGTATTTCTCCTAATGCTATCCCTCCCCTAACCCCCAGCCTCCCAACAGGCCCCTGCGTGTGATGTTCCCCTCCCTACGTCCATGTGTTCTCATTGTTCAACTCCCACTCATGAGTGAGAACATGCTGTGTTTGGTTTTCTGTTCTTGCCTTAGTTTGCTGAGAATGATGGTTTCCAGCTTCATCTGTGTCCCTGCAAAGGACATGAACTCATTCTTTTTTATGACTACATAGTATTCCATGGTGTATATGTGCCACATTTTCTTTATCCAGTCTATCACTGATGGGCATTTGGGTTGGTTCAAGTCTTTCCTATTGTGAACAGTGCCACACATATGTGTGCATGTGTCTTAAGAGAAGCATGATTTATAATCCTTTGGGTATATAGCCAGTAATGGGATTGCTGGGTCAAATGGTATTTCTAGTTCTAGATCCTTGAGGAATTGCCACATTGTCTCCCACAATAGTTGAACTAATTTACACTCCCACCAACAGTGTGAAAGCATTCCCATTTCTCTACATCGTCTCCAGCATCTGTTTTTCTTGACTTTTTAATGATCAACATTCTAACTGGCCTGAGATGGTATCTCATTGTGGTTTTGATTTGCATTTCTCTAATGACCAGTGATAAGCTTCTTTTCATATGTTTGTTGACTGCACAAATGTCTTCTTTTGAAAAGTGTCTGTTCATATCCCTTGCCCACTTTTTGATGGGATTGTTTCTCTTCTTGTAAATTGGTTTAAGTTCTTTGTAGATTCTGGATATTAGCCCTTTGTCAGATGGATAGATTGCAAAAATTTTCTACCATTCTGTAGGGTGCCTGTTCACTCTGATTACAGTTTCTTTTTCTGTGCAGAAGCTGTTTAGTTTAAAGATCCCATTTGTCAGTTTTGGCTTTTGTTGCCACTGCTTTTGGTTTTTTAGTCATGAAGTCTTTGCCCATACTGATTTTGGACTGAGATGATGGGGTTTTCTAAATATACAATTGTGTCATCTGCAAACAGACACACTTTGACTTCCTCTCTTCCTATTTGAATACCCTTTATTTATTTATTTTTTCTTGCCTGATTGTTCTGGCCAGAACTTCCAATACTAAGTTGAATAGGAGTGGTGAGAGAGGGCATCCTTGTCCTGTGCCAGTTTTCAAAGGGAATGCTTCCAGTTTTTGCCCATTCAATATGATATTGGCTGTGGGTTTGTCATAAATAGTTATTATTTTGCAATACGTTCCATCAATACCTAGTCTGATGAGAGTTTTTAGCATGAAGGGCTGTTGAATTTTGTCAAAGGCCTTTTCTGCCATCTATTGAGATAAAAATCATGTGATTTTTGTCCTTGGTTCTGTTTATGTGATGGATTATGTTTACTGATTTGCGTATAGTGAACCACACTTGCATCCCAGGGATGAAGCTGACTTGATCATGGTGGATAAGCTTTTTGATGTGCTTCTGGATTCGGATTGCCAGTATTTTATTGAAGATTTTTGCATTGATGTTCATCAGGGATATTGGCCTGAAATTTTCTTTTTTTGTTGTTTCTGCCAGGTTTTGGTATCAGGATGATGCTGGCCTCATAAAATGAGTTAGGGAGGAGTCCCTCTTTTTCCATTGTGTGGAATAGTTTCAGAAGGATTGGTACCAGTTCCTCTTCGTACCTCTGGTAGAATTCGGCTGTGCATCCATCGAGTCCTGGACTTGTTTTGGTTTGTAGGCTATTACTTCCTCAATTTCAGAAGTTGTTATTGGCCTATTCAGGGATTCGACTTTTTCCTGGTTTAGACTTGGGA
>NW_016804381.1:342735-356091 GCF_001698545.2 Rhinopithecus bieti
TTTTTTTTTTTTTTTTTTTTTTTACATTAGCTTGGTAGATCTTCCGCCATCCCTTTATTTTGAGCCTGTGTGTGTCTCTGTACCTGAGATGGGTCTCCTGAATACAGCAAACTGATGGGTCTTGACACTTTATCCAATTTGCCAGTCTGTGTCTTTTAATTGGAGCATTTAGCCCATTACATTTAAGGTTAATATTGTTATGTGTGAATTTGACCCTGTCATTGTGATGTTAGCTGGTTATTTTGCTCGTTCATTGGAGCAGTTTCTTCCTGGCATTGATGGTCTTTACAATTTGGCGTGTTTTTGCAGTGGCTGGCATCAGTTGATCCTTTCCATGTTTAGTGCTTCCTTCAGGAGCTCTTGTAAGGCAGGCCTGGTGGTGAAAAAATCTCGCAGCATTTGCTTGTCTGTAAAGAATTTTATTTCTCCTTCACTTATGAAGCTTAATTTGGCTGGATATGAAATTCTGGGTTGAAATTCTTTTCTTTAAGAATGTTGACTATTGGCCCCCAGTCTCTTCTGGCTTGTAGAGTTTCTGCCAAGAGATCTGCTGTTAGTCTGATGGGCTTCCCTTTGTGGGTAAGCTGACCTTTCCCTCTGGTTGCCATTAACATTTTTTCCTTCATTTCAACTTTGGATAATCTGACAATTATACGTCTTGCAGCTGTTCTTCTTGAGGAGTATCTTTGTGGCGTTCTCTGTATTTCCTGAATTTGAATGTTGGTGTGCCTTGCTAGGTTGGGGAAGTTCTCCTGGATAATATCCTGAAGAGTGTTTCCCAACTTGGTTCCATTCTCCTCTTCAGTTTCAGGTACACCAGTCAGACGTAGATTTGGTCTTTTCACATAGTCCCATATTTCTTGGAGACTTTGTTCATTTCTTTTTCCTTTTTTTCCTCTAAACTTCTCTTCTCACTTCATTTCATTCACTTGATCTTCAATCACTGATACCCTTTCTTCCACTTGATCGAATTGGCTACTGAAGCCTGTGCATGCGTCATGTAGTTCTCATGCCTTGGTTTTCAGCTCCATCAGGTCATTTAAGGTCTTCTCTGTGCTGTTTATTTTAGCCATTCGTCTACTCTATTTTCAAGGTTTTTAGCTTCTTTGCGATGGGTTCAAACATCCTCCTTTAGCTTGGAGAAGTTTGTTATTACTTATCTTCTGAGGCCTACTTCTGTCAACTCATCAAAGTTACTCTCCGTCCAGCTTTGTTCCATTGCTGGTGAGGAGCTGCATTCCTTTGGAGGAGAATAGGTGCTCTGATTTTTGGAATTTTCAGGTTTTCTGCTCTGTTTTCTCCCCATTTTTGTGGTTTTCTCTACCTTTGGTCTTTGATGATGATGACCTAGAGATGGGGTTTTGGTGTGTATGTCCTTTATGTTTGTTAGTTTTCCTTCTAACAGTCAGGACCCTCAGCTGCAGGTCTGCTGGAGTTTGCTGGAGGTCCACTCCAGACCGTTTGCCTGGGTATCACCAGCGGAGGCTGCAGAACAGCAAATATTGCAGAACAGCAAATGTTGTTGCCTGATTCTTCCTGTGGAAGTTTCATTTCAGAGGAGCACCCAGCTGTTTGAGGTGTCAGTCGGACCCTAGTGGGGGGTGTCTCCCAGTTAGGCTACTCGAGGGTCGGGGACCCACTTGAGTCAGTCTGTCCATTCTCAGATCTCAAACTCCGTGCTGGGAGAACCACTACTCTCTTCAAAGCTGTCAGACAGGGACACTTATGTGTGCAGAAGTTTCTGCTGCCTTTTGTTTAGCTATGCCCTGCCCCTAGAGGTGGAGTCTACAGAGGCAGGCAGGCCTCCTTGAGCTGTGGTGGGCTTCACCCAGTTTAAGCTTCCTGGCAGCTTTGTTTACCTACTCAAGCCTCAGCAATGGCAGATGCCCCTCCCACAGCCTCGCTGCCGNAGGTGTCAGTCGGACCCTAGTGGGGGGTGTCTCCCAGTTAGGCTACTCGAGGGTCGGGGACCCACTTGAGTCAGTCTGTCCATTCTCAGATCTCAAACTCCGTGCTGGGAGAACCACTACTCTCTTCAAAGCTGTCAGACAGGGACACTTATGTGTGCAGAAGTTTCTGCTGCCTTTTGTTTAGCTATGCCCTGCCCCTAGAGGTGGAGTCTACAGAGGCAGGCAGGCCTCCTTGAGCTGTGGTGGGCTTCACCCAGTTTAAGCTTCCTGGCAGCTTTGTTTACCTACTCAAGCCTCAGCAATGGCAGATGCCCCTCCCACAGCCTCGCTGCCGCCTTGCAGTTCGATCTCAGACTGATGTGCTAGCAGTGAGCAAGGCTCCGTGGGCGTGGGACCTTCTAAGCCAGGTGTGGGATATAATGTCCTGGTGTGCTGTTTGCTAAGACCGTTGGAAAAGCGCAGCGGTAGGGTGGGAGTGTCTTGATTTTCCAGGTACCGTCTGTCACAGCTTCCCTTGGCTAGGAAAGGGAATTCCCCGGCCCCTTGTGCTTCCTGGGTGAGGTGATGCCCTGCCCTGCTTCAGCTCACACTCCTTGGGCTGCAGCCACTGTCCACCAAGCCCCAGTGAGATGAACCCAGTACCTCAGTTGGAAATTCAGAAATCACCCGTCTTCTCCATCGCTCACGCTGGGAGCTGTAGACTGCAGCAAAAGTTCCTATTCAGCCATCTTGCATTTCAGATGGGGGTTTTTTCTATAAGACCCTGACTGGGGCTGCTGCCTTTCTTTAAGAGCTGACCTGTCCAGAGAGGAGGAATTTAGAGAGGCATTCTGGCTATAGTGGCTTTGCCAAGCTGCAGTGGGCTCTGCCCAGTTCGAACTTCCTGTAGGCTTTGTTTATGCTGTGAGGGGAAAACTGCTTACTCAAGCCTCGGTAATGGTGGACACCATTCCCCCCACCAAGCTTGAGTGTCCCAGGTCACTTCAGACAGTTATGCTGGCAGCGAGAATTTCAAGTCAGTGGATCTTAGCTTGCTGGGCTCTGTGGGGGTGGGATCTGCTGAGCTAGTCCACGTGGCTTTCTGGCTTCAATCCCCTTTCCAGGGGAGTGTCTTGCTGGCATTCCAGGTGCCACTGTGGTATGAAAAAAAAAAAAAAAAAAAAAAAACTCCTGCAGCTAGCTCAGTGTCTGCCCAAATGGCCTCCCAGTTTTGTGCTTGAAACCCAGGGCCTTGGTGGCGTAGGCACGCAGGTGAATCTTCTGGTGTGTGGGTTGCGAAGACCGTGGGAAAAGTATAGTATCTGGGCTGGAGTGCACCATTCCTCATGGCACAGTGCCTCACGGCTTCCCTTGGCTAGGGGAGGGAGTTCCCTGACCCCTTGCACTTGCCAGGTGAGGCAATGCCCCACCCTGCCTTGGTTCGCCCTCTGTGGTTTGCACCCACTGTCTAACCAGTCCCAATGAGATGAGCCAGGTACCTCAGTAGCAAATGTAGAAATCACCTGCCTTCTGTGTTGATCTCACTGAGAGCTGTAGAACAGAGCTGTTCCTATTTGACCATCTTGCCAGCCTCCCCCCACAGATTAAACTTTTGATAAATAATTATTACTACTATAATAATGCCTCTATTTTGAAATGGTATAACAGAAGTGCCAATAAAGATAATATACTGTCATGAAAAGATTTTATGCACACATACACACACACACTGTTACATTAAAAATGCTTTGAAAATCATATGCATGCATACATATACATGAACAAACATGTATTTGCATGTGTACACACATGAGAACCATATCCACAATATTTGTATTTCTCTATATTTATGAACAGAAAAAAATCTGGAAGGATATAGAGCAAAATATAGGTAGTGGGATTATAGTGATTTTATACCTTCTAATTGCTAATACTAATTATCATGTATTAATAGTATAAAAACACATTGCATATTGAATCCATGCTCAACTAAGGACAGAAATAGCACCAATAAAAAGCATAAAAGCATATATTCTTTAATGAATAAAACTCTGTTATCTTATTCATCGTTTATTACTTTGCTAAAGTAAAAAAGAGTGATTCACCCAGATGATGTCACTTAGAGGTGAGTGAAGATGCTTTCCTACTAGAGAAGACAGATATCACTGACTGCTGGCAGGAGGTGGCTCAGGTGCTAGAGTTCAAACAATCTGTGCATAGCCCAGAGACTGCTTCTCAGAGAAGACATTTGTCTTTGTTCTCTTACTTGTTGGTGAGTAGATAATCTTACAAACTACACATTTCAATTTACACTGAACCACAAAATTACTACTATTTTTATTACTTTAAACGAGCCTGGGCCGGTCGTGGTGGCTCACGCCTATTAATCCTAGCACTTTGGGAGGCCGAGGTGGGTGGATCACTTGAGGTCAGGGGTAGTGGCATGACCAGCCTGGCTGACATGGTGAAACAACTCCATCTCTACTAAAAATATAAAAATTAGCCGGGTATGGTGGCACAACCCTGTAATCCCAGCTACTCGGGAGGCTGAGACATAAGAATCACTTGAACACTTGAACACTTGATCACTTGAACAAGGAAGGCGGAGGTTGCAGTGAGACGAGATTGTGCCACTGCACTACAGCTTGGGCGACAACAGTAAGACTGTCTCAAAAGAAAAAAAAATGAGCCTGGTATACTGCGTCTGTGTACTTTTCAATCATGTCATGTGCCTTCGTGCTTTGTAACTATTGGCATAAGTTTTCCTGGTCACTTTGCTAGAGGAATTGTGAGTGCTTACTTAATCTAGAGGGCTTAGATTCTAATTAGGCTAGCACTGAAGGAGATACTGGGCACTGTGTCTTAAGCAGCCATTACTGCCTTTTTTGCTGACAAGGTCTTGATATTGTTCAGGTGTTCATGTCATGCTGGGGTAAATTCTGATCAGTTTTACTGACAGTTTACTGGATACCTACTGGACAAAAACAACTGATTAGTTATAGCTGTCCAGTTTTTCTTGGCAGTGATTGGTTTAGAGTTGGGCACATGTCTTGGTCTGTTTTCTGCTGGCATAACCAAATACCACAGACATTTATTTGGCTCACAGTCCTGGCATTTGGACAGTCCAAATGCATGCTACTGGCATCTGGGAAGGGCCTTTTGCTGCGTTAACCCACGATGGAAGGGCAGGCGGGTGATGAGACAAGAGGGAATGAGAACCACTGAACTTATTCTTTTATCATGAGCTCACTCCTGTGATAACTAACCCATTCCTGCTTTAACATCAACTAAATTTAAACATAAGTTTTGGCAGGGACATTCAAACCATAGCAGCATGTGACACAGTTCTGAAGCAAAGACAGTTAGCGGGAGACATAGACTGTATGTATCTGTTTGATTATTTTTCTGTCCCACTGGTTGGAATGTTGCTTGAGAGCAAGGACTTCAGATGTTTCATTGCTATACCTTAAGAAGCATATAATAGGGACTGACATCTGCTCACTAAGTATTTATTAAATAAACAAATAAAAAGTGCTATGAAGGTCTTATTTAACTTGACAGCTGTAAAAACTGAGGCCGAGGGCGTTTAAATGCACTAGAAGTCGCTATGTAAAGATAACTTTTTTCTTCTGCATGAGAAAGTGACCATGGGTTCAGTTTTCTGTGTCTGTTCTCCCCTTGATAAAGAATGGCCATCGGCCACACACCAGGCACCTAGGCTTGGGGGACTTTGTATGAACTGAAATACTTCATAGGAAGACAGTTTTGGGCTCTCCTGAGCATGCTGCCTCTTGTAACTGAGCATGTCCTTGTGGAAGCCACTGCGCAAGAATTAGTATGAGAGATATCGATTCTTGTGGAGCATGGGGCATCTAAGCTAGCTAGGGAATAAGACTCATGCCTGGCAGGTGGTATGAGTCTTACTTCCTTGCACCTGTGTTGTCACCTGGACAGCTCCTGGACAACTATATGAACCGCTGTGAGAATGACTTGCACTGAAGAGAAATGCCTCAAGCTGCCTTGCTAGCCTGCTGTTTCCTGGCCTGTATCCAGCATGCCAAGTACAGCCTTACGGTTGTTGTGTGACTCTAAATGTTTACTTGAACATGCTAATGAGCCTTATAATGGCAAGTCAAGAATTTAAACCCAGATCTTATAAATGCTATGATCATTCCACTATCTGTTCATAAAACAACAGCAGCTAGCTGTAGAATATTTGGGACAAATTACAGTAAGAATTTTGATAATTCTTATGAGTTGGCCACAGTAGTCCCTGGGGTCTTATTAGAGGTTAAGTCTTAAATATTTTCTATATCTTTTATAAAATATTTATGTAGATTAAAAAACAAAATAAAATCCCACGAATGAAAAAATCTATAATCAGTAAAATGCATATCCTAATAGGAAAAATATGAAAATAAGCAATAATAGCATCAATCCTTGGTTATCTGTAGGGATCATGAGTAAAGATTCATGTCCTTTCTCTACAACTGCAAGGTGTGAAGAAATAAATGAACTGAAGATTTTTGCAGTCAATTAGAAGTGGAATAATAGACTGAAAAATCTATGATGAATATTAAAATACAAAAGATTACCTCTAGAGTCTTAAAAAAACCAAATATTTGAAAAACACATGCCTCAGTTAGCATCAACTGAAGAGGTGCTAGATGCTTAATAAGATTTTCACCCCATTGCAGCAGACATAATTTTAAAATATGTGCTTGAAAATATTTTAGGTGACAAAGGCATGAAACATAATGAAGAGTTTAGAAACATCCTTTCAGATTTCTATAATTAATACACTAAGTGGGAATTATCTCCAATGACATTGAGGGATTTGCTTTATGCTGAAAACTTCAAAATCATTATTCAGTTATCTCATGGCCTATAAAATGTTAGAAACACATAAGCAATCAAAAGTCCACTGATGGTTTAAAATGTATAGTGTGTTTTCATCTGTGGCGATGTATAGTGCACTTTCACTTGTGGCCATGTGGAGACAAAGGGAGACTCCTCCTTTCAACAACTAGAAAACGGCACAAAATATTCGAAACAACTGTTTTCAGACACTGGATAAACAGCACTACAGACTGTGATTTCTGGGAGAAGAGAAATAAGGTGAGCTCTAGAGTTATCCAGCTTATTGCCAAACTACTTTGGCAAACAGCTTATTGCCAAAACTGCTGGAGGCAGTTTTGAAGCCAGAGCATTTCCTGGAGCTCACACAGAGGTGGGAATAGTTCTTATTTCCATCAGCCTGAGAGGAAATGCCTCATAATACACAGGACGTCAGGGAGAGTCCTCGGAAGGGTATCAGCAGTAGCAATAAACTAGTCTTGTCAAAACAGCTATTTTATAGAATATTACACATAATACAGCCATTATAAATAAACCCCATATTAAAAGGTAGGTATTCCAATTAAAAGGCAGGGTGTCATTACCTTTACTCAGGACACTGAGTGCTTAGCTCTCTAGTAATTAGGCTTAAAAATCATGGGCTGTGGCTTTTCTGTTTTCAAATATTTTAGTTATTCTTAAAGAACTGTCTTATCATTGTATTGCTAAATTAACAACAAAGCTAAAACTGACTTCATTCTTGATCTTGCAAACACGCAATAAGTACATATACTTTCTTTTATTGCTTTTCCTAAAAACTTTACTTCAGTTCTGAGGTTCTGTAAACTTAGTGCTTATGTTAAAGTTTTATGTACATCTTAAACATTGAAA
This sequence comes from Rhinopithecus bieti, assembly GCF_001698545.2. NCBI lineage: Eukaryota > Metazoa > Chordata > Mammalia > Primates > Cercopithecidae > Rhinopithecus > Rhinopithecus bieti. The sequence continues at coordinate 350,352 of NW_016804381.1, forward strand.
AGAATGCACAATGTTGAACTAGCCTTTCAACTAGAACAGGATTTTAAAAACTGACACTCGCATAATTGTAGAGTGTTTTTATATTGATCTTTTCATAATACAATTGGCTTTATATTTTGCCTGTGGGACTTAAGTCCTTGAATAACAATAAATGGTATATATGCATCAAAGAATAGGATGTGCAGCTTTCCTGGCTTTTCACACTTTTTAGAATCAAAACAATCTTAGAGTAATAAAATTACTTAGATCTTAGAGTAATAAAATGGTAGGTTTCCAGAAAGATTTATTTTGTAATGACATTGTTATTGGTGATCCAGTATGACTCTATCATGGTGGCCTTGCCTATTTATTAATCAAACAGTAGTAGTACTGAAGGAAATCAGAATATGTTATCTCAAAATATGCCTCTTTGACATAAAAATTATTTTTGAGCTAAAGGAAATAAGCAGCAGCAAATGGAAGAAAAGCTTTCTATCCTCCTTTTCTGCCTAAAAGTAGGAAATAAATTTTCCTTTAGTGAAGAGGGCTCTAGATGCTTATCAGCTTAGAGATGGCACCAGAGGAATCTGCAGTACTCCATGAGTTTCCTACCATATATTTACATTCCCCCACTTTCCCACCTTTGTAGCCTAAAACTGTTTTCCTCTGTCCTGTCTTTATCTACAAATTGATTGTTCTTTGTTAAAGATGGCTTGTAAGCCAGAGTTCTAAGCCACTGTTTTGAGTTACTTTTTGTTGAGGTTTCTCCTGTGATATGTGCTGCATACATTAATAAACTTGTTTTTCTCTTGTTAATCTGTCTTTTGTTCCAGTGGTCTGTCCCAACAGGAACTCACATGGGTTGAGAAAAAATCTGTTTCCTTCCTGACAGTTTTTGGCAATGCAGATGGGACTTTCTGGGATACCCTATCCACTCTGGAACCTGCAGATGAAATCCTAGCAAAACTGGCAGAAGCTGGTAAAAGGTAAGAATTCTTACCAAACTCAGCTCTCCCAGATATCTCTCTATAGCAGCCAGTCAAGAAAGGAAGCTGAAATTTTTCCTGGTCCTTCTTTTCCGTATTCAGATTGGTAGAAGAAAAAAATTTGTACAATTCTTTGAATTTGTGACTCTTGTGGGTTTGGTTTTGGTGACCTATTCATTATTATCTTTAGCCTCCTTGAAAAGATCATTGTTTTCTATTGTCTTTTGCATCATTTGTTGTAAGGAGGAGAATCACAGTATAGAACGCAGACATAGGTCATATAAGCCTGTTGTTCCAGCCACCCTCTCAGGCTGATGAGTTTACGGTTCTCATCAGACTGGTGTGCTCACGGTTCTCACCAGACTGGTGTCTGTTTAGACAAACTTTGCTGAGGGTCCCCAGTAAGAAAAAGAAAGGATGAGGTTCACCTTTTGTCTTGTTTTATGTCGTGAGAGCTTGGCTTTTATGACCACTAAGAACACTCTCTCTGGTCTCTGTCAGGTGGGTGGGTGGGGGGGCACAAGCATGTTGGCTTGTGTCAGGCAGCCAGGTGAACAGGGTGGGAACCCAAGACATAAGTGACAAGCAGCGTTCTCTTTGTCTGATGCGGCTCAGGGGAGTTTGTCTGAATAAGAGATGCCAGTCCATAAGGAGCCTTTGGCGTTTCAAACTTTGTTGCTTGGTTCATACTGGAAGAGTCCTATCCCAGTAATGCCTGTGTGGTGTCACAGATTAGCAGGTCTGTGACTGGAGTTGTCTCTGTGGGAGGCTTGAAACACCATTTTCACACAACTACTATTCTGTCTGCAGAGCAATGAAGGTCTTTGTTTTCTTAGGCTATCTTTGGGAGAAGCTTTGGATATTGAGGGAGTTTTGATCTTTTGCAGACTTTTGAGGAAGCCCCGGCAACCATGGTTAAGCTACAAAAGGCTTCTTGGTTGTTATTTTATTTTTTGTAGAGACAGGGTCTTGCTCTGACACCCAGGCTGTGGTACAGTGGCACAATCAGCTCGCTGAAGCCTTGAACTCCTGGGCTTAAGCAATCCTCCCACCTCAACCTCTTGAGTAGCTGGGACTAGAGGCACATGTTACTGCACAAGCTAATTTTTGTATTTTTTGTAGAGATGGTGTCTTGCCATGTTGCCCAGGCTGATGTCAAACTCCTGGTCTTGAGAGATCCTCTCATTTTAGTCTCCCAAAATGCTGGGATTTACAGGCGTGAGTAACCCTGCATGGCTGACTTGTTTTAAACCATAAAAAAAGCTTATTGGTCTAGAATAGCAGTTCCCAGCCCTTTTGGTACCAAGGACTGGTTTTGTGGCAGACAGATCTTCCACGAAAAGGAGGATGGTTTTGGGATGATTCAAGCTCATTACATTTATCATTAGATTCTCATAAGCCCACAACCTAGATCACATGCATGTGCAGTTTACAACAGGGTTCACACTTCTATGAGAATCTAATGCTGCTTCTGATCTGACAGGAGGCGGAGCTCAGGCAGTAATGCTCACTTGAACCCTGTTCATCTACTGAGAGGCCAGGTTCCTAACAGGCCACAGACTGGTACTGGTTTGTGGTCCAGGGGTTGGTGACCCCTGGTCTAGAGTCACATTAAAATGGGTATGCCTTTAAAAATTTGAGCTTTTATATCGAAAAATGATTTTTTTTGAATTTTAAAGGGAGCATTCATTCTAAACAAATGTCTTACTGGTACTTATGGTAAAATAAAATTTAAAAGAGGGCGTAAAAGAGTATCAAGTCTAGTCTAAAAAAGAAAAAAATAAACAAAAGTCAGACTAGACTTAAGTTAATATCCACACCTGCTATATGGATTCCTTCTCACCTACCTATAGTCTCCTTTACTCCCAACTGCCTGACGTTGATCTACCAGAAGATCTTCCGATCTCTGGGTCCCTGACTTAAAAATCCAGTCTCATCCTCTGAACAAATTCTTTTAATCTTAAAACTCCTCCAACTTCCCCAGGAAATCTTTTGAATGCCCAGCGGCCTACTAACTTGCCTTCCTCTGAAAGATTTACAGAAAGTACTCCACTGATATACAGGGCCGGGGTGTATAGGTTACTTGTGTAAATACTGCCAACTAGGAAATAAACAGAACACTGTCTCAGGGAACTGGTAGCCAGGCTGGCTTTGCTGTACCTATATTCCACCTACTTTCCAGGGCTCTATAATCAACTCCATCAGCTCCAGGCCTTCCTATATTTTGGGTGCCCACTACAAAAATATTCCTTAAGACTGTCCTGTGCTCCAGGAAAAAAAAAACTTAAAAAAAAAATACCCTGGATCTTTCATAATAGACAAATATGTCCTAAAACTCCTTCTTGGAGAAAAACTTCCATCCTTTCTCAGTCCCTCAGAGATGTAAATCTTACCATGTCTTTGAAATTTAAACATCCAAGGAGTTAACTAAAACAAACCTCACATACATTTGAGACTAAAGAGAAAAGGCAGCCCAGGGGAGAAGAGTTTGTTTTTTTAAACACACTGCTATAAAACTCCTTTACCCCAAATTTAGTCCATACCCTCCATAAGATTACCTAAAAGGGCAAATGAAAATTTTAAGTCTTCCTCAGAAATACTAGTAAAAAGTTTGGCCATCTAAACAGGTAACCTTCATTTATTCTATCTGCCAAATATACAATTTGCATTCAACTATTCTTTTATAAATTAGTGAGTTTTTGGGGCATGTTCAAGATGGCCAAATAGGAACAGCTCCAGCCTGCAGCTCCCAGCGTGAGTGACACAGAAGATGGGTAATTTCTGCATTTTCAACTGAGGTACCAGGTTCATCTCACTGGGGAGTGCTGGACAATCAGTGCTGGTCAGCTGGTGCAGCTCGACCAGCAAGAGCCGAGGCAGGATGAGGCATCTCATCACCTGGGAAGCCCAAGGGGGAAGGGAATCCCTTTTCCTAGCCAAGGGAAACTGAGACACACAACACCTGGAAAATCGGGTAACTCCCAGCCTAATACTGCCCTTTACCAAGGGTCTTAGTAAATGGCACACCAGGAGATTATATCCCACACCTGGCCAGGAGGGTCCACGCCCATGGAGCCTCCCTCATTGCTAGCACAGCAGTCTGAGATCTAACTGCAAGGCAGCAGCAAGGCTGGGGGAGGGGCACCCGCCATTGCTGAGGCTTAAGTGCGTAAACAAAGCCCTAGGGAAGCTCAAACTGGGTGAAGCCCACCCCAGGTCAAGGAGGCTGGTCTGCCTCTGTAGACTCCTCCTCTGGGGACAGGGCACAGCTAAACAAAAAGCAGCAGAAACCTCAGCAGAGGTAAATGCCCCTGTCTGATAGCTTTGAAGAGAACAGTGGATCTCCCAGCATGGAGGTTGAGATCTGAGAACGGACAGACTGCCTGCTCAAGTGGGTTCCTGACCCCTGAGTAGCCTAACTGGGAGACATCCCCCACTAGGTGCAGACCGACACCTCACACCTCACATGGTGGGGTACATCCCTGAGACGAAGCTTCCAGAGTGACAATCAGACAGCAACACTCGCTGTTCAGCAATACTCTATCTTCTGCAGCCTCTGCTGCTGATACCCAGGCAAAGAGGGTCTGCAGTGGACCTCAAGCAAACTCTAACAGACCTATAGCTGAGGGTCCTGACTGTTAGAAGGAACTAACAAACAGAAAGGACACCCACACCAAACCCCCAGCAGTACGTCACCATCATCAAAGACAAAAGGCAGATAAAACCACAAAGATGGGGAAAAAGCAGTGCAGAAAAGGTGGAAATTCAAAAAATCAGAGCGCATCTCCCCCTCCAAAGGAACGCAGCTCATCACCAGCAACGGAACAAAGCTGGACGGGGAATGACTTTGACGAGTTGAGAGAAGAAGGCTTCAGTCAATCAAACTTCTCAGAGCTAAAGAAGGAACTATGTAACCAGCGCAAAGAAACTAAAAACCTTGAAAAAAGAATGAATGAAGGGATAACTAGAATAATCAATGCAGAGAAGACCTTAAAACAACTGATAGAGATGAAAACCATAACATGAGAACTACGTGACAAATGCACAAGCTTTAGTAACTGACTCGATCAACTGGAAGAAAGAGTATCAGTGATTGAAGATCAAATGAATGAAATGAAACGAGAAGATAAATGTGGAGAAAGAAGAGTAAAAAGAAATGAATAAAGTCTCCAAGAAGTATGGGATTATGTGAAAAGATCAAATCTACGTCTGATTGGTGTGCCTGAAAGTGACGGGGAAAACAGAACCAAGTTGGAAAACACTCTGCAGGATATCATCCAGGAGAACGTCCTCAACCTAGTAAGGCAGGCCAACATTCAAATTCAGGAAATACAGAGAACGCCACAAAGATACTCCTCGAGAAGAGCAACTGCAAGACACATAATTGTCAGATTCACCAAAGCTGAAGACACACATAGGCTCAAAATAAAGGCATGGAGGAAGATCTACCAAGCAAATGGAAAACAAAAAAAAAGAGCAGAGGTTGCAATTCTAGTCTCTGATAAAACAGACTTTAAACCATCAAAGATCAAAAGAGATGAAGAAGGCCATTACATAATGGGAAAGGGATCAATTCATCAAGAAGATCTAACTATCCTAAATATATATGCACCCAATACAGGAGCACCCAGATTCATAAAGCAAGTCCTTAGAGACTTACAAAGAGACTTAGACTCCCATACAATAATAATGGGAGACTTCAACACTCCACTGTCAACATTAGACAGATCAACGAGACAGAAAGTTAACAAGGATATCCAGGAATTGAACTCATG